>NC_069711.1:5350572-5679572 GCF_027358585.1 Pangasianodon hypophthalmus
GAGAAGGATGTTTATGTGGAAACTGAGTTAAATTCAAACCTTGAACAGCAATTAAAACAACAGCTCAAGTCAAATGCGAGCCTGGTATTGCACTTTAAGTCCCAAGCAAGTTGAGCAACGGCAAATTGAGCAACAGCTTGTGGTGAAAGCAAGTTTGGAACAACAGATTTTGTGGTTTAAGCCTAGAGTGGCTAAGTTGGAGAAGAAATTGTCAAAGAAAAAATCAACAACACTGGTTTTCCTTCTGTGAGCCTCCCCACTGTCCCCAGCGCCCATCCTTACTCTGAAGTGAGTCCAGACCAGTCGCACTCTAGAGGTGAAACTGGCGAACTGGCCATAATCTTTGGAAAAATGGACAAATGGAGCAAGGTTGCCATCTGCTGTCCAAGATGGCACATTGCACTGGACCAGAGATGGACGAGAATGAAAGATCCAGTGAATCAGACAAAGAGGAAGTGATGCAGCTAAGACCTCGGAAAACAAGAGTTTGAGGTGGAGTAATGATTCAGTAACACCAAGAGCCTGCATCAGCTGACAAGTGGAGTAAAGACATGAGACATGTTAGAGAAGATGGAGTGAAAACAGGCATGAAATTTGTTGACTCAAAGGTATCTACAATCTATATCCACATAATGGAGTGATGATTCTGAATGCTTTACTGACTCTGCAAGAACAAGCTGGATGCACAAGAGCCTTGGATGAAGTCACAGGTGAAGTTAAACAAAATATTGATGCTGCATGGGCTGCATTAGAGTAGTGGATTTGCTATCAAGCAAATGTACGTGTCTGCTGTGGGAAAAAATCATAAGCTGTGTTCAGAGTGCAAATGAACCACTTGCAGTATATGAAGCATGATTCAGAGATGCATGGAGCAATTATTCAGGCACTGATAACATCAGAGATGACAATATGGACAACAGCAATCATGGAGCATTGAAACAAGTTATTCTGAATGGAACCAGAACTGAATTTTAAAATGCCTTCAAGGTCACAAATCCTCATGTTCACGAGCGTGATGGCTGTCTTGACCCAAGGACATTGAGATATGAACAGATCAGTCTCATATTCTTCAGGAAAGCTGGATGAAGTGTCACAAGGGTGGGGGCCCTGCCTATCGATTTGTAGATGCTATGAAACCACATCCTCATGCTAGTTCACTAGGCCAGGGACTACCATCAAGTAGTCTGGTCTGTCTGTGCTTAGCAGTAAGCCATAAACAAACGCCTCAGCTGATGGAAGATTTAGTGCTCGCTGGGCTTATGGGTAAAGTGGTGTTTAAATACCAGTATGATTTTTTTCAGAGGATTTTAATGCTGTGCAAAACTTTAGATCCAGCATGTCCAGTGTTAATTTTGAGAGCAAATTTTGATTTAGTTTTAATCATAGTCTTTTAACTAAAATAGTTTTAGTCATCTGATTTCTTTTAGTTTTAGTCATCTAAATATCTATAAGATTTTAGATGACTAAATCTACAGTAGATTTAACTGACTAAAATCTAATGGGTTTAGTTAAAGTGTAATGCGTTATTTAATCATTTCTCTAGATTTTCCAAACGCATTACATACTTCTGGAGGAAACATCATGTTATTATGTTATTATGAATGGTATTAATGTTTGAACATGCAATACAGACACAGATTTAACTGTTGTGATATATAACATGTCTTTGTTTATCTTAAAAATAAATAAAATCAGGTCTCATAAAGAAACAAGAATTTCGCAAATAAGACCAAAAGACTAGTAATTAGATATGCATTGTTTATAACAATTTGTATATGACATTCTTCATTCTTTCAAGCAGAAATGCAACTCTAAAATATTAAAAAGAAAAGCTGCACTGGCTGTAATGCCATTGCACATATTATCTGAATATAGAACATTCAACAGTCCTCTGTGAAAACAAGTATCAAGTAACTCAATACAAGTGAAATAGATTTGGGTTGTTCTCTTTTCTACAGTTAGCCCAGGCAATGTAACAGTTCTACTTCTCAGATTGATGAAATGAATTATTGTAAAGGCAGCAATGTCATTAGTGCATAAAAACATGAATCAAGAACAATAACATGGTCTCCAATTATTTATAACGTTTATAAGTAAGAAGTTAAACAGCATACCAAATTATTTTTTGTGAGGTATACTTATTTCTGTAGGAAGAACTATCAATAATTCACTGTTAATTATTTCAACAGTTCTAATTCTCAAATACATTCAGAGAAGAAGTGCATAGGCTATAATACCATCAGTGATTGCAACCTCAATGAGAAGAAAAAAAATACCCTGTCTCCAAATATTGAAAACATATGTCTCAAAGGCTGTCAATAGCAGGGAATGCAACCATTCTAATTCAACATTCTCAACATTAAAATAACAATTGCTAGGTGCAACTCCTCTCTCTCAGCATTGACAATAGATGTAAATATGACATTAAAATAAAAAAGAGACCAGTAATTCACAATGAGATTTTGTGTATTGTTGCTATAGGAAGTGCTGTCAGTGGCAGTGAATACAACAGTTATATTTGGTTCGTTTCATTTTAAAGAAAGCACTTTGCGCCAGTGTGACCCTTCCTCTATTGTGCTGGCCTCTAGTGAAGTCATCTGTGACACTGAATACCCTCTCTGCAAAAGCTTGAAAAGCTGGCATAGCCAACAGGTCTAAAGCAAAAGATATTTACCTGTGATACTCAGCCAAAAGTCTGGTCCTGTGTTATCAATGATGGGTTACTGTGAAAGCTGTTCCTTATACTTTCTGATCTGCTGCCTCATGCTGGTTGTGGAGGTCCTCTGTCTAGCCATTCTGCAGCACTTTGAAAGAAACTGAAAGACTGGCTGCTTTGATGAGGATGGTGCTGTTTCTGGTTCCTTAATATTCTAATCTTCTGCATCAACTTGAGACTGATCCTCATGTCGTGTGTGTGTGCGCGCGTGTGTGTGTGGCAAAGTGGATTTTTTGACCACACACTTCTCTGCCTGTTTCAGCAGTTCCTGAATATTGTCGTCAGCCACATCAACAAGGGTTTCACAGACAGTTGGGTTGATAAAGCAGGCAGCTGCTGCAAATGGCGAGAAACTTTCACTGGTTGGATCCAAGAGCCAAGCAAAATGCTGGTTCAAACTTCCTTTTTCTTCCATTTTCTGCACAAGAGTGGCAAGGTCTCGGTAGCTAGAGTTCTGTTCAAAGTCAGCAAGATGGTTGAGCAGATCAAAGAGGGCAGGAACCACCAGGGACATGGACTTGGTCTCACTCTGGAGGGTTTTATTACATTCCGCAAAAGGCAGCAGTAGGTCATGCAATGACATAAGCTTTTGCCACTCACTAGGGAGCAAGCTGTCCCATCCCATGTTTGCAATTTGGCAGTGAATGTGCTTGCCCAGCATGTGGGGGCAGTCATTTACAACAATAAGGCCACACTGGTCCAATATCCTGTGTTGCAACACAGCACAAGAGATTTACCACTGACCTTGCTTTATTAAAGATTCTCTTGACACATGCCTCCTTCTGCACAAGTTGTAAGGTATGCACCACACATGGTGTCTGGTCTATGTTGACATGTTGGTACCTAACAAGACGAACACAGACAAATAAGCATAAACTATAGAAATGCTTTCTATTTTAACCTTCAAAATCTTAATGATGAAAATACTTTTACATGAGATTACAAATACAGTGAAAAAAAAACAAAGATGCACTATTAGAGCAGACAGCACTAACATCAGTCTCATATTCATGTGATCATTGACTGTCACGTAAAAGAATAATAACATAAATAAAAATGGCTCACCACAGGTCATCATCAATTTAAGACTCAGAGTCACTTTCCATCATGGGGGAGTCTTCCTCAGAGCTGGTTTCTTCTCCTTCTGCTGTGGTGTGTTTAAATGCTGCCACCACATTATTGACTGTGCAGTGTGGGTAGGATACTTGTTCAAGGGCTAATAATATGTGTTCAGGTTTATTTTGTTCAACACAAAAGCAGCATGAACTTATACCAAGAAATGAAGCTGTCAGACCTTTTTTTCCCCACAAGTCAATCCTTGTCAATCGGATTGCTTATTTTACTTTTCTTTGGAATAGTCAACCTGCTATCTATTGTCTCCACCATTAGTACAAAGTCTAATGATTTTGACTAGTAATCTTGGGCACCCAATCCATTTTGCTATGGCCTCCTCCTTGGTCTGTTGTTCTTTAGAGTCATTTTTGTACTTTGAAGTACTTAGAAGAGCTGTTGAAATATTCTGCTGCACACAGAATACTCTATTGACCACCTGCATTTTTGCTGCTAATTAATATATTATGTTTACATTTACAACATTTATTATTATATTGTTATTGTTTTAGTAATTGTTGTACTGTCTTGCACTGTTTGTACATGTTTGCACACATGCACTTCATGTAGTCCCGTGTATGTCTTTGTAGTCTCACACACACACACACACACACACTCACAATCCACTTTACCATCCACACCTTTACATCTGCTCATTTATGCAGTTATCTAATCAGCCAATCATGTGGCAGCAGCACAATGCATAAAATCATGCTGTCACATCAAACATCAGAATGAAGAAAGAGTGTGATCTCTGTGACTTTAACCATGGCATGATTGTTGTTGGGGCCAGGAAAGCTGGTTTGAGTATTTCAGAAACTGCTGATCTTCTGGGAATTTCACACACAATAGTCTCTAGAGTTTACACAGAAAGGTGCAAAAAAACCAAAATCATTCTGTGTGCAGGATCTGCTGGGTGAAACACCTTGCTGATGAGAGAGATTAGAGGAGAATGACCAGACTGGTTTGAGCTGACAGGAATTCTATAGTAACTCAAATAAGCATAAATCCGGCATAAATTTTTTGTGAAATTTCCTGAATTAGGCCTATTGTTTTCAGTAAATCTTTTTCATTACTTTTGCCTCTTTTATCTTTGCAGTGGGTAATTTGTTACTTTCACCATTTGACATGAATAATTTTAGTAGACAAAGTTTATATGCCCAACAATGTCTTATGTACACTGCCTAATTAACATTCATGCCCCAAAAATTGAACATTAAATGTACTAATCTACTTTGGTAAAGCTTTTGAGGGATGTACCCATCCCCCAGAACCAAAACACCAATACCTGTAATATAGACAGTGAGGAAGTAACGATTAGCAATATTGTTAGCCCATTCTGTCTGATTGCGATAACCATGCCCATAGGTCTTCTGATTCTACTTATAATTTTAGATTGAGGGGAGAATTATGCACTTGGGTCTAACTGAGCTGGACAGAATAGATGATTCTTGCATATAGGGCCACTTAAGGAGAGGCCATGGAAGCCAAAACATTTTCTAAATTGAAACCAAATCTTGAAAGTGTTTGCTACAACTGGACATTGCGTGTATGTTGAAATAGATAGGGGCAATTTGGATAAAGCAAGGGCTGGGAGGGATGATAATGATATACAAGATTTTGCCTCTGAAATACACCAGACATCATTTGGTTTCTGAAGCCAATAAAATTACTTTTGAAATGTTTGCAGCCCAATAGTAATACTTGAAGTTGGGAAGCACTAGTCCACCTTGAGCTGTCTGTCTCTGGAGAAATTCCAGTTAATTCTACCTGCGAGAGAAAGAAAAACAAATTCCATTTTCTAAGCTTTAGTTTTTCTAAGTTTTAGCTTCTAAGCTTTCTAAGCTTTAGCTTTTCTAAGTTTTAGCTTCTAAGTTTTCACTTTGTAGCCTGAAAAAGTTCCAAATTGCTTCAATATCTTAACTAGCTTAGATTTTAACTGATGAGCTAAAAGTCGTCCTGCTTTTTCTCCATGTTCATATACATGTATATATATATATATATATGTATATATATATATATATATATATATATATATATATATATATATATATATATATAGCCTCTAGAACATAATAAATACTGTTCTGTTTTGTTGGCTGATATCAAGTTATACTGAACCTGAAGTGACAACCTTATATAGCCCAGGTGAGGGAGTTGTAGAGTACTGGCAATCTAACCTTCTGATAGCTAAATCATCCTGTTTCTGTTTACGTAGCTTATTAAGAGTTAAAGTCTATGAAATTATGTCTCCCACAATGTGGATCCTGACCCTGATTTTGACCTGTTGTTTAGTAGGAAATTATCTATAGCTGTTGATATGAATGTACAAAATGCAAGATCTGCTAACAAGGCTGTGTTTAGTCTCCACATGGGACATTCATTATACCTCAGCTTACAGATAAGATCAAGTTGGAAGGGGGCATCATCTGATTCCACAATAGGTAAATATTCTATTTTTCCAAAAGAGGGAAAAGGAGAATTATCTATAAAAAAAAATCAATTCTTGAATAAGAATGATGAACATGTGAAAAACAGGAGTACTCTCTTCTGTGTGTGAATGAAAATTGCCATGGATCAATGGCCCCCACTTGAGCAATGAATGTAGATAGGGCAGCAGATAGTATAGCAGTACCCCTTGCCTTACAGTTAAGTTTAGAGTGAAAAACTTGTCCCACCCATGATGTCCTAAGTCTGACATTCTACTTCTTTTGGTTGGGCAGTTTAGGCTCTTTAACATTCCTGCTGATAAAATGAACCTTTGACCCACCAGAAGGTTTCTTTAAATCAATAGTACCAGAAATGGGCATATAAAGATATTAGCAGCAGATCCTTTAAGTCCTGTAAGTTGTGAGGTGGGGCGTCCATGGATCGGACCTGTTTGTCCAGCACACCCCACAGATGCTCGATCAGATTGAGATCTGGGGAATTAGGAGGCCAAGTCAACACCTTGAAAACTGTCATGTTCCTCAAGCCATTCCTGAACAATTTTTGCAGTGTGGCAGGGTGCTGAAAAAGGCCACTGCCATTAGGGAATACCGTTGATGGCGTGTACTTGGTCTGCAACAATGATTACGTAGGTGGTACGTGTCAAAATAACATCCATCTGAATGCCAGGACCCAAGGTTTCCCAGCAGAACATTGCCCAGAGCATCACACTGCCTCTGCCAGATTGCCTTCTCCCATAATGCATCCTGGTGCCATCTGTTCCCCAGTTAAGCAACGCACATGCACCCAGCTGTTCACATGATGTAAAAGAAAACTTGACGTCTGGGTCAGAGCATCTCCAAAACAGCAGGTACGGTGGTCAGAACACAGAAAGGTGTCAGAACACAGAGTGCATCGCAACTTGCTGCATAGCCGCAGACCGGTCAGAGTACCCAAGCTGACTGTTGTCCACCGCCAAAAGCGTCAGGTCACCTTCAATCCAGGCTACCTTCTTCTATTGCTCCATGGTCCAGTTCTGATGCTCATTTTTAATTTTTTCTGACCTGTTGCTGTTCTATCTTTCACTTGGATGTTATAAGTTGCACTGAGTAAATACAGCTGGATAAAACAAAAATTGTGTCCATCTTCATTTCAAGCTGCAAAGCAACAAAATGTGATTATTTTGAAGGGGGGTGATTCTTTTCTATACCCACTGTATTTAATTGCATGTATCACTTGGCTCCTTGGAGTTCTTCTCCTCTGCTGTGATGAGAATAAACGTATTACTCTGGAGTCAACTGTGTCTCTGAGTTTAACTTTTTATTTGTCTTCAGAAGATAATATTTTCCACCACACTGATATGTATCACAATTTCACACAGCCCTACTAGGCACTGTAATTGATTTTTAACCAACCATACTAGCTAACATTGCACATTTTCTGATGGGGGGGGAAAAGAGGTGATGTACTGTGTAACCATGCATGTGCACACACCCCCACACACAATTTCTATCTCCTCAGTGTTTGCACGTCACACTTTCTTACTGTGGTGATAAACCATAAAATCACCCTTGCTGAAATATACTTTATAATGATGAATATTCCAACTTAGAAAATACTGGGCCTGTGGGGGGACAACTTTCTCCAAAAACTTTTTATTTAATTTTATTGAGTTGGACATTAGACAGTATTTGGAGAAATTAGAGGGGTAAAGTTCTTAAAGGACAGGCCTAAAAATAAATATATCAAGGACTTATTCCTGGACACCATTATGAGCATGGGAATATAGGGATAAACAACCCACAAACAAAATCACTAAAGGACATAATTGACCTAACAATAAGAAAATGAGAATGTGTAACAAATTTAGAATGTAAAATTCAGAAGTATTATGTCAAGACAACCGTACAGTTTGTCATTGCCTGAGTGATGCATATTCAAGAACAAAGTCAAGGTTAAACCTCTGGGTCTGAGACAATTTCAAAATGTGTAAGATGACTAGATGACTGAAAATCTTAATGATCATGTTAACACAATATACTAATAGTAATAATACACAATAATACACGTATCACTTCTCAATACAAATTCTTATTACAGGGAAAAAACATCAGTCAAGATAATTTTGAACCTCATTATCCTAACACAGTTTTTTGTTTTGAAATGATGCAAGCAAAAAACTAACCCAGACACTTTCTTTTTAATTTTTTAATTTTAGAAGATGGAAACTGGAAAAGTGGAAGTTTTCATGGAAAACTGTCCATAGACAGGAAATACATTGCATAGCAGTGCCATTTAAAATGACATGCATTTTATTTTTCTTCATTTTGACTTCCTGAAGAGTCATCAGCTCTGGGTCTGAAAAGTTCCAGAAATCTTGTGGAATATGGGACAAAATTTTCTTTGTAGGTTATTTTTGCTGACATGTGAGATGATTTAAATAGTCTCACATTTGGTGTTGCGTCCTCCTCCTCTTTACGTATAACAACTAAAAAACAAACAAAAAAAAAACATTACTGGTTAAGAAAGAGAAAGGAATAACATCTCATTATGCATGTACTGTATGTTTGAGTAACATGAATGTCTTTACATCCTGCAATATATAATTTTCAGTAACAGTCAATGGTACATTTAATGCAAACTAATTTTAGATATCCATGCATGAAGAAGTTTTAGCAAATAAGCAGACATCTCTTTTCTTTTTTTAAACAATTTCTGTCTTTTCTTCCCCTTTTAGGGTGATATTGAAATTTGCTAGAAATGGGATGATACCACTTTCTCTTTTCTGATGCTGATACCCATTCAATATTGTTTTCTTTAAAAACTACTAAGCTTTAAAATGTTTTTTTTTTTAACTGAAGCACTTCACAGTTAAACTCTTTCACAAAAAATCACTTACACCGTAAATATAATAGATACAATAAAGTATAAATATAATCACATCAGTCCTAAGAAAAGAAAAAACCTGTCAAGCCTCTTTATATGTAAACATTTCCAGTTCCAAAAAAGAAAAAAATTTATTTTCCAAATCCAATTCCAATCTTTGCCATTTGTTACAGCATCACTGGCTGAGTTAAATGTGATCCTTCCACTCAAAGTGAATTCGTTGATAAGCAGGATGTCAAAACCCGTATCTGGATCCTCCTTTAGGCAACTGGCTCTTAACAAGTTCAAACGTTACTCTGCAATGCAAGTTAATGCTGAGATCTGAAAAGATATGAATCCTTGAGGCAAGGTAAAATAACTGTTCTCACTGACTCACAGGCACAGAATAAGCCTTTACAAAGTAAGGATGTAGTCCAGAGTTGGGCAAATCATAAATTCCTTAGACAGCCCACCATGCAAGTGGAAGCTCCAGCATATTTATTTTATCTAGGTATGTTTAACTTCAAGGAGACTGCTCCTTGTAGCATTTCCACTCTTTTCTCAGCTTCAAAATCCCTTGCCTTTCTCCCATAGACAGCTCTCTGGCCTTCATGTTGATTTATCCTTTTAACAACCAAGAGTAAACATTCCAAACCAAGAGTAGACATTCCGGGGACACTTGTCGGTCTCACATTCAAATATTTTTGATCACTTGAAAAATGTGTGGGTTCAAACAGAAGGTTTCATGTTCTATGTTGTTTAACAGATCTATATCAGGAAATGAAAGCTGAAATTCTGATCTATCATCTCTTTCATCTTAAACTCAAATGTCCTCAGTGTAGAGTGAAATATTGTCCTTGCCATTCCAATACTTTTGGATGGGACTGTAGCTACATGTAACAAATAAAATATAGCAAATATAAACTATTGTTTAGCAAATCAATAAGTAGTATTTTTTGTATTTTTTTTGGGTTGTTGAACCTACTTATTTGGAGGGCAACTATGAATAAAACTAATAGCCTGGACAGAAAAACCTGCTTGTCCTAGGGACCCACGTTATTGATTTGTCCACCCCCATATCAACCAGCAAGGGGGGCTTGAGGGTGCAGGTGGGAGAGCTAGGAACCAATGTATAGTGGTTTGCTAAAGCTAGTTTTGCTCATTAAAGAAAGATTCAATGAAGGATGTTAGGGTTGAACCTTCAAGATTTTCCAGGTATCCCCATGGTTCTAATATTTTTCCTTCTGGGTCTGTTTATGAAGTCATATAGATTAGCTTGCAGCTTTTTGTTTTTAATCTAATAAATTGATGCACACTTAGTTACCTCAAACTTTGTCCATCTCCAAAATGGGAAAATGGAAGTCATGCTGAAGTTATTCAAGAGAGTCTTTATTCAGTTTTTGGCCATATAGCGTTACTTAGAGTTGTTGCAGTGTTGCAGATCTATACCTCCATTTTCAGGGGCTCAAAAGGTATTTGGACAAAGTGACATAATTGTAAATATAACCATAATTTTAATACTTGGGAAAAAATCCTTTGCAGTCAATGACTGCCTAAAGTCTGGAGCCCATGTTCTCAAAACTCAAATTCTGAATTTCCTCTCTGGAGATGCTTTGCCTGGCCTTCACTGCAGCCACCTTCAGTTGCTGCTTGTTTGTGGGTCTTTCTGCCTTCATTGTTGTCTTCGGTAAGTGAAAAGCATGCTCTATTGGGTTGAGATCAGGCGACTGACTTGGCCATTGAAGAAAATTCCATTTCTTTGCCTTCAAAAAGTCTTGAGTTGCTTTCACAGTATGTTTAGGGTCATTATCCACCTGCACTGTGAAGCGGCGTCCTGTCAGTTTTGTAACATTTGGCTGAATGTGAGCAGAGAGTATAGCTCTATACACCTTAGAATTCATCTTGCTACTTCTGTCAGCAGTCACATCATCAGTAAACACCAGTGAGCGCGTTCCATTGGCAGCCATACATGCCCATGCCATAACACTTCCTCCACCATGTTTGACACATGATGTGGTATACTTTGGATCATGAGCTGTTCCTTTCTTTCACCATACTTTTCTCTTCCCATCATTCTGGTACAAGTTAATCTTGGTTTCATCAGTCCAAAGAATCTTATTCCAGAACATGGGAGGCTTTTTTAGATGTTTTCTGGCAAAGTCTAATCAGGCTTTCCTGTTCTTGAATGTTACCAGTGGTTTGCACCTTGTTGTAAACCCTCTGTATTTACATTCATGAAGGCGTCTCTTGACTGTAGATTTTGACAATGATACGCCTACCTTCTCCAGAGTATTCTTGACTTCTGTTGATGATGTGAAGGTGTTTTTCTTCACCAAGGAAAGGACTCTGCGATCATCCACTTTAGTTGTCTTCTGTGGTCTTTCACGCCTTTTGATGCTGTTGAGTTCACCAGTGCTTTCTTTCTTTTTAAGAATGTACCCAACTGTTGATTTGGCCACACCTAAGGTTTTTGCTATCTCTCTTATAGATTTATGTTGTTTTTTCAGCCTAATGATGGCCTCCTTCAGTTGCATTGAGATCTCCTTGGACTTCATATTGGTAGCTCCAGTCAAACAGCTGCCAAATGCCAACTCAATACCTGATATCAACTCCAGACCTTTTATCTGCTTCATTTGTCTTGAAGTAACGAGGGAATGGACTGCATCTGGTCAATTAATTTCTTGTCAGTCAATTGTCCAAATACCTTTAAGCCCCTGAAAATGGAGGTACTTTGCTTAAAATGGCTGTAATTCCTAAATGGTTTTTATCTTAAAAAATCCAATGTGGTGGTGTATTTAACCCATCCAGTGCACACACACAGTAGTGAACACACACACCGTGAACACACACACCGTGAACACACACACCGTGAACACACACACCGTGAACACACACCCGGAGCAGTGGGCAGCCTTTTTTGCTGCGGCGCCCGGGGAGCAGTTGGGGGTTCGGTGCCTTGCTCAAGGGTCTCACCTCAGTCGTGGTATAGAGGGTGGGAGAGAGCGCTGGTCATTCACTCCCCCTACCTACAATCTCTGCCGGACCTGAGACTCCAACCTGCGACCTTCAGGTTCACCTTCGGGTTACAAGTCCGAGACTCTAACCGTTAGGCCACGACTGCCTCAATTATTTTTATACCTCAACTTCTCCAGTGGAATCATGAAGACTACTTCCTTAACCCAGTGTTTGGTCCACCCCACTTGTGATGGCCATAATGCTGACAAATCTCAATATGTTTTTGATAATTATTAAGGTTCACACTCGAGTAGATTTATACCAATTTTGTCACACCTTTAGACGTCTTGTGGGGTTAATGCCTTGACAGGTCAGAGCTGTTTTGGCAGCACAAAGGGGACCTACACAATATTAGGCAGGCTGTTTCAATGTTATGGCTGTTCGGTATATGTGTTAATATGTATTTGCGTCACAAGAGGGTGATCATGGGTAAATGTGGCATGCAGAGATGCAGAGACATGCTAACGTGCGATCCTCCCATGAACTAACTACACATTGTGCATATCTTCAGTGCTATGCATCAGGCGAACACTGTCTGGCGAAGAGGTGTGTCTGTGTACCTGGAAACTGTTTGATGACGTTTTGGCACCAGAGTCGTTCCCATATGCACTGGTATTGGAGCTCTTCTATGAAAAACCTAGACAAACAGTGCCATCTTTGTACATGCTAAAGAGAGGGTTTTTTTTTTTTTTTTTTTTTTTTTTTATTAAACTTTGTCTTACTCTTCCCATGTGGGTGAGGAGGGTTGGGGGTTGGATCTGTGAAATATTTGAAATTAATTAAAGTATTCAATAAATCAAAATATTGTGTTAAAGGTCACACGTTATTTGCTGTACGTCACACATAGTTGACCATTTATGTGCCAACAGGTAATGCTAGCCTTTTCCACCGACTACCACCGTAAGTATATTTCAGACCTGTGGGAAACACTGAATGTATTAAGATATGGTGAACCTATAGTAAATTTTGTTTACAATATTAAATGTACGGCCTCTGGTGAACAAAATGGAAGAATTGCAGCTTCAAATAACATTGCATAAGCAGATTATGGAATGCTTTATGGAAATATGGCTTAAGAACAACATTCCTAGCAGCTCCATTGATCTAGAGGGTTGCAGTGTCTTCGGGGCAGACAGAACAGCAGTGGACTCTGGTAAGAGCAAAGAAGAAAGTCTGTGCATTTATGTTAACAAATCATGGTGCACAGACTCTACTGTAACTAAAAGTCATTGCTCTGCTAATTTAGAGTATTTCATATTTAAGTGCAGACCCTTCTATTTACCCAGAGAATTTTCAGCCATTGTTGTGACTGCAGCTTACATTCCTCCAGATGCTAATGCTAAATTAGTTATGGAAAAATTGCATACAGCTATAAGCAAGCAACAGTGAGCACATCTGGATGGAGCTTTTATTGTTGCTAGAGATTTCAAT
This sequence comes from Pangasianodon hypophthalmus, assembly GCF_027358585.1. Classification (NCBI taxonomy): domain Eukaryota; kingdom Metazoa; phylum Chordata; class Actinopteri; order Siluriformes; family Pangasiidae; genus Pangasianodon; species Pangasianodon hypophthalmus. The sequence goes on from NC_069711.1 coordinate 5,364,137, forward strand.
CACTCCAATATGAGAACTGTACTTTCCAAATTCCACCAGAATGTCTCATGCTCTACCAGAGGGGACAATACACTGGACCATGTTTACATGAACAATGCTGAGACATACAAGGCCATTCCCCTCTCCCATTTGGGTCAGTCTGATCAGCTCTCTTTGTTCATGCTACCCAAGTACATGCAACTCATCAAACGTGTGAAATCAGTGAAAACAGTGAAAGAGTGGGCGGTCTCTTCATTACAACATCTTTTTCAAGATACTGACTGTAGTATGTTTGCCTCACAGGCCACCTTAGACTCACACACAGATCGGAACACATCATCTGTCCTGGATCATATTAACACTTGCATCACCATCAAACATGTAAAACCCTTTCCTAATCAGAAGCCATGGATGAATTCTGAGTTCCGCCTCCTGCTGAAAGCAAGAGACACTGCTTTTTGATCTGGTGATGCAGAGGCCTATAGCATAGCCAGGGCCAACCCGAAAAGGAGTTTGAGATGTTGCTTATTTTAACCAAGATTTTTGTAAAATTTTTGTTTTCTTTATTGTCCCTGTAATTTACATTTGTTATTTTTGTCTTTCAGGTGCATTTCCAGAGAACTTTCGAACAAGAGAACAAGAGAAACAAGTCACCTAGGACACCACACCAGACTTCTCTCTACCTTGTACGGATGGTTGACTACCACCAAGTTCTCTTCAGAATTAGATGTATGGAAATAGAAAGGAACATATCCAACTGAATACTCCAGGAGCAAAGAACTTACCTTACTTCAGAAATAAATGTTAATTGCAAAGTAAAAACAATTTATCTATTATATTTCTCTCTGCTCTATTTTCAAGGGTATTTCTTTATAAAGTGTCTACTGTGTGAGGTATAGTTTAAAAAAATACTGTCATCTACTAACACTAATTTTGTTCCACACCTGTACATCTTTCTTTTGTGGAACAGCAAAAGGAGACAGAGTATTCAGTCTCACTCACCATTCATTTATTTTATAGAAAAAAAATGATGCAGTGATAGTGAATGGTGACTGATTAGTCTCTTAACATTCTGCTCCTCTTCTTTCAATAATAACAATCTCCTTTTGTGTCCCACTGAAGATAAAAGTCATACAGGTTTGGAATAAAATAAGAGTGTGTATATTATGTATAGTGTGTATACAAGTTTCATTTTGGGGTAAACTTTTCTCTTTCAATTTGTAACTTTGAGACTTGTTATATTAGCCTGTAATTAAATCTATTTGTGAATGCATGAGTGTGAAGGCATTTTCCTATATTTGGCTATTTAGTCTTAAGATTTATATACTGCAGAAAGATTATTCTAAAGTTGTATTTGTAGATGTATATTTTGTATAAATAAAACAGTGAGTAGCTGAATGTGATGTGTGTTTAATAAATTATTACATATATAGGCTGATTTATCTATTTAATCTATTTTAAGTATTTGAGATTTTAAAAACAAGTAGAAAATGTGTTGATAGTATAACATCGTTTCAACGCACGGTAAACAAACCAACTACACTGCTTTTATTTTGATTTGTTTTCAGTGGCGTATGCGACGCTGATTCACATGACTTCGATGAGCAGAAAGATGTTGGATCAACGTCAGAGATCAGCGCTGTTTCGACGCCGTGAGAGACCTCGCGATTCCACACTGATTCTGGGTCAGTTTGCTATCTGGGAGATCACCAGCAGCCGCCGCTGGCCATCACACGAAGACCGCTCTTCTGGTGGCGGTTTAATTTGGACCATGGAGAATGGGCTAGACGTGAATAATACTCACGGAGTAGTAGAACAGTACTCACAAATCCTGTTTTAAGACGTCATTTTGTTGTTGTTTAAGCCCCGTAATTGTTCCTCGTTGTGTTATGGTGGCTAACTGGAGGTTAGTTAGCTAGGAGTCTGACTTACCTCGTGCGTCGCCTTTGTAAAATGTGTAATATACACAAGACCCAAGCAAAGTCCATGTTCCGATTGCATACATCAGTGCTGTGCGCTTATACCACTTCACTCCATCAAATGACATGGTGTACTATCGTTTTACCGCGTTTAGATTAACAATACTGAATCTGTAGGCGTGTTCGACTTCACATAGATTTTGATATCTTGGTAGTCGCCTATCCTTGTAGCGCGCATGCGCGCATGGTAGGCTGCCCTAAACATGCCCTAAACATCATAGAGATATAAAGTACCTAGACGCCTCATTGGCCGCTGGATCGTACGTCAACGTCGCCGCCATCTTGGTGCGGGCAACTTTTCCATCATTCTCGTAAGTGGGCTCGAGAAAATGCCTCTTTTTACTGTCTGTATCATTTTGTAATTGATATTACATACTATTTGATATTACATTCTAATGTATTATTATTATTATTATACAATTTGCTATTATCAATCTATTATTATGCTGTTATATTAGGGTACTACTCATTACACACTATTCATTTTATTATTGTCTATTCTGCAAGTGATATTCCATATTCTACTTATTATTATTATTATTATTATTATTATTATTATTATTATTATTATTATTATTATTATTGTTGTTGTCGTTGTTGTATTTTACATACTATAATTACAGTATTATACATACATGCCATTCTATATCATACTATATGCTATACCCTATTATCAATCTATTATTATGCTATGCCAATGAGGTGTCTAGGTATTTTATATGTCTATGCTAAACATGCCCTAAACGCGGTGCCAATCAGTGCATAACCCTGACCTACCTCAACTGCGCATGTGTCGTTTCACGACAGTACAGAGCATTTTGTGGCATGTAAAGGCGCATTAGGTAAGCGTGGTCTAGTTGGTTGACCTGTTTGCCTGCTAGCTTCACCAGCCTGTTCTGGCTGGCAGGTCAGCAGGTGTTAGCTGGTCTCCTGGTCTGGGAGTACTCATATCATGATACAGTGTCATGCCCTGGCATAACAGAAATAGAGAAAATAATATTAACTTATAAATTAGCATTGTGCTTCAGTAATAAATGTAGATATTGTAAATTTGCCAAGTAACACATTCTCAGAAACACTTTGCTTGCGTTGTCTGAAACATTTTGTTTCTATGGACACTTTGTGTACCATGCTGTACACAACAATGTAATTTTTATTTAGGCAGAATATGTATTTTTAAAAATCTATAATAAAAGGTGTGTATTAATTCTTTTAACACCTACAGAGGGGACCCTTCAGACATCTTACTGCAAAGGGTGGAGCCTATGTAGAGAGTAGAGTGTAGTCAGTAAAACTTCACAATGGATCGCAATCGGTCTCTGTTAACCAGTTCATATGCATATTTAACAGACTGAATTGTTCTGCCTTTAAAATGAATCTATTTGGTGTTTGCCTATTGTGTAGTTTTCATCCAAGAACTGAGATTGGATTGCCACAAGGTTGAAAAATCAGAAGAACACAAGAATCTGAGGCCTTCATGGGCATAGACTCACCGAAAATGGACAGCTGAAGACATTCTTTTTTTTTCTAATCTTCACCTGTTCAGTTTGGGGGAGCCTATGCCCATAATAGCCTCAGATTCCTGTTCTTGGCTGACAAGAGTGGAAACTGATGTTGTCTTCTGCTGTTGTAGCCCATCCATCTCAGGGTCCGATGTTTTGTGCATGCTGAGATGCTTTTCTACTCACCATGGTTGTAAATAGTGCTTATTTGAGCTACTATAGATTTCCTGTCAGCTCAAACCAGTCTGGTCATTCTCCTCTGATCTCTCTCATCAACAAGTTGTTTCCACCCATAGAACTTCGCACCATTCTGTATACACTCCAGAGACTGTTGTGTGTGAAATTCCCAGCAGTTTCTTAAATACTCAAACCAGTCCATCTGGTACCAACAACCATGCCACAGATAAAGTCAATGAGATCACATTTTTCCCACATTCTGATGTTCGATGTGAACATTAAAACTAACTAACACTAACTAACGGGTCAGGGAAGGAAATGATGAGGAAATTGTCATAGTTTGTGAAGATGACCTTTATGCTAACCTGACAAAGAAAAAAGACATCCAGTTGCATCATACTCTTTATACTCCTTTGCTGTCTACTTGGGAAGATCCTATCACAAACATCATTGAGCCATTAACTCCTTGTTTCTACTTCAAATGGTATATTCCCCAGGAGATGTTTGAACTGATGACCACAACGACTAATGTCTATTCTGAACAAAAATGCTATGAGGGGTATAAACATGCATCAGTGCATGAAATAGAAACCCTTGTAGGCTAACACATGTCAGTGGGAGTGTTGAAGTTCCCCAGAGTGGGAAGCAAGCATAAACCTTGGGACACCTTGTCCCAAGACAGATTTTGTTCAGCTTCACTTCAATCTACATGTCGTAAACAATTATGACAGGCCTCCTGAGAACAAAAATGTGTTTTATAAAGTCAGAACTCTATACTGCAGTGTACAAAAACAGTGTCTTTCACACCCCATGCTCCATGGTTCTGGCTTTAAAGACAGAGCTTTCTGAGAGGGATGGCCCTTTTTGACCATGTAGTTCACCGTTGTAGAAGGGAATTATTTATAATCGCACTATCCGATAAGGATAAAAATAGGATATAAAATAAGCAAAGCATTGGAACTACTGTTCAAAATACACTGCTTCAACATAAGTAACGTTTAGAGTTTTTAAAGATCTTAAAAAAATTTATTTTCAAATACGACCACTAAATTAGTGATCAGTTAGTGACAGGTTGTTCTCTTTGGTTAACTGTTAAACAGGTAATCACATAAAAAAATTTGGGAATCATGCATAGCACTTTTAGTTCATGGTCCAAGTACATGTTCTACATAAAAAAAAAAAAAATTAATAAAAAAATGAACTAATTCTGTTTGTATAGCATTACTTTACATCTATTACCACTGACCACCCACTGCAATGGACATATTACTAAGCCTTGTTTTTGAGTGTATTCCAGACAAAAAAAACCAACATTCTTTTATTTTAAGAAAGTTAAGAAAGTTTTAAAAAATTAGGTGCCTAGTTTGAACTCTGGGTGTCACTATTACATAAAAATTAATCTCGTCATGACTCATTGGCTACGTTAATGTTCACATCAATATTCTGATATTAATCGGAATTTGACAATATTCTAATTATTATTGAGTCATGTAAATGCTGCAATCCATTAACCCAAATCAGATTAAGACAATATTCTGATTCCCCAAATTCCGATTCTCAACCCTGGAATATGCCTGTTTTAATCGGAAATTTGTTGCATATAAACACTTTATCCAGAAAATCCACTGAAAGGAAATATATGCTCCGTCCGCAAGCGATTGTGGGTGCTTAGCTGTAGGCCACGTATTTAGGAATGGCAACTCAGGCATACTTACAACAGCCATGTATATAGGAATATTCCGATGCCTGTACGCATATAAACATCATATTCGGAATATGGCTGCAACCTGAATATAGACATTAAACGGAATTTGATGTGCATGTAAACGTAGCCATTGTCATGTTCAGGAACCCAGTTTGAGACAGCTTTTGCTTGGTAACATTGTGCATTATCATGCTGGAAGTAGCCATTAGAAGATGGGAAATTTGTGGACATGAAGGGATGCACATGGTCAGCAACAATACTCAAATAGGCTGTGGCATTCAAATGATTGATTGGTATTAACAGGCCCAAAGTGTGCCAAGAAAACATTGTCCATACCATTACACCACCTTCAACAGCCTGGACTGCTGACAGCCAGATTGGGTCCATGGATTCATGCTGTTGGTGCCAAAATCTGTGTGCATCACCAGAATCGAGATTGATCAGACCAGGCTACATTTTTCCAGTCTTCAACTGGAAGACTCTACATGTTGTGCATTCTGAGATGCTTTTCAGCTAACCACAATTGTACAGAGTGGTTATCTGAGTTACTGTAGCCTTTCTGTCAGCTCGAACCAGTCTGGCCATTCTATGTTGATCTCAACAAGGCGCTCCTGTCCGCAGAACTGCGACTCACTGGATGTTTTTTTTTTTTTTTTAATTGCACCATTCTGAGTAAACTCTAGAGACTGTTGTGCATGTAAATCCCAGGAGATCAGATGTTATAGAAATACTCAAACCAGCCTCTCCAATCATGCCACTGTCAAAATCACTGAGATCTCATTTTGTTCCCTATTCTGATGGTTCATGTGAACATTACCTGAAGCTGCTGGCCCGTATCTGCGTGATTTATGCAATGCACTGCTGCCACATGATTGGCTGATTAGATAATTGCATGAATGTGTAGGTGTACAGCTGTTCCTAATAAAGTACTAGGTGAGTCAGCACAAAAGACATGAAAAATAGGAAACAAATACAAAATAATTCAGGTTCTTTGGCAAAATAAATGTTTTTCACTGAATTCGGATGGAAGTGTCAATTTAGATGTTGTAATAAAGGGGTACCATGTTAAGAGACATTATGAAGCAAACACTTTTTCAAGTCGTACACTGGTGCTGAACAAGAACAGAGGGTGAAACTGGCAGCTAGCCTGTTAGCTTAACAAAACCAGTTTGTTTTTTTTTGCTAACCAAGTAGCCCAACATGGAAAACCTTTTGCAGAGGGTAACTCTGTTAAAAGTACAGAGTCTCATGAAAATCAACTGCCTCCTGAAAATTGTTACTATAATGTGCCCAGAAAAGATGCAAGAATTTAACATCTTACAAGAAACACAGTTGCCTGACAAATCTAAGATTTGTCAACCAACCTAAAGCAGCAAGTATCAGGTAAAGCATGTGTACTGATTTTCATTCAAATGATGCAGCACAAGAGTCAACTGAGATCCAAGATAATGAACAGTCACCTTTGCAATGTGCTTCAAATCTCCACAAGTACAACAGCACTGCTCTCATTTGAGTTATTAATTGGTGAGTGAAATCTTTATTTACACAACACTGTCAAGCATTCAGCAGAAAGTGCATAAATCTCACCTTCTGTGTTGAACAAATATTGCAGTATTAGTGGTGATAATTTTTATTATTACAGAGAGGAATAAGGAAATATATTGTTGACAAAAAAATAGATAGTTGAAATAGATAGTTCTGCCTCTTATTTTATCACATTAATTTATGCCAGGGAATCATTCAGGGTCTGTAGGGTAGCATTGCTTCCTCACAGCTCCAGGGTCCTCAGTTTGATTCTGAGCTTGGGCTACTATCTGTGCAGAGTTTTGCATGTTCTTCCTGTGGCTGTGTGGGTTTCCTCTGGGTTCTCTGGTTTTCTGCCACCTCTGAAACATGCCAGTAAATGGCTATATTAAATTGCCCATCAATGTTCGTGGAAACCTCAACCTAAAATAGACCTTAAAACAGTTATCATCAAAGGGCTGTTTTTTATGGCACCTGTGCTCCTGTTGGTTTGGAATTAAAACCTTCAGCCACACTAGTCCTTTATGGATAAGACTGGACTGATCAAGCTGATCCATAATGTGCTGATGTTAATTTAACTGCAAAATCCGTAATGAAACCCATACCAGTAACCCAGTAACTTACAAACAATAATTAGGACATGTAATATATAAATAAGAGTGTAATAATACGCAAATTCAAATTCAATATGGTAAATTTTCAATACAGCAAAAATAAGCATTGCCTAAATATGTATCTTAGTTTTCCATTTTCAACTGATTAAAATCTTCATTCTTCATTCTAAAATCTTAAAAATTATAAAAGTACAATAACTGAAATTTAATAATGACTGTGTTTGTGTGATCCATTCAGACTCCTTTCAGCAGCATATAACAAAACACATCTGTGCATTAGAATTAAATTAAACATGGCTACTTGTTTTTAGTTATTTGTTTGTTTTTATGTCACTGTTTATAATTGTGTTATTTGTAATTGTATAATGTCTTTATTGTTGTACCTGCTTTTTTATGTTGCCTCTTGGCCAGGTCGTCATTGTAAATGAGAACTGGTTCTCAATTGACTTACCTGGTTAAATAAAGGTTATTATTATTATTATTATTATTAATTAATCATTGGGTCTCTGGACAGGCTTTCATTGGTTCTCAAGGAGGTGTTTAGTCTTGTATCGAACAATACAATATGATATGCAATATTGTTACACTCCTAATAAAGAACAATGTATATGATTTAACATAACATCCATTTCTTCTGCAATTTGCAGTTTCAAAAAGTAGCTATAACATGGTCAGCACTGAATTATTAGTGAGTGTCTTTAGTGATTTAAGGGTGATTAAAAACACACATAAGTAAAAACTATATGATTCACCAATGGTTCAGATAAACATTATTTTGATTATTTAAAGCCCCATAAAACTTCAGGGATTAGCAAGGACGTTGAAAACGTCATGCAGCTGCTCAAAATGTGGACTCAAAATGTGTTCTGGGTATTTGGACCAACAAATAAAAATAAAAAAATAAATGTTGGATATGGTTTAAAACACAAACTGTTGTAAACTAGTTATTAACATAATTATCTAGTAATTTATTTATGGTCCATTCTGTGTTCTGAACTGTAAAAGTAATGCTTTTTTATTATATAGAACTGTGCATAATAAAAACATTACTTATACTGATTTTGATTAAATATTTAGCAAGATTAATTGGTAAGAGTTGTATATTTTTATAAACAGATTTATAATGCCTGAAGCTAGATAAGTTGGCTTTCTAGAGAATGCTAAACAGAGTATTTATAGATATATAAATAGCTATATTCTTCCTGTATGTTGACCCTAGAACCTGTGCAATTGTAGATTCAATTATATGATTTTGTTTAAACAAATAATGATATACGTAAAGCAAAGTTTTAAATTTCAAAGATTTAGATGGTGGATTTCAGGACTAACTTTTTGACAAATGTGGAAGGCTCAGGTTTTTTTCTCTTACCTCCCTGCAACTTTAAGTGTAACAGACTTCCTGTAAAGCATGCAAACATTCATTACATTTTTTAGCATTTAAAAGATACATTCACCACATATTTTAATTGAATAATTACAAAAATAATTTCTATTTAGAATGACTGATTTGAGAAGGATCTCCTTATTACAATCAGTTTGCTGAAAAGGAACCATTTCATATTGATGATTTTCCCCTGGAGCTAATTTTCTTTGATGATTCTAGCCTTACATAAAGCCACAGTCAATATTCATTATAGACTTCAAACTGCTTTGTGAATCCCTACTTCAATTGATCTCATTTTATGTGATTATAAGTGCTCTTAATATTTTTACTGCAATTTGCATTTAAAATGCATTTACTGCATAAATAAATAAATAAATAAATAAATTAAATAAATAAATAAAAAACACTATATGGGGCAGCATGGTGGTGCATCGTGTAGCCTTGCCATCTCACAGCTCCAGGGTCCCTGGTTCAATCCTCAGGTTACTGTCTGCGTGGAGTTTCACATGTTCTTCCCATGTTTGCATGGGTTTCCTCTGAGTCCTCTGAGTCCACTATATATATATACATATATATATATATATATATATATATATATATATATATATGTATATACACATACACACACACACACACATATCACGCACACATTCATGCATCCATTATGGGTGATGGATCTGTTACTCCAAAAAGTCATGGGGTGGATTTTTCCATAGTCATTTAACTACTGCAAATATGATGCATTGAAATCAAAACTACCTAATTTTTACTTTACTTTTTATTAATCACCTAATCTCTCAATGTTACAATTTCTGTTGCATCACTCAGAAGCAAGGTCTTTTTGCCTATATTACATGTAATCTGATTTTTGACTATATCAGCAGGCACATGTGGGCAGGAAAAAATATTACCCAACAGCACAACAGGTCACTATATGCTGCATGGGTTATGTTTTCCATTTCATTTTGTCTTTCAGGAGATAATGCTGAATTTGAATGGTATGTTATGTGCCCATTCACTAGCTTGAAACATTACAGGAGTTGATCATCTAACTTCATTCTCCATTTTTGGTTTCACATTCTCCAGAAAAAGACCCCATAAGAAGAACTGTTCTTCACAGACTTTCTGTGTTCTAGCCCTGACCTATAGTAGCAGACATTTCAATATTGTATGTCACTTTTTTCCACTTCAATGTCATTTTATAGGCAAGAATTTTTATTGTTATAGGCAGTCAGAGTTGAAGCCAGGTTCATTTAAAATGCCCCTTTTCATGACATGAGCTTCACTTAAACACAATTTCTATGCAGGGATTACCATGCAGTAATTAACTGGTTGAAATGGTAATGCAGCCAAATGTACACCACCCCCTCCAGTCATATAAAACAGCAACTCGCAGTTTGTTTGTTTGTTTGTTTGTTTTTAATTCATATGTGCTGTTTATTGCAATCACAATTACGTGTACATTCAACACAACCCTCATGGCAGACGATGACCAATGTTCTCAAATTTCTTTCAAAATAACACAAATAAGGTAGTGAAAGTCTTTCTTGTCCAAATTCATCTATCCTCTTCCTCCATTAAATGTTTTGTTCATGTCCATACATTCACAGTTTAATAAGGAATTTATGGCTGTACAGTTGTTTGAATATGTGGATATGTACCTTGTTATTACTTGAATTAGCTTTAGTTGCACTGCCCTGTTTGCAGTCCCTGATGATTGGCAGCCAGTCAACTGAAGCTGGACAGATCTGTTTCAACTTCCTAATTAGAGCCAGATAACAATGGAAAAGTAACATTAAAATAATTTTAAAGAAATGGCACATCAAATTTACACTATTTACCACTTGAATCAGTCAAGACATGCTCGTTTTGCCCAGACATTACAAATATCTACAGTAATGGAAATTTGTCATTCAAAACTTGCCTCAAAACTATCCTCCTAACACTTTCCATAATTTCTGTAATATACATTGACATCATTCTGTGCAAATCAAAGATCAATGACCAAAAGGCATAGCATAATGTGCAAGACTATTCAAAGATTTATGTTCATCAGGACAAAACACTTAATTTTAGCCTGACCTAGTACTGTACTGACAAACTGGCTACTTGGTAGATGCATTTACACTAGTAACATATAAAACACACCCCTAGGCTCTATTCTCTCAAAGTCTGAACGCAGCATTGAAGTGGAAAGCTGGTAGCTACATGGATGATAATGATGTACTTCCAATCTAAGCTTAAATTTGTATAGAGTATCCCTGCTATTTTACAAAATCAGATTATGTATGAGATGATGTATCTGGTATTATCTGATCATGTATAAGATGTCTGGAACTTGTGTTTATGGAAAAGATTTTGGGTGAGATTATTCTATTGCTTGCTGGCTACATTAGCCTCATAGTTCCAGTGCAAAATTAATAAAGCAAACAGTGAATGCCAAACATGTCTTGGCTGATTGTTTGGTAAATGGAAAATTATGCAAATTAGATTTTTATTGAATATTTCCTTTAATGCCACTGAGACCATTAAATTCATAATTGTGTTGAAGTTAACCATAACTTAAAGAAATCAAATAATTTGAACCATGGAATGCAATACTTCGCACTTTGAACAAATAATTAAACATTAATCAGGAAACTTCACATTAGGTTACTTTCCTCTTTGGTTCCAAGTATTTATCCATCACATCCAAAGGTCTCCAACTCACCTTTTTCTGAAGACAACTCTCCCTCAGCCCCACTAATGGCACTTTGGCCCACTTTGTCCTTGCCAGATTCGGAGTTGCCTTTTGATCTTGTTTTTTCCTTACGCTGCTGCTGCTTTTCTAGTTTTGACAACTTAAATACAGGACCAAGAAAACATACATACACATGAACATATGAAAGAAAAGCATTTACTCAGTGCTCATGCTTGTTCACTTATAAGAAAATCTTCAGTATATTAGCTGCATCTTCAGTAAATTTATATAGCATGTTGTAATGCTTAACATAAGGAAAGGTACCTGTTTGGCATCTATGGGAGCAGCAGGAGACTCCAAATAAATAGTGACAGGTCCATCATTTTGAATGTGTACTTGCATGTAGGCACCAAACTGGCCATCTACAACAGAATAATGAGAGTAGCTGATCTCCTTTTGGTTGCTCACTTAAGTTATTACAATTGGGGATACGAAATTATGTATTCATCATTTCATCTCCCCCTTGACTTTATATCTTTGATTCTGTGTTTGCACCTGACATCAAGACAAATTCCTAGTACTGTAGAGTGTCCTTTACTGTACCTGGCAATAAATTGTTTCTGATTCTGATTCTGAAAATGTTTTCATGCAGCTTATATTATACTGATATCTCATAGCTGGTTGGTCAATATCCATTCACTTTCAATTAAAAGTGAAAAAGAAATATTTAATCACAGTCATTGCATAGGTTGATTTATTTTTTCTCACCTTTGATGAGTTCTGGTTTGTATGCAATCCTCAGCTGCTCCAGAATGTTGTTGTAGAAGGGCTGAGCAAAATCAGCTGCCATTGCTGAATGGAAGTCAGGCTTGTTTCCTTTGAGTGTACACTGCAGTGTGAACTGACTCACACACAACACCTCCAACCCCTTGTCCATTACACTGTGTTTCCATGCACAGCCATTCTCATCCTCAAATAAACGCAGATTAAGGATCTTACGAACTCTGATAATCACACACAAAGCTATAGATTATAAAACTGAAGAGCTTCTGTAAACTAATTCTACTTGAATAATAACTGTGCTATTAAAATCATTTGTAAAACATGTAGGGTACAGCTGGCTGCAAGTAGAAGACAAAAACAGTAACTGTTGTATAATATAACAGCACTCACATGTAATCTACATCCCTCTGTGTGTCCTCGGCTGAAATCCCAACCAAAACACAAATGCCTCTTCCGATGGAACTGATGTGGTTCTCCCCAGCTGTTTCAGAGACAGCAGAAAAAAAGCAGAAATGACCACTGATCACTACTGCAGTCTGGACTAATGCGCGCGCGCGCGCACACACACACACACACACACACACACACACTGCGCGTAGTAGTCATCAGTGGTCATTCTTGCTTTTTATATTGTGTCTCTATTAATTAGTGTATTTTTTGGAATACGAACAAAAACATTTAACTGTCTTTAGAGCACAGTCTTTGTTCTTACCTATCACGCTCGCTTTAGCGACTCTTTGAACGATTGCTTTCATGGTCTTGATCGAGTGTCTGCCGGTTATTTGAATTTCCGGTTTCCCAGAAGAGCTCAACACTGACAGCTCGCTTTCTAAGCCGGAAGTATTTTCTCCATAGACTTTTAAGAAAAGTCTTCAATAAATAGTTTAAAGCGTCGAAACAAACCAAATAGATTCGAGATCGCATGAATATTATTTCAAAGAAAAATATTTAAAAAGAAAACTGAAAAATGGAGAAAATGTAAGGGTACAAAATTGTACTTACTGTATTTTACACGGAAACGAACGTACTACCGTTCCCATAGTGCATTGCGAATTGAATCGCGTTACCTAGGGTACAACTGGGGAGACTGGGCTGTTTGCTGCGAGAACATGTCTTTATGTTTATATTAATTAAATGTTAAGGATATTCGCGATTTGTTAAAGAGAAAGGCATTTCTGTATTTCTTAAAAGATTTAAGGATGATTTTTTTTCCCAAGAAACTCGTGCATCAATGTCTTACTTAAAACTTTGGAAAAATCAATTGGGCTTATGGGACTAATAGTCAGCAGGGGTCGCAATTTTAAAAGGGAACTTTAAAGGGAAATTTATATATATTAAAGTTCCCTTTAAAAAAAAAATATATATATATATATATATATATATATATATATATATATATATATATATATATATATATATATATATATATATATATATATATATATATATATATAAAATAAGAAATTCGACACATGGTAAATGAGAGACTTATCTTTAAACAGGAGAGGTTTACTGTGGAAATCTGAGGGGTTGTCAAGATTAGTTTATACTTCGGCAACTAACCAGATAAATAAAAGTATAAAATTATATATAATTTTATTTGGAAAACACTTTGTAATGCATTTAATCAAGGTGGGCTAAATGTAGGCTACGTGATTTTGAAACATCTATTGTTATCTTTAAAATTAAATGTCTCCAAAACAATATTCATTCCAAAAATAAATAATGATATTATATCCCTAATCTTATTTTTTAAATAAATAAACAAATAAATAAATAAATAAATGGTGGTGTAGAATTTGTTTTTAATTGCAACTTTAATATTAACAGGCTTCCCATTAAGTTATCTAATTTTTATAAACAGGCATTACTATCATGGAAGCACAATTTCTCCCCTCACAAATGCTTAATTTGGAATAATAAGAATATTATACTCCAAAAGAAATCTCTCTTTTTAGATAACTGGATTAAAAATAACATTTTGTTGATATCGCAGCTTTTGAACAGTAATGGCATTTACTCACCTACTCAGAATTCTTAGAAAAATGTAGACATTATACATTAATACACTATAGAAGGTCTTTAAAAATATAATGTCACTACACGATGCATAAAAATTAGTCCATGCTTTTGTTACCTCTAGGTTGGATTATTGTAATGCCTTGCTGTCTGGATGCTCTAGTAGATGCATAATCAAGCTCCAGTTAGTCCAGAATGGAGCTGCAAGAGTCCTTACAAGAGCCAGAAGATATGACCACATCACCCCATCTTATCCACACTGCATTGGCTCCCAATCAAATTTTGCATTGATTATAAAATACTACTTTTGACCTATAAAGCACTGAATGGTCTCACACTACAGTAACTGAGCGAAAAAGGTGCAGGCTATTTGTTGGTACCTCAAATAAAGGCTACAGCAGGGAGCAGAGCTTTCTCTTACAAAGCCCCACAGTTATGGAACAGCTTTCCAATTAGTGTTCGGGCCTCAGTGTTTAAGTCTAGGCTGAAAACATATTTATTTATTCAAGCCTTTGTGAATAGTTTTTTCTTAGGTAAAGGAGCCTGGAGACCTGGAGGGTTCATGGGCATAGAGTGTTGTGGTGAACTGGGATGTTTTGATGCTGCCACACCCCTTCTGCTCTCTGGACCAGCCTGATCCATCCTGATGCCCTACTTCTGGTTGGAGTTCTCATTAATTGGAAATCACTTGCTGCTACTGAGGATGGCCCTACATGGACAGCCTGAAGATCATTGAGATTACTGAGGATGGTACCACTTAAAAACCATGAAGATGGCTCTGGACCACATTTCATATGAGCAGTTATGATATGATTGCTTTAGGACTCCAATTGCCACGAACAGTTTTGCACTCAGGTCTCCAGTGACCAGTGGATTAGTTCAACAAACAGACTTCATGTAAAAACTGTAATGAATTTCCTGGTTACACAATTGCACTTGTTGAGCATGTAGTACGCAGTTATAGAAGGGATTTATTTATAATTGCACTATCCGTTGTCACTCAGATGAGGATGGGTTCTCTTTTGAGTCTGGTTCCTCTCAAGGTTTCTTCTTCATATCATCTCAGGGAGTTTTTTCCTTTCCACCGTCGCCTTTGGCTTGCTCATTAGGGATAAATTCAAAAATTGAAAATTTATATCCTGAATGTATTTATTTCTGTAAAGCTGCTTTGTGACAATGTCCATTGTTAAACGTGCTATACAAATAAAATTGAATTGAATTGAACAATTGAACAAAACATCACCTATCAGACTTTTTCTATTTATGGAACAGAAATTATATTTTCATTATGACAGTCTTAAGAATATTATATGTTTTAAAATCCTCGGTGTTCAGGGGTTTAGACATATTCTTAAATGAGGCAAAAAGGGATTTTACTTCAGCAGAAAACATTCTAAAATTAGATTTAGAATGTATTACTCTGGCTTGGTGAAGATGAAATTTACCCAGAAGACAAAGCAACAATAACGTATAATCAAAATGAACATAATTTAAATTAATATTTGAATGAAATATCATAGATTCTGTAATCTGTACCAATTTGTTAAAACATAAAAATAATAAAATAGAAACCTCTGCCCAAAGAGATTTAGAGTGGGGGCAATGGTAATACAAATCTAAAATGTAAAACTGTTTTCACTTGATCCGAAAGAAGAGCATTTCTAATGAAAAGATTATTACATTTCTTGTCTAGAATATTAATGCCATTAATTGAAGGTATAGGAATGTGATTAGACATGGTGTGTTCTAAGTACAGATTTTAAACTAGATGGGATACTTTTGTCAATCTTATTAAAGTCTATTATGGAAACCATTGCACCCTTCAAAGTCAAGATCATCAAATGAGAGAAATTCCCCTTGCTTATTGAAGAGATCAGAGATAAAAAGGATATTTTCTGCCATCCACTCCTTCAAATGCAGTGATTTGTTGCCAGACAGGACATTTTCATTATTCCAGATAATACATGTGTGGGGGAAGAAATTGTGTTTGAATGCAATCTTCCAGGAATCAAGAGCTTGTTTATGAAAATTTGAGAGTTTGATAGGTAGTTTACTATATTTAAAATTACAAGACAATAAGAATTTAAGGTCACCACATTGTTCAAAAATCATATTAGGGATCCAGAACCAGGGTAAATCACTATTACAAAATATATTTCTTAATCCAATTAATTTTGAATGTCTGGTTGATAGTTTGAAAATCTAATGTATTAAGACCACCCTCCTTATAACTTTTTCCCAGAGTTTTCCTTTGAACATGCTTTTTTCAAATAAAGCGGAACAGCAAAGAGTCAGTATTAGTGATCATTTTTTATCAACGAATAGCGAGAGAGCAGGATATACTAAATGTGATATACCCTCAGCTTTAGTCAAGAGAACTCTCCCGTACATTGTTCAGTCTCTCTGCAACCAGGAATTTAGTAGCTTTTTGGTTTTATCTATTTTTGGATGAAAATTTAAGCCGTTCTGAACCTAATTTGCATATGTCAATGCCAAGATATTGATGTTTCACCTCAGTTCCACTGACAGAAATTTTATCTGAATCGTGCACATAATTTCACTTTTCCTGGGATTCACTCACTACCAGCCCAGAAGCCATTGAAAAAAGATCAAAATTATGTAAGGCACCTGAAACCTGTGATTCATCTCTAAGAAAGAGACATATATTGTCAGCTAGTTGAGTAATTGTTAATATGTGGTTGAATTTTTTATGTGTAAACTAAGACGTTCTGCAGCCAAAAGAAATAGAAAGGGAGAAATAGAACATCCCTGATGGATCAACAGTAAAACGGGGAGAAGTGCCAGAAGCTAAACAGACTCAACTGTTAATACTATTATAAAAAGTGCGTATCATGTTTATAACTTTATTAGGTTTGGGTAGAAGTGATATGAGACCCTGTTTCATTGATTCTGCCAATTTGATTCACCATTCACAGTACATTCTTTGAGCTCATCAAAAAAAAACGTCCTTAATAGAGTCCCAGAAAACTTTAAAGAACTCACAAGGTAAGCCATCGGGCCCTGGAGATCTACTGTTCGGCATTCTTTTTACTATATTATAGAGATCATCCATAGTAAGAGGTTTCTCACAGAGCTCTCTGTTGTAATCACTAATTTTGGGAATCACAGATTGAATCTTATTAAAGAAAAGGGATGTATACCTCAAAAAAGAGGCATATAGTTTTTGATAGAACTCAAAAACATGAGATGATATCAAACAAGGGTCATTAGTCAAATTATTATTAATGTATATAGATGAAAAATTTCTTATTGTTTCCATGTTTCTTCTCTAGGCCAAAAAATATGCTGAATTTTTGTATCCTATAACTCAAGCCATTTCGCTTACAATTTGATAAACACACCCCTTACCTTTTCTTGGTGGATGTCGTCCAGCCTATCTTGTAAAATATAAAGAGACTCCTTGTCATCATCACTAAGGTTAGTATTCTTCAAGATCTCATTCATCTTTTTTTATTAGAAAATTTGAAAATTCCTTATTTTTTCAGCCATTCTATTTTACCCAAATTTAATGGAGAATATTCTGCACTCATATTTAAATAGCTCCCATTTAGTAATGGCCGAGATATCTGCCAGGGATTTAATATTCTCTGCAATTTTCTTAATTTCCTGACAATATGAATCAGATAAAAGAAAAGAGCAATTTAACTTCCAAGAGCCAGGGTTTAATTTTTTCCTTTGCCCTGTCCTAACATCAGACAAACAGTGTCAATGACTGCATGATCTGTTAAAGGTGAGGGTGAATTTTCTGCAGAAGTCTGATATCAGCCACAGGTTTATTTGCAATTTTTGAGAAAAATCTGACCTAAACCAAGTGTAAGTGGAACTACCAGGGTTTAAATATCTATGCGCATTGATCAAGTTCAAACTCTGACAGAATTTTCCTATGAGGGGGTTTGAACTATCAGAGACTCTTCTAGGAGGAAATCTATCGGCAAAAAAATCTGGTGCCTCATTAAAATCACCACCAATTAATATAAAGGCAGAGGGATATTTAACCTTTACCAGCACATGAATGTGTTTCTTGCAGAAAGTGTAAGTCTCTTTTCTTGGATTTACAAAACAAAAATAAAGCATTTCATTTGCTTATATCACCTAGTCCCTGTACATTCAATGAAAAACAAGAAAGATTTAAAGAGAACATGAGATTAGAGTAGTATATGACTACAATTAGCCTAATTCAAATACACAGACTTCACCCTTCTTAGACAATATGCAAAACCTAGACTTCAAATTTCTTTTCCTTCCTTCTTTCCTTCCTTCCTTCCTTCCTTGCCTTTTCAACAAGTGTCCAATGGCTATTTCTTGCCTCCTTGTCTTCTTACTGTATGTCAGATCTTCCAGGATCTGAATTCTCTGTTGCTTCAAAAGATCAGACTGTTTGGCCTCTGACCACGTTATGTATTGACTTGTGTGGGACAAAAATTGGACAATGATGCGTCGAGGAATTGTGTTACCAGACTTTGGACTGAGCCGATGTGCGATGTTGACCATGTCCTGGAGCTTCCTGTGATGTTCGGGGAGAGATTCCTAAATAATTCAATAATGACCCGCTTAATGTTTTCCCCTTCACGCTCAGGTATCTCAGCTACACAAAGGTTCCATCTGCGTTTGTAACCGTCAAACCTGCATTTCTCTTTGAGGACCTTGTTCTCACTTTCTAACACTGCAACCTTTGATCACCTTCACCCTCACGTCTTTCACCTGCTTATTCATGGCTTCAAGTGTGCAAGTAAGCCTACAGATTGATGCTGTGTTTTCTTCCACAGAAATCTCGATTAACTGCAGCTTTAGCAATGATTCTTGCATTCTGCTAACTTTTTCAATGGCCATTACAGCATTAGACACATTGTTGGGGGTGTCAGTTCGAGTTTTTTCTGAGCAGGGGACTCACTGGGAATGTCTGGGGAAGCCTCAAATTTTGGTTCTAGATATCTTGTGTAATTATGCACCTTCAGATTGTCACTGTTAGCTGAAACCACAACAGAGGTTGTGTCCACATCTTCGTCCATGTCTTTAGCAAACTAGCTTCTTGACTCGAGCAAGAAAATACATTCGTCATCACATTAAACGAAAGCAAAAGGTAAACTAGCCTTGATCAAACAGGATTCTCATTGAGCTTTAACTTTATAGCAAGTAGCATTTCAATTAATATCCAGCATAGAAGACTATATACACACTTGAAAACAATGCAGCTGTTTGATTACAAGCATTTAAAAAACAGTGCGGTATTCATTAGCATTTGAAGAAAAATAACATATATCAAAACTTGTTTTCTTTTGATCAAGAGAGAAAGCAAACTGGACAAATTAAGTATTTGATATTCAGTGCTCAAATGGACTTTTGTTTTAAAAGTGTACATAAAAAAACCTTCCACATAAAATAAATAAATAGGTTCATAATGAAAAAAAAACATTTCTTTCATCTCTGTGAAAAGTATTTAAATGAAATAAAACATCTTTATCCAATAAAGATATTATTTTAGAAAACAATAATATATATATATATATATATATATATATATATATATATATATTTAGCAGAAGGAGAAGCAGAATCAACACAGGGCTTCCAAAATAGTAATGTATTTATTGCCAAAACAGATTTTCTATTCTTCAGCATAACCATAAAAAGAGCACATAGTATCCATGTTAGAATCCCTCTACTTTAGATGCAAATTGATTGGGTAAAACTGATGAATTATCTTACAGGATACAACTTTAACATTGTTTCTTATAAGATATTTATATGGTAGAGCACAGGGCATATCATAAGAAACGTCCAATAAGACATTAATATATTTATATACTAATCTTCATCTATTTCTAACACAGGGTTTGGATGTGAAAGAGAAACTATTTTTATAGGTGTGCAACAGCAAGGAGAGGAATTTTGACTTAACAGAACCCTTTAAAATGATAGTAACGCTGATAAGGACAGCATATTTTAGTAACAGGAATATTTTACTGATTTAAAAATCTGAATTAAAAATAAAACATTTTAATAGAAATGGGACAGCTTAATTAATACTTTTTATATGGTGTAATTGCATAAAAAGATTGGAGACCACCCATTTTTAATACAAAGTCGTAGCATTTAAGTAACAAAAAGTAGCGTTTTTGCGCATGTGCGGCAGATTAACTCGAGCCGTAAACCGCTAACACGTGCGTGTAAAAAGCATCATCGCTGCCTAATTTCTTTTTTTAGCACGAATGCGCATGTGCGTTGCGGACTTGGGGACGCGGATTGGAGAATCACAGCGCCTTGTAAGTGGTGATTTGCAAGCTGTAATAACGTCATTTCTCACCTCGGGAAGTTCGATGTGCGCTAAGTGGAAAAAACAGAGCTGCCCGCACGAAAGGGTGTTAGAGCATATAAAGCTCCTAAAAAGCTACTTTAACCGCACTTTCACAGTTACAGCTCTGTGTGGCTGTCCGTGCTGTTCTACTGTAGTGAACCTCAAACATTTATCCAATATCTTGGACTGTACACTCACAGTCCACTTTATTAGGAACACCTCTACACGTGCTCATTTACGCAGTTGTCTAATCAGCCAATCATGTGGCAGCAGCGCAATGCAAAAAAATCATGCAGATACAGGCCAAGAGCTTCAGTTAATATTCACATCAGACATCAGAATGGAAAAAAATTGTGATCTTTGTGACTTTGATCATGGCATGGTTGTTGGTACCAAATGGGCTGGTTTGAGTATTTCAGATACTGCTGATCTCCTGGGCTTTTCACACACAACAATCTCTAGAGTTTACACAAAATGGTAGAAGGACCATAGAAAGGTAGAAAACCACACTGAGTGAGCAACAGTTCTGTGGGTGGAAATGCCTTGTTGATAAGAGAGGTCAGAGGAAAATGGCCAGATTGGTTTGAGCTGCCAGGATGGATATAGCAACTCATATAAGCACTCTTTACAACCATGGTGAGCAGAAAAGCATCTCAGCAAGCATACAAGATCAAACTTTGCAGTGGATGGGCTACAACAGCAGAAGACCACATCAGGTTCCACTCCTGTCAGCCAAAAACAAGAATCTGAGGCTATCATGGGCACAGGCTCACCCAATCACTGCATGTTTGTGTATGCGAAGTTGAATTTTGACGATGGGGCCTACCTTTGCCTAATGGGTCCAACCCTGGTCATGTGCTAAGTGAAAATAAATACTCATGCCTCAGAGCATAACATGAGCATTGTCATGCTCGAGCTGGAATTTTATGGTTCAATGACGAGTTCTGTCATGGCCAAGAAAGCTCTGAGTCTCGAAGCAGATGGATGACCTGCAGAGGAGGCTGGTCCATAGAGTCACAGTGCCATATTAGAAAAGAGAAATTATAAGGGGAAATTGTGAACCACTTTTAGATTTTTCAGATTTACGTTTCCCTTTTTTATGGAGAAGTAGCTAGCTAGTGTTAGCTTGTTGTGGCAGCCTAAAGGACCCTTAGGCTAACGGCTAGAATGGATGATAACTAGGCAAATAACAGCAGCCTGAATGAGGGAGTCACAGAGAGGCATGGTCACAGAGCGTGGGAATGGGGGAAGAACCACTTGTGGTTTATTTGTTGTCACAGCGATTCCACAGTTTGGATTACACAGCAAAGGTAAGGATCAAGACTGCTGGACAACCTACTCCACAGATAACAATGATCAAAAATGCTAGACCAGGTCACCAGAAAGCTACAAAGCTGAATAAGGTCTGGTATGAGAGATATTCTTGGCTAACAGGGAGTCCCACGACTAACCGACTGTATTGTTGGCCATGCCTTCTGATGGGGAACTCTAAAGCTCACTTGGTCTGCTCAAGGATTCTGTGATGTTAAGAATTTAGATGGGGCTATGAAAAGGCGTGACAAGTGTTTTGACCACATTGGCATGAATATCAGAGATGCATTAATCTGTCTTATTGATGCAACCGCTTATCTTGGAATGCAAGAACAATCTTTTAGAGGGCATGATGAGAGGCAGGAGTCGACTAACAAGGGCAACTACAGGGAGCTGGTGGAGTTGATAGCACGCTATGACAACATATTAGCAGAGCATAATGAAAATTCTAGTGTGTTCTCTGGCCTGTCTAATACCATTCAGAATGATCTGATATCAGCAACTGCATCAACAATTAAAAGTGAGATCATAAGAGAGGTGGATGCAGCTCCCTTTTTTGCATGGCAGATTGAAGAAACAACTGATGTGAGCTGTCACTCTCAATTGTCTGCTACTGTCCGTTATATAGATGATAATGGAACAATTCAGGAATGCTTTTTGGCCTTTTTTTGATGTGTCCAGTGGACGGGATGCCCAGTCTGTTTTTGAGTTACTGCAGTCAGAGATGTCTGGTTTGAACTTTGTGAAGAATCTCATTTCACAAACGTAAGACGGCTCTGCCATTATGGCATCAGATCTTAACAGCTTACAAGCTAAGGTGCGAGCGGTTGTCCCAGTGCAGTTTTTGTGCATTGCTATGTACATCGCATTTATCTGGTCCTCAGCCAAGGATTGAAAAGCATCCCCAAGTCCAAGATTTTCTTTGCTACTCTTGGTGGGTTCAGCTCTTAATTTTGCAAATCAACCAAATGAGTAAGGATGCTGGAACAATCTGGGTGTACCAAAGTACCAAAAAGTTCACCCACATGTTGGAACTTCACCTCTCGTATTGTCAACACAGTAGCTCTTAACAGGGGGAAGCCTGATAGACACATTCACTCGCATCATCAATCACCCCTCAATGGATGATGAGTCTATAAGAACAGCAGATGGTCTGAAGACAAAGTTAGAAGACTTTGAATTTATGTTTTTGCTTTTTTCATGTGAGCAGATTTTCTCTTTTAAGTAAATGTGTCACCCTGCCCCTCTCTCATGGTCCTGATGACAACAGCCACTCTGTCTTGTGACCTTACAAGATCCAAAGATCTTCTAATATTAGTTTGCAAAGAAATCTGTGATTTCCAAAATGATTATAGATAATCAAATGTCACCTTAATTTTTATATATCCTAAAATATTGAAAACATATTTGTCAAATTGCCAGACATGATAATATTGCCAGCCATGAATATATTGCTATCCAATTAAAATGAAGAGACTTATTTAGTGATAAAATAGGAATAATAAAATAAACACATATGTGCCTAAGTACAAGCATATAAGTGTTCATAAAGAGAGCAAATTCTCAATTAACCTCACACCAGTTCATAAGCAGTGGCAGTCACTTGCTTTATCAATGCTGCACTGCGCTCTGAGTAGTAGGCTAATCCTAGTTTACTGTACTCTTTCTAACACGTCTGCAGTAATATGACTACTTGGCCTGTATAATATTGCTGTACTGTTGTATTACTGTATTACTGATTGTACAAATGTAGCCAACTAGTGTAAAATAACATGACGCAGTGGGTTGTTTTTCCTCCTGTCCTCCCCAATTTTTTGAGTCACCTGCCACCACTGATGACCTAGTGTCAGATATACAGTACTGTGCAAAAGTCATAGGCACCCTATTTTTTTTTTTTAGTACAAACTTTGTTATAGATTTTTATTATATGACTTCTACATTATTGATTCAGTACAAAAACCATTTTAGATTTCCAAACATTATTTTTCCAGTATGTCAGTAAAGAAACCAGCATATTACATAAGAGACCACTTTTCTGACAAAAGTTCTCCAAAACAATGCAAGAGACTGATAAACTCCTACAGAAAACATTTACTTCAAGCTATTGTTGCTATAAGTGGCTCTGCATGTTACTGAATTAGTGATTGTACTTACACCCCCCAGCCCCCCCCATTTTAAATCTAAACTCAAGACCCACCTATTCACACTACACACTGCTTTTTTAATTTTTAATTACCTTTAGTACATCTAATGATAATGATATAAAAACTGAACAAAATATTTCTTTGCTTCTAAATAATGACATATCCCTCATAAACAAATCATATTTTTTGTTTTAGTCATTGGTTAAAAGTTCAATTGCTACTTTGTTTTTTTTTATTTCAATAAACCACTACAACTAAAAAATGTCTCTTGCACTGATATCATTTTTCTGAGCTCATATTTCTTGAAAGGGAACAAAATAAGACTTCATTTTCATTTTTAATCCCGATACAAATGAGAAATCCTTAACAGAAACAGGTGTTTTTGAACATTTTATCCTTCAAAAATCATAACATCAATCATATTTTATATTTTCTTCTTAAAGCCTTAAGTCTTATAAATTGTGCATAATTGACTAATGTGCATAGTCAGAAATTGGGTACCTAATAGAAATAAAGCATGTAAAGACAGATAAAGAAATCTTTATTTAAAAAAAAGTAAAATTATTATAATCTGAATAATAAACTATCTAAAGGTTTCACGCTCAAGATCAAGATCAAGATCTGGCTGAATAACTGATAAATACTGGAAACTGGCATAAAAATGTGCAATGACTAAGGAAACATGCAATGAAAATGTAACGTAAATATTGGGACTGTATATATCCTACAGTAATACTCTAAAACATCAAGACAGCGTCATGAATAATGGAATGGTAGCAAAAGTTAAAAAAGAAAAAAATGTATATAAAGGTAATTATAATCAGATAGGAAAGTTTTTCCACCTGGACGATAATGTACAGCAATTATGTGCATATGTGCATGAACAAAAAAGTTGTTTATTGTTTGCTTTTGTTTTTTTTTTTTCAAGAGAAACACTTTTGAAATCCAGGTTCAAGCGGCTTAATTGCTTAATAGTGAACTGTTAGCTGCCTCAAAGAAAATAGGTCTCCAGGTAATAGCAGGCTAATGGAAATTTAGAAAACTTGCTCCCTTTCTTCACTCACCAAAGGGAGAGAAATATAATCTATTGTATTTGTAATAATAATGTAACAAATAGATAAAAACAAATAAATAAAACAATTGTCAGGCATTTCCCCCTTGTGCTGGTTTCTCTCCTGTCTCCGCTCCTGTACTGTTGTTGGATGTTTCCTCTCACGTTTCCAGCCAGATGCCAACGTGGGGGCCTCCCCTGCTGAGCTCCAGCCTGAGGCTTAGGTGGTGGCATTGCCTCCAGAGCTCCAGCCTGAATGAACCAGTTTAAAAGTTTACATATGCTTGATTCTTAATACTGTCTGTTACCTGGATGATCAACAACCGTTTTTACATCTTTTCACACTGAAGACAATTGAGGGACTCATACACAACTATCACAAAAGGTTGAAACATTCACTGATCCTCAAGAAGGCAACACAATACATTAAGAGCCAGAGGGGTTTCAAATTTTGAACAGGATGATCAGTAAATTGTTATTTTGTCCTCCTGGAAACATCTTATGTAGCTTCTGAAGGGCAATACTAAATGGAAAAAAATAAGATCTTTAAACAAAATAATTTACACTGATCATCCTGTTAAAAGTTTACATCCCCCTGGCTCTTAATGTAATGTGTTGCCTTATTGAGCATCAGTGAATGTTTGCACCTTTTGTGATAGCTGTGTAGGAGTCCCTCAATTGTCCTCAGTGTGAAAACATGGATTTCAACATCATGTAGCCACTGTTGGAAAGGGGTAAAATATGCACAAGATGCGGGAAAAGCAAAGAATGTGCAGGACCTGGAGGATTTTTCTGAAGAACAGTCTGCAGTTTAACTGCTCAGGACAAACAAAGGCTTCATGAACAACTATCACAAAACAAAAACAGTTGTTGATCATCCAGGTAACACACACAGTATTAAGAATCAAGCATATGAAAACTTTTGAACTGGTTCATTTGTGTAAATTCAGTTATTATTTTGTCTTGTGGACTATATGTAAACATCTGTTATGTGAAATAGCTTACTTAGCTTACTAAATAAAAAACAAAATGCAATTTTTATGATCCATTTTTATGAAAACAGTAATACAGAATGAAGTATAGGCATGTTCTTTATTTTGTCATTAAAAGAGTTTTTTGAATCACAGGCAACATTTCATGTTGAAACCTTGAGTACACTCACATGAAATTCCCAAAATGATGGCTGGACATTGGCATTGGAACAAAAAACTAGTAAACTAACCGTATAGTGACACAAAGTGTCCTTGGAAGTCAACAAACCGCTTACTGAATTCTGAAAGAGACTTTTTTTTGATTTTGCATGTGTTCATCTTGAGGGTGAAAGACAAGTGAGAGCTTTTAAAGCAGCCTGAATGATCTTTTTTATTGAGAATGCCGGCACAGAAAAGGTTGGTGCATGTGGACTGTGCACTACTTTGACCATGAACGTAGACCAACTGGCAGAAGCTCCTCAGTAGCGATAGTGGTCTGGTTTGAAAGGACCCTCGAGAGGAATGCCCAGGTATTTGGCTTGCTTATCTGTTAGCTTCGTCAGTCTGACACCAAGTTTGTCCAAGTGGGCAGTAGCTACCTCCTCATCCAGCTGTATTTATCGGGAAAGCAAAAGAAACAGGTTAAAAACAAGTTAAAATTTAAAAAAAAAAAAAAAAAAAAAAAAAAAAAAAAAAACACCACAGCCCATGAGCAAAATTCAAAGGATGTCCCTTCTAAACTATGCACTGACTCTCACTGTCAAATTTCAATATATTGCCAAATAATATAGTATTAAAACATGTAGTGTCTGCTAAAGTAGTATTTATACATCTTGTCAAATAAAGTATAGCTATGACAATATGTAGAATTACAGAAAAAATAATGTACATTCCATTTGGGTTGTGGCAATGGGTATATAATTTGGGTACAAGTAAATTAGGTCACTATTTTTTTCTTTTTTTGAATTTTTTTTTCATATTGTAGCATAAAAGCCCTCAGTTAATTCATAAACATATACTCATCCTTACATAACTCAAAAAAATTCAATAAAGCACTGATGTGTTTGTTAATAAAAATGTAGATTAGTTGTTTTTTTTTTGAAGGATATACTGAAAGATTAATGATAGATAAACACTCACTGGCCTGTACACCTGCTTGTTTATGCAATTATCCAATCTGCCAATCATGTACATAAAATCATGCAGATACAGGTCAATAGCTTCAATTAATGTTCACATTAATCAGAATGAGGGAAAATGTGATCTCAGTGACTCTGACCATGGAAATCTTATTGGTACCACATGAGCTCTTCTGAGTATTTCTGGGATTTCCACACACAACAGTCTCTAGAATTACAAAGAATGGTGCAAAACCAAAACACAGTGAGCAACATTTCTGTAGGTGGAAATGTCTTGTTGATGAAAGGGGACAGAGGAGAATGGCCAGACTGGTAATAACCAGTAACTCAAATAATCACTCTACAGCCGTTGTGAGCAGAACGCAAGAGCATCTCAGAACACACAATGCTTCAAACTTTTAGGTGGATTGGCTACGACAGCACAAGACCACATCAGATTCCACTCCTGTCAGCCAAGAACAGGAATCTAAAGCTAACCCAACCTGCTTTGTCTCAACAGTTCATGCTGGTGGTTGTGTAATGGCGTGGGGGTTTTCTTGGCACACAATAGGCCTCTTAATGCCAATCGAGCATTATTTGAATGCCACAGACTATCTGAGCATTGTCCACATGAATCTCTTTATTTACCTTATAATGGCTACTTCCAGCATGATAATGCACCACCTCTCAAAGTGGTTTTATGAACATGACAATGGGTTCAGTGGACTTCAGTGGCCTCCCCAGTCACCAGAACAGAATTCAATAGACCACCTTTGGGATGTGTTAGAAAAGGACAACATCAATGTCCACCTGACAAATCATTAATTTTGTAAAGCAATTATGAGGCTGTTTTGAGAGCAAAGGGGGTCCTACTCAGTGCTAGTTTTTTATCTTCCCTAAACGTGGCCCATGAGTGCATTTCTAAATTTGCTACTCTGTGCCCACCATAGGTCATAAGTAATTTGTACAGTGATTGCAAGTTCAGTGAATGTCTCTCCAGTGTTATTATAGATTTTAACATGTAGTAATTTTTTTCCTAAAAAGTAAACCAACATTCAGAAACCAGGTGGGGGAAAAATAAGTACACCCTTCCTAGTTCCACAATCTATTTGTTTGTAATTTTTTTCTTGATTTACAACATGCTCCACATGTTCACCCTTACACTCTATGCATTTTCTCAGCCATTGTATGTTTTTGCAAATTTTGCTCAACATATTTGGATCTACTTTTTTGCTCAATATATTACCATTGTTTTTCTGCAGTAACCCAAGCTGATTGCCACCTTACAGCTCCAGGGTCCCTGGTGCAATGTTACTATGCACCACCTTGCCTCCCTTTAAGGAAACTTATATGACAAAATGGCATAATGCTAAATTCTTCTGAAACTTACTCTTTCTTGAACTATATATATTCCACATATCCCCCAATATTCAGAGGTGATTTTATTCGTTGTAGTGTTCTGCAGATTGAGAGATGATCTACTAGATTAACCAGTGAATACCCAATTTTGCTAAAACCCACCATGCATTTATGAATGAATATGCCATCTCTGACCCTTGGTACCTTCATAACCTTAATTAAGAGGAATTTTCCTTCTCACCAGTCAATCATACTTTCATTAATACTGAATACTTTTGAGGATCTTGCCAATGGTACTCAGCTGTACATACAGTCAGGTCCAGAAGTATTTGGACAAAGTCTTGAGTTGCTTTCGCAGTATGTTTAGGGTCATTATCCACCTGCACTGTGAAGCGGCGTCCTGTCAGTTTTGTAACATTTGGCTGAATGTGAGCAGAGAGTATAGCCCTATACGCCTCAGAATTCATCTTGCTACTTCTGTCAGCAGTCACATCATCAGTAAACACCACTGAGCCTGTTCCATTGGCAGCCATACATGCCCATGCCATAACACTTCCTCCACCATGTTTGACACATGATGTGGTATACTTTGGATCATGAGCTGTTCCTTTCTTTCTCCATACTTTTCTCTTCCCATCATTCTGGTACAAGTTAATCTTGGTTTCATCAGTCCAAAGAATCTTATTCCAGAACATGGGAGGCTTTTTTTATATGTTTTCTGGCAAAGTCTAATCTGGCTTTCCTGTTCTTGAATGTTCCCAGTGGTTTGCGCCTTGTTGTAAACCCTCTGTATTTACATTCACAAAGGCGTCTCTTGAGTGTAGATTTTGACAATGATACGCCTACCTTCTCCAGAGTATTCTTGACTTCTGTTGATGTGAAGGGGCTTTTCTTTTCCACGGAAAGGATTCTGCAATCATCCACTTTAGTTGTCTTCTGTGGGCTTCCAGGCCTTTCGATGCTGTTGAGCTCACCAGTGCTTTCCTTCTTTTTAAGAATGTACCCAACTGTTGATTTGGCTACACCTAAGGTTTTTGCTATCTCTTATAGATTTATGTTGTTTTTTCAGCCTAATGATGGTCTCCTTCACTTGCATTGAGATCTCCTTGGACTTCATATTGGTAGCTCCTGTCAAACAGCTGCCAAATGCCAACTCAATACCTGATATCAACGCCAGACCTTTTATCTGCTTCATTTGTCTTGACGTAATTGACCGCACCTGGTCAATTAACTTCTTGTCAGTCAATTGTCCAAATACCTTTGAGCCCCTGAAAATGGAAGTACTTTGCTTAAAATGGCTGTAATTCCTAAATGGTAAATGCCATATTTTTGTGGAACCTCTTAAAATAAAGCTGAAAGTCTACACTTTGATCACATCTTGATTGTTATATTTCAAATCCACAGCCCAAGTTAGGGCCCAAATGGATAGGGCAAGCGGACCGTGTGGTAGCATGCAGCAAGGTGGCTGACTACTGCCTCTGATCAATATGATAAAACAAAAACAGGACTGTAAAGGTTTTGTCTCATATGCATATGGCAAACTGCTCAACATCTTAGGTAATACCTCCTTCACTGTTAAAATGCGAAAAAGACTGAATGTTATGGTAGAAATCTATGGTAGAGTCTTATGCTTTATTGATCAGAGACAAACAATAAAGCTACTGCATGATTAGTAAACTAAAAAGTAATGGTAGAAACTTGCTTTTTGCAGAATATGGCCTGGACAAAATTGTAACAGCCTGTGCTGTTCAGAAGATAGGAGAAAGCGACTGTGTGTAGTAGCGACAGTAGGACTGTGAGTGAAAATAGGAAATTAGCCAATGTCCTCACGGATAAAGATGGGGCTAAGCATTGTGCACAGTGCAGGTGGAGTGTGTTTGTCATTACGGGATAAATTGCTTAATTTGCCTTTTTAACCAATCAAATACCTTTTTTTGGTCTGTAATAACCAAATCACATGATTATGTGAAAAATTGCATAACCTGTTTTTTCTACTTGCTGGTGGAGGTGATCTGAGGTGAGTCTCCCCACCCATTCCAATAAAGAAATCATTTGATTAAAAAAAAAAAAAAAAAAAAAAAAAAAAAAAAAAAAAGTTTTTCTTAAGGTGAATTTCCACCACATTACACAATACAAGATGACATGTGGGAAAGAATTTTTTGTTCTGCCCTACAAATTTAATCTAAACTGCATAACATGCTAAACATCCTTTTGGATTGGAAACATCCTAGGATTTTTGTCCCAACTTCATATTTGTGTCAGGAAAGTCTAAATATTAATAGCAATCAAAAACATGTTGGCATTTGTAAACATGGCTGCCACATATCCAGTCAAGCCTAGAAGAATGGAGCTTGATTTATTAAGTCATGACTTGCTGCATGATTTTCCATTTAAAGTTTGATGCTATAATTAATATATATGCTTATGTTTTTGTGGATATTAACATCAAACCCATGTGAATAGGTGCTATCCAAAAATGCCAAAATGATTCCCAACTGACTTCGCAGGCAGAGTGCACAAAATGTCAGTAATTTTAGTGATCCATTTCCATGTTTTGTTAGCTAGAGAAGACTTCATCTTGGCTTAACCTATATAACCTAGCATGGATGACATGTGGTCTCATCAACTATGTGCATGGATAGTTTTGTGCATATCCAAGTTCTTTACGTGTATGTAAAAATATTTCTATGTATAGAATGTTATTTATGTATAGAATTAAATTATTCTTGTATGTGAGGGTGTGTATATACATTTAAAACTACCCTGATCATGGGTATGCAGAAACCCCTAGTGACAGGAAAGAGTAACAGCGGGTTAACTGATTATGAGGAGCTCCCATCCCACTTAAATACCTCAGTGTAACTGACAGTAATTGCTGACTTTGGTGCTCACAACAAGGTGTACACAGGTGATGAAATGTATAGTAAAATTATGCAAAAGATTATCTAGGATAACGCGGACATTGACTGGTCATGCTGTGCTTGAAGATTTGGCTTCCAGCTTTGTGCAGGGTGGGATATATATATATATATATATATATATATATATATATATATATATATATGGCAATTTGGGGCATTGCTGTATGTGAATGAGTGTGACTGTAACTACCATTTAGAATGTGTAGCATTTAATAGCTAGTTCAGGGCGTGCATATTAAGAACTTGTTCTGTAAGCACTTAAATGAGACCCCTGGTTTGCTTACATCATTTTGTTTTGTTTTGGGGAAAATCTTTTGCCAGCAAGTGTACACTGCAAATACTTTTAAACTTCATGAATGGTATTCTTGCTATGCATATTGTTTAGATATACAACTTTTTATATACAACTTCAAAAGGGCAAAAGTTCTATGCAGTGCAGCATGGCTCTTAATCATCTGAACAATTAGATAAAAAATTACCTTCTTGGGCAGGAAGTACACACCAACTGTGTATTTGCTAGTATTGGTCCAGAGCTCAATCTGGGCAAGGACTTGATTGGAAAAGGAGTTGCTCATAACAAAGCTGGGGTGACCCATCGCACATCCCAGGTTCACAAGTCGCCCTTCAGCCAATACAATAACATGGCGTCCATTCTTCAAGAGGTAACGGTCAACCTGGTGAGGGAGAAGAGCAGAATTATGAAAGGATCCAAACAGCGTATACTGATTTTACAGTTTTTTGTGTTGTAGTCCCCCACAGAGGCCAATTTTTGAAGGTTCATTAAACCATCCACAATACAAACCTTTCAATTTTGATTACTGAAAAACTATGCTAAAAGTCCAGAATAGACTGACTAATGTCAGTATATATTTAATGCATTAGTGTCTCAAAACTACCAGATCAAGGTTAAGATGTGTCCTTTTTAAAAATACATTTTTAAAAATTATTGGAGCAAGTGTTATGAGGAATTCACACTGTAATAATATACAAGATCACAGCAGCACCAGGGCTACTGTTTGTGATGAACGATCTGGTGCTAATGAAAGTTCCTGAATGATTCTCATTAATTGCTGTGTGCGCACTGTATGCACTTTATCTGCATACTGTCAAGATTCCCATGCTCCCATGCTGTGCAGGCATGTAATAGTAAGGTATCAGCATGTGGGTCTCCAGTTTGGAATACTGGATGCTCAACAAGGTGAGGTAAAGCTCATGGGCACAGTGAATCCCTGAGCTTTTTCAAGATGTGGTCAAACAGAAATAGGCAGGTTTACAATACAATACAAGGGAGGGGATGGATGGATTTTTTTTATATAAAAAAATATTTATTATAAAAAAAGCTAACAGTACAGTTCTATAGTTCTGGGAGGGTGCACATTTTATTGAGCATGAAGGAATCTATTTTTGAGTTAGCCATACCAAAAGACAATATGTCAAGGGAACCTAATGTACTCTGGACAATACAGGCCACTGCCAGCAGTCAAGTAACAAAGAGCTTGACAATGAAAAATCAAATCAGCAACATTTAAAAAAAACAAAAAAGTAGATCTTGATGTCAGTGTTGGCAGGGTTGCTTCCTTAGCCAACAAATCTAGTCCTTCCCGTTACTAATTCGTACAGTGGGGAAAATAAACACATCAATTTTTTATGGATTGGAATATTAGGATTTCTTTAACTGTGTAGTTTTATTGAGTTATGTACAATAAAGTGTAATGACACAGGAAAAAAGTATTGAACACGCTAAATGAAATTTATTTAATACGTGGTGGAAAAACCTTTGTTTGCAATGATAGCTTCAGGATGCTTGCTGTACAAATAAACTAATCTCTCAGTGTTCAGGTGGGATTTTGACTCATTCTTCTACACAGTCTTTAAATCTTTAAAATTAGTTCATTCCACATATTTTGACAAGTCCACAAGTCTGGTGATAGAAGTGGACAAATTTATTGGTACCCTTCCATGAAAAAAGAAGAAACCACAATTTTCTCTGGAATAACTTGAAACTGACAAAAGTAATTGGCATCTATCATTGTTAATTCCATATTTAATAAAAATCAGACTCTGCTTTTGATTTTTGATTCAACAGAATATTTTAAATGATAAAACAAATGAAAATGGCATGGACAAAAGTGATGGGACCCTTAACCTAATATTTTGTTGCACAACCTTTAGAGTATCTTTTGCTCTCAATGAGACTCCTGCACCTGTCAACAGGTAGTTTGTCCCACTCTTCCTGAGCAAACTGCTCCAGCTGTCTCAGGTTCGAAGTTTGCCTTCTCTAGACTGCATGTTTAAGCTCTTTCCATAGATGTTTGATAGGATTCAGATCAGGGCTCACAGAAGGCCACTTCAGAATAGTCATAGACATAGACAAAAGACATTCTTGGATGCTTTTACTGTGGGTTTTGGGTCTTTATCATGTTGGAAAACTCATGACTCATGACCTGAAAGAGAAACCAAGTACAGCCTCATACCACAATCCTTCCACCTTCAGACTTCACTGTAGGAATGGTATTCTTAGGGTTATATACAGACCCATTTCTATGCAGAGCCCTCCAAAAATGGTGCATCATATTGCTGCTGAAAAGTTAGGTTTTTATCTCATCTGACCACACTACACTGGTATTGCGTTAATACCAATGTCTGGTCTACATTCATGTGAATAGCTGTATCAGAAATATGTTTAATAAAAAAAATATGTTGAATACTAATTTCCCCCACTGTATACCTCAAATACCTTTAAAATGTACTTCAAACAGGAAGGAAGCTATTGAAGAAAAACTATTTCAGACATTTGACCTTGCTATGACCTTGACCCTGTTTGGATAAATTCCAACATCTCATCAGTTTATCTGCTGGTAACAATGATAATTTCTTATAAATCTTACAAACATTCAACCACTCGTTCTTGAGATATCATGCAAATGAGAATCTCAGAGAGATGCACACACAGATGAAGGAACAGATAGATGGATGGACAACTCAAAAAAAAATAATTCTCAATATGATAAAAGTTAACATACAGAATATAATCTGGAAACAGGCGTTTTGCCGTATTTTATACTTCTAATTAAACAAAAATCAAACAATTTTCCCATGCTCACTTGGTTGCAGATATACAGTATGTGTGAACAGTATATATATTTTTAAAAACTGAACTTCGACTTTGGCACCAATTTTTCCACTCGTTTTGATTTAGCGGTCTTGGTCCTTGTTTTAACATAAAAATGCAAGCATTAAGCCTTGATGTATATAATGTTGATGTTTGTTCTTATGTTTAGCTCAAAACATGTGTCCCACGTGGTTACTTCTATGTCTTTGTGTGTATTGCTATTTTATATACAATACTATATCATTATTGTGTAAACTGTAGTGTGACTGAGTTAGTACTCAAGATTACTCTAAATATCAATCTTGTACCTGAGGTTTAACATTGATTCTCTCCGCAGCATTTTCACTGAGCCACTTCATGTCAATCTCACAATCAAAATGGCCAATGTTGCAAACAATGGCATCATCCTTCATCTGCTCAAAGTGCCTGTGGTTTGGAAAAACAGACAGAATAAACAAATAATAAATGGGATACTGTGTATTATAAATTATATAAAACAGAACATTAAATGGTAACCCAAAGTGTTAACACTTTACAGTTTTTACTGTAAACAAATTTGTACACAACACTCTTGATTTCTGTTAATACATTTTTTAACTAAACTCTTGCTTATGTAATTTAATAAATGGTAGTCAAATCTAAAAACAGACACTTCTATAATTTCTCTGTTGGTGACTATATTTTATATTTCTTATAAAATTATATATATTGCCATTCTGCACTCCATATTAAAGTTAGATACAAGCCATGCTCAGTACAGCACTTGCCTCTCAGTCCCTTTCAGAGTGCACCTTCCCCCAATTCTCTAAAGGTCTTCCACAACTCACACTGTCTAACAACTTGTGTACCCTATGAATATGTGCTGCTCAGCATACTGTGCTCTCCACTTCTGGCCTTGTAAATTAATATGGACACCCCTAACATGCATACAGGGGCCAGAATTGGGCTTCACAGACCTCTGCACTCCTGAGACACTCCACTCTATCTTCCCCCATTGTCATCTAGGATTTTAAGACTCCCTGGAAAATACCTTATCCAACATAAGTGATTACATGCAGGTTGGCCTAGGGCTGCATGCCTGCTATTGTCACTGGTGGTTACACTTGATGCAATGCTATATGTACACTGATGCACTGATGACATGTGAGTGAGGGCTTATGACCAAAAGGCCCAAGGGGACTACAGCTATAGTTAACAGCCTGGGACAAAACCCCAAATACCACAGAGACCATCCTTGCCTCAGAGAAAGGGGGGAATGAGCACTAACTCACTGAAGCCGTAAGGCTTTTCTAAATGAAATACATCCACCTTGGAAGTGTGCCCCATCAGAGGCCTCCCTCACTGACTAGGGGGCAGGCAGTTTGGTGTCTAAGAGGCACAGGAGGCCTGTGGAACCCTACTGTGAGGTTAGAACACACCACCAGCTAGAAACAAGCAGTGCATATAGCCAGCAAATTCTTACAGTTTGAGACACCACCACATACTGGTCCATACGGACAACTTTGCTATGGTCAGATACACATACTCTTCCGTTTGCTTAAAAGCTCCTCAGATCGTTCAACTAAATTTAGCCTCACTGAGAGCACAAATACACACTGTCACCAACACGTTTACCATATCTGTTACATGTCAGAGTGCTTGCTTCTGTGTAATGTCTCTGCAAATGAACAGTCAGTTCTCGAAATTGACGTGTTGGAAGCAGGAAAAATGGGCAAGCATACAGATCTGAGCAACTTTGACAAGGGTCAAATTGTTATGGCTAGACGACTGGGTCAGAACATCTCCAAAACAGCAGGTCTTGTGGGGTGTTCCCGGCATGCGGGATTAGTACCTACCCAAGTCATAAGCTGTTCTTCTTATAAGAACTGGCGACGGGGTCATGGGTGTCCAAGGCTCATTTATGGGCATGGGGAGTGAAGGCTAGCCCGTCGGTTCCATCCCACAGAAGAGTTACTGTAGCACAAATTGCTGAAAAAGTTAATGCTGGCTAATGCTGGCTTTCATGTGGATGCTACATTCATGTGGATGACATGTACCACCTACCTAAACATTGTTGGAGACCAAGTACACCCCTTCATGGCAACTGTATTCCCTAATGGCAGTAGCCTTTTTCAGCAGGATATTGTGCCCTACTACACTGCAAAAACTGTTCAGGAATGATTTGAGAAACATGGCAGAGGTGTTGACTTGGCCTCCAAATTCCCCAGATCTCAATCCGATCAAGCATCTGTGGGATATGCTGGACAAAGAATTCCGACCCATGGAGGCCCCACCTCACAAACTTACAGGACTTAAAGAAGCTTTTATCACATATACATTACAGCACAGTGAAATTATTTTCTTTGCATATCCCAGGTTCTTTTAGGTAGTTGGCACATGTCAAAGTAACGTCCACATGAATGCCAGGACCCAAGGTTTTCCAGCAGGACATTGCCTCCACCAGCTGTCCTTCTTCCCATAGTGCATCCTGGTGCCATCTCTTCCCCAGGTAAGTGATGCACATGCACCCGGCCATCCACATGATGTAAAGGAAAACGTGATTCATCAGACCAGGCCACCTTCTTCCATTGCTCCATGATCCAGTTCTGGTCAGTTCTTTCAGCAGTGGACAGGGTTCAACATGGGCACTCTGACCAGTCAGTGGCTATGCAGCCCCATACACAGCAAGCTTCAATGCACTGTGTTTTCTGACACTTTTCTATCGTAGCCAGCATTAACTTTATCAGCAATATGTGCTACAGTAGCTTTTCTGTGGGATCGGACCAGACGGGCTAGCCTTCGCTCCCCACGTGCATCAATGAGCCTTCCTTCCGCTTTTTTCCTGCTTCCAACACATCAACTTCAAGACCTGTATGTTCACTTGCTGCCTAATATGTCCCATCGCTTGACAGGTACCATTGCAACAAGACAATGTTATTCATGGAACCTGTCAGTGGTTTTAATGTTATGGCTGATCTGTTTTTTTTTTTGTTTTTTTTAAACCAATATACAAGTGTATATATCTTTAAGCAAAATAATTTATTCAGAAATCTAAAGAAACATTCCATCTGCCAATTTACAGAGAAATACAGCCAATCTAATTGGGAGGAATGTCATCATACAGCAAGACAATGACCCACACACTGCAAACACAACAAAGGACTTGATCAGGGGAAAAAGTGGAAGGATTTAGACTGGCCAAGTCAATTACCAGCCCTTAACATAACTGAGCATGCATTTCTGAAGGGAGAAACCCCCCAAAAAAACCAACTGAAATAAGCTGCAGTACAAGCCTGGAAAAGTATCACAAAAGAAGTCTGGTGATGTCAGTGGGTCACCAGCTTGATGCAGTTATTGCAAGCAAGAGATACGTGACCAAATATTGTCATTTACTTTAACTTACTTTAAGACTCTCTTCCAATATTTTGCTCACCTAAAAATTGGTGTGGTCTGATATACATATCTAGATGTATATATCAGGAAATGAAAGCTGAAATTCTGATCCACTGTCTACTCATCTTTTGATCTCAAACCAAATGTCTTCAGTATAGAGCAAAAACAAAAGAATTGACCTTGCTGTTCCAATACTTTCAGAGGGGACTGTATGTGTTAATTGTGATTGACTGTAGGTAAAATGCAAATCAAGGTTAGCTAATAAATGGTTGACTAATAATTAAGGATACTGTACATGCTTGTAGTCTATGCAAAACTCTAAACTTGACTGTCAGAGCAGAGCTTAACTTTCTTTCATGTGGTTTGTAATGTTCTGATTGTTTGATGCATTGTCTTTCAAAACAAAAACACTGCTGCATTTGCACATATAGGTCAAGCTGCACCAGAGGTGTGTAGGTTGGCAAGCCTAGTTATAGTGACAGTGACCAAGTTACTCACAAATATGAAATCAATCTTATGCCAGCCCTTGACCAAAAGGACAAGTTAAAATACAAAAAACAAATCCAGACTAACAAATTTATATTGGAGGCATTTATAAGCTTGTATTTTCATGTATTCCTGTTTACAAATTTGAAGGTTCCTTCTTGGCTTAGCCATAGCAGACATTCTGTGACTACTAGGACTGCCAATTTGGATTTAAGTCAGTATAACTGGCCAGAAAATTATCACAATAAATGTATAACAAATGAGAGTGCAATTTTTTGTCCAACTATATTTTGACAAATCCCACGTCCTGTGTTACCATTGGCTAGTAGTTCTTACTCATTACATTTGAGTCATTCACATTACCATAGCAATAATTGCAAAAAAGTGGAAATTGATTTGGTGAAGATTTAAGCAATTAAATAACTACTTATTATGAACAAAAGCTGGTGGCCATTTTTGTCATAGATGCATGAAACATTACCAGCCTTTCCAGCAAGTGCTTGATTCCATCTAATGATACTGCATACGTAACAGCAGTGTAAAGATGCAAGTACAGTACTTTGCAAAAGTCTTAGGTTTTATGACTTCTACATTATCTAGCACAAAATTAAATGTTACAGAAAAATGTTTGTATGTCAGTAAAGAAAGCAGCATATTACAAGAGACCACTTTTCAGACAAAATACATAATGAAGGCTACTGGGTTTTGCTGCAAAAATAAGAAGCAAGTGCGATAGTCACAATCTCCAGAAGAACTGTGGCTGGTTCTGCAAGATGCTCAGTACTTGCCAGCTAATTTCCCTATAAAACAAATTGTACCCGAGACTACTAATTTTTTTTTTTTAAAGCAAAGGGTCATCACACCAAATATTGACTTTGTTTCATTTACTACTGTTTACTGCTCTTTACAGTAATTTATTTTAATGCAGAAACATCTAATGTCATTATTTTTGAAGGCACTTTTGCTCTACAGCATTTTCATGTGCCTAAGACTTTTGCACAGTACTGTATATGCTTATGGTTGTGGCTCATGACATACCTGCCCAGAATGATATCCTCACAGCCAGTAGTTGTCACAAAAATGTTTCCTTCCTTGCAGGCCTCATCCATTGTAGTCACCTCATAGCCTGTAAAGCCGTTCAAATCCATTTCACCAAAAACAGCATATCTGTTCATGTCCTTTGAAAGATGCAAAATTGTACACAGTCTGGTCCATAAGTATTTGGACAACGATACAATTTTCATAATCTTGCCTCTGTGCACCCCTACCATGGATTTGAATTGAAACAGTCAAGATGTGATTGACTTTCAGCTTTAATTGAAGGGAGTGAACAAAAATGTTGCATTAACAGTTTAGGAATTACAGCCATTTTTTTATATGGTCCTTCCATTTTCACAGGCTCAAAAGTAATTGGAAAAACTAACAATTATAAATACATATTTTGTTCGCGGTATGTTTTGGGTCATTATCCATCTGCAATGAAGTGCTGTCCGTTTTGCAGCATTTGACTGAATCTAAACAGAAAGTATAGCCCTATACACTTCAGAATTCATCCTGCTACTTCTATCACCAGTCACTCAATCAATAAACACCAGTGACCCACCAGCGATACATGCCCATGCCATAACACTGCCTCTACCATGTGTGACAGACGATGTGGTATGCTTTGGATCATGAGCCTTTTCTTTCCTTCTCAATACTCCTCTTCCCAACGTTCTGGTACAAGTTAATCTTGGTTTCATCAGTCCAAAGAATCTTTTTCTAGAACCACGTAGGGTTTTTTTTTTTTTTTTTTTTTTTAAGATATTTTCTAAATAAAGTCTAATCTGGTCTTTCTGTTCTTGAGTGTTACAAGTGATGTGCATCTTGAGGTAAACCCTCTGTATTTACATTCATGAAGGCATCTCTTGATTGTAGACTTTGACAATGATATGCCTACCTCCTCGAGAATGTTCTTGACTTGGATAGATGTTGAAGGGGTTTTTCCTTCACCAATGAAAGAATTCTGCAATCATCCACTTTAGTTGTCTTCCGTGATCTTCCAGGCCTTTTGGTGTTGCTGAGCTCACCAGTGCATTCCTTCCTTTTAAGAATGTACCATATTGTTGATTTGGCCACTCCTAAAGTTTCTGCTGTCTCTCTCTCTGGTTTTTGTTTTTTCAGCCTAATGATGGCCTCCTTCACTTGCGCTCCACACTTCTTGGGACCGTATACTGAGAGTTCCCATGAACAGCTACCAAATGCAAATTCGACACTTGGAATCAACTCCAGACCTTTTACCTCCTTAATTTGTCATTAAATAACGAGGAAACAGGCCACATCTGGCCGTTAAACTGCCCATCAGTCAATTGCCTAATTACTTTTGAGCCTGTGAAAATGGAGGGACTATGCAAAAAATGGCTGTAATTTCTAAATGGTTAATGCAATATTTTTGTTAAGCCCCTTGAATTAAAGCTGAAAGTCTACACTTCAAGGATATCTTGATTGCTTCATTTCAAATCCATTGTGGTAGTTTGCAGAGGCAAAATTACTTATGTCCAAATACTTATGGACCCGTCTGTATATTGTATGACAAATGAAATAAAACACGTACCTTCCATTGCGGCCTGTAGGGCATTGATGGGGTCAATCTCTGTGACTATGACCCTGGCACCAAATCCTCGAAGAGCCTGAACACACCCCTTACCAACATCACCATATCCAGCTACCACAGCCACCTTACCGGCAATCATTACATCAGTCGCCCGCTTGATTCCATCAATCAGGGATTCACGGCAGCCATACAGATTATCAAATTTACTCTGTGCAAAGAAAAGGAATTAGTCAAAAATTATTGGTAGCATTGGTAAGGATTGATTAAAAAATGGTTATTCAAAAAGTTTGTTTGTTGTTAATTCGCTGAATCTCACACTGAAAATATAAGTGATCTGAACTTTAATTATTCTAAGAAAATAAAACAAGGTATGTGTCAATTATTGGCACTTCTACAAA
Source organism: Pangasianodon hypophthalmus (assembly GCF_027358585.1). Lineage (NCBI taxonomy): Eukaryota > Metazoa > Chordata > Actinopteri > Siluriformes > Pangasiidae > Pangasianodon > Pangasianodon hypophthalmus. Next base: position 5,405,635 of record NC_069711.1, read on the forward strand.
TTCTAAAAGGCAAAATGTTGCATGTTCCCATTTATATCTTTAAGGTCACCTGATTAGGAACGCAATCATCCATGACTTTCTGTACTAGGGTATAAACACGAGGTGACACCAAGGCGACACAGCTGGAGATTTGCATCAAACATCACCTTTGCCAATTTATACACCTCTGCAATTTTACCCTTAGTTACCTCTGACTTATAGCCACCGGTGCTCCTAAAGGCCTAGCTAATTTCACTGGTCATAGAATAAAGCCTCCTATGTTCAATGTCAGAATGGCTACTAGTTTACTTCTAAACTAAAACAGAGGTGACAAGAAAAAGTGAAAAAGACTAAGACACATAAGATAAGATGTAAAACTGTAACAGCTAATCAAGACATCTCCACAGTCATTGTAAGTTAAGAATTCATAACAGTAAGTTATGAACTTATTGTCAGTGTATGAATGGATTTAGCAATGCATGGTATGATGCACTTGGCCATCACTCACATGTATAGGGACCATTCACCTGTACTTTTCTCCATGAAAGTCAAATTTTTATTTGTGATCTGGATTGGTCAATTTATATATTTATTGAAAACACAGCAATATCCAACTTTATATAGTAAAACTTGCAGGTACCTTGGTAACAGAGTCGTTCACATTAATAGCAGGAACTTTAAGTTCACCCTTCTTCAGCATCTTGTAGAGATTGTGAACCCCAGTGGTGGTTTCCTCAGAAAGACCCTTAATTCCTGAAACAATTCATAAAAAATGCAAAACAGCCTAATGCTACCATCATAACAGACTTATAAGTGCAGGTAGGTATGATTTAAAAAAATGTTATCATATGTTATCATATATCATGCACATGTTGGAATTTTAAAAAGTAAAGGACTTTTCTAGTAAATTCTAGAAAGTAAATGGGCCTCCAGTTTGGGACTCTGAACAGAAAACCTGGCCTTGATAAGGTTGTGTGAAACTCGAATCTGAGTCAAAACATGGGGGTCTGTTGCAGACTTGCTGTGGTGTTTCAGTTTTTGTTTGAGTTATTTTTTTTAGTAATACAGTAAAATGATATTGACATTAGAAAATAAGGATACCAAAAATGTATTGTTAATGTTTAAAATAAACTGCACTGCCTTCAGCTAATTTATAACGTTAGTGTGGAAATGTTAAGAAGGAAAAATAACTATACCTGCTAACAATTTTGGATATTTCTGGTGCACAAGGTTGGTCAGATCTCCACCATCATCCAAGATCATGTTGAGAGGTTGACCATCCTTGAAGTAGATAGTCTGCTCAATGCACCACACATACTCCTCATCTGTCTCCCCTTTCCAAGCATACACTTTAAAAATAAACAAAAAATACATACATCAGTGAAGCTGGCACCAGGTTGAATGCAGCAGTAAGCAAAATCAAGAATAGTGCAAGATTTAGTGGGCAAACATTAGCAGGAAACTGTTTCTATGTAGTATAATTTATAATAGTTTCAGCTAATTGCTAGGATGTTTTGGTGACCACCATAATCAATGGGGAAGAAATCAGTTATGTTTAATAGCAGCTTTCAAATTTTTGCTTTAATTTGGACTTAACGTCCAAGGTCCAGATGTTGCAACAATTTCATCATGCGACTTTGGGTCCACAATCCTCAAATAGCTTCACAAGTGTTGCAAAACGCAGGCAGTCCAAACTTCTACACGATTTTGCAAACTCAAATCATATGGATTATGGATAACTTAGGTTCAATGGTGCAGGATTTAATCTACAACTAGCCTACCAAATGAACTTTAAACTATGATGGCACATTCAGTCTCAGTACAGACAGCTGCGTGGACTAAACCAGCATTTAAGGTTGTAGGTACACAGACATGCACACAAACACACCTGGAACACCAGTTTTGGCGATGGCAGCAGCAGCATGATCCTGGGTGGAGAAAATGTTACAGCTAGACCACTGAACCTGGGAGGGAAACAAAAAAAAAAAAAAAGGGGGGGGGGGGGGTAGAAGAGTAGAAGATGGCAGAGAGGGAAGAGAGAAGGAAGAAGTTAATTTTTCCAAATATATGATTATTAAACCTAGTTCCAGACAGTCATTTCAAGTTTGAAATAGTCTTGTTCTACTAGCAGATAAGAGTAACCTTTTGAACTTGGGGGGGAAATAATGGAGACAAAAGGTATACAGCTTAGGTAAGAACCTGAAGTCCAGATGGATCACCCTCAATTACAGCTGGTAGATCTTACACCAGGGAGGAACACTCCCCTTGTTCCCCTATGGTAAGATACTGGTCACCACAGACACTTACCTAATCAGTGTCTTACCATAGGGGAACAAGGGGAGTGTTCCTCTCTGGTGTAAGATCTACCAGCTGTAACCAGCACTCACTAACAAAAATATTATCTTTGGCATTTGGGGTTTATTCTGAGTCTGATAACCCACTTCTGAAAAGCCTGTAGCGCCAGCTGGAATTCCATTGGGTTTGTTGCAGCTGCATTTGGTAGCCTGAGCATCCAGTGGTGACATGGCTGAGTCTAACTGGCAAGTGTAATATCTGCCACATGTTAGAATGACACAATGGCTAGCATGACTTTGTGTCTGGGTCACATTAGTTGTATCCTCCTCTGCCAAGAGAATAAGAATTCAAAGCTTGAAATGTGTATGAGGATGTAAATAAGCAATCAAGATGCCAAAGGTTAATCTGAAGGAGCTGGAGAGATTCACAGCTCAGACAAGAAAAACCTGTTCAAAGGACAGCCACAGCCCTGACAAACCACAAAACTGAACATTATGAAAGAGCAGTGCAAAGAAAGCAATTACTGAAAAAAAACAAAGCCATAATAAATCTTGTTTGGAGTTTGGAAAAGGTATGTGGAGGAAAAATTCTCTGGTCTGAGGAGACCTAATTAACTGTTTGGCCTTGGTACAAAGCACTACATTTGGCAAAAACCCAACACTGCTCATCGCCCTGAGAACACCATCCTCACAGCAAAGCATAGCAGTGATGCGTAATGTTGCAGAGAGGCTTTTCATCAACTGGAAAACTGGTCAGGGTTGGGGGCAAATGAATGGAGCCATGTATAGGGAAATCCTAATAGAAAACCTGTTCCAGTCAGCAAAAGACTTGAGACTGAGGTGAGGGTTCATGTTGCAACAAGAGAATGACCATAAGCATGCCAAAGCTACACTGGAGTACAGATAATGGCATTGCAATACACCCAATGACTGTATGTATGAGTGGACAACATGGCAACATTTACTCTCATTGTGTGGTTTTGAAGCCTTTTTTGGTCGAATTAGAGGTCATAATTGGAGCCAGAGTAGATATGGCCAGTCGGACAGGGTGTCTGCCTCTTGCCCACATATACTGGTCATAGACACTCCCTTTCTTCATGCCAGGAGTGTGCACAGTGACAAGCATATGACAAGTGCAAAAACTTGCAATGCATCGAATGATGGGCTTCATTTATCAAATTACATATTTTCTCCCTAAAATTAGTCAAGGCTATTTCCCACCCTCCAGTTACCAATCAGGGAGGGCAAAGGTTATCACACACTACCTCTGAGACACATGAAGCCAGGCAATCTTTTCAAACTGCAACATCAGGGAATGTTCGAATCCTGATGAGGCCACAGCCAATTTTGCTCTCTCCAGACTCACACCTAATTCACCTCTTCTGTAATTGTCTCTAGATTTTGGCCTTTTCAGGTGCTGTTACACTGCTAAATATTTTTATTGGTATTGAAGTGAGTCAAAATAACATCAACTTCTTCCATTCTGCCTTTTCTTTCACCATTGTGTAATCACTTTGTGTTTCTAACCCTCTGTGCACTTTACCTTTTATGGAGTTTTGTGGGCGTCACTAAATGCAAATTGAGCTGTGTTGGGAATGTACTTTGCAGTTTATGGGTGATCAACACATGATTACAAAGAAAATCAAAGTCTCTGAAACTTTTGTGAAGCTGACCTGTTCGGCTTATGCAAATATTTACATGCAACTTCACAATAAAGACTGATAACTGAGACCCAATGCTAGTAAGTGCAGCATTATATATGCAAAACATGTCACTAAATTCTACTTGTATTTGCACAAGTATATTGATTTTACCATTGACAGAAAAACTTTATAGTTATGAGTCATGACTGAGCTACTGTTTGCTAGCTAGCTAACGTTAGCAAATTGTGGGGGCACGGGGACATGGTCAAGCACTGGTTTCTGAATGGAGGATGGAGTCGGGAGAGTGAGTGGTAAGGCCTCACACCTGCAGGGGATTTACTAAAGAGTGTTCTGTGTACCAGCGGGTACTCTAGCAGCAGCCATGGCAGCCACCATGGCCATGCCTCACATCATGTTCTTCAAGATGGGACGGATGACTCAGAAATGTTTGTAGAGCTGCTGAGGCATGCCGCAGGAGAGTGGGGCTGGCCAGAGTCACAGACGCCGGTCCACTTACTGCCTTTACTGTCGGGGGAAAGCCCAGCAGCTTCCAGTCACAAACCTGCTGGAGTACCCAGACCTTTTGCAACAGGTCAGCCACAGCCCTGAATAGCACAGTCGATACTTCTGCTCACTGATGCTCAGTGAGCTCAACTGCCCATTCACATTCACCCATGTCATGATGTGGTGTGCTGCATGTCACGCATGTTAGCTGGTGAATCCACCGGCCACTCCAAAATCACCATTGCACCACCTTCCATTAATCGAGGCCCCCTTCAAATGAATTGGTATGGACCTCGCTGTTTGTTACTGTTTGTCTCAAGGAATGAAAAGGAGGCTTAATGTAGGCACGGACATGCACATGTCTTACTCTCACCGTGTTATTTTTATGCAACTAAATACTGTTTGGTATGAAGCAGCATTAAGGTAATTATTAATTTTTAATAATAGTGAAACCAATATAAAATTTGTCTCTCCCCACACAAAACATACAAAACATAAAATATAAAATGTCAAAACACTGCTGTTTCCATTCGTCAATTTTGGAGGGACATCCTGTTCTTGGTAATGTTACTGTGGTGACCCATTTTCTCCATTTCTTGACGATGGCGTACACAGTGTTCCATGGTACATGCCTCCCATACATGCTTTGCAGACCATGGCTTCAGCAGTCCATGCAGACCATGGCTTCAGCAGTCATATGAAACCAAGATGTCAAGAAAATCCTACGGAGACTGGCTGATCTTCATTTGGGGTTAATCAGAATTACTTCCTTGATTACAGGTGTATGAAAATTACTTTTGTACATTAATTCTGAGCACAGTCACATGCCCAATTATAAAAGGGTGTGCACACTTGTGGAACCAGGTTATAAGTTTTTCTATTTTTCCCCCTAAAACCTTTCATTTAAATTTTGTTGGTTGTTATATCACAGTAAAGGTGGAAAAAGATCCGACAAGATTCATCTTGTTTTTTTATTTTTACATCACAAAAACCTGCAATTTTAACAGGGTTGTGTGTATTTTTATATCCAATGTAAGCATGTCTGTCTTTTGTTTTAAATTATACTTGTCTAGGCAAAACCTCCAATCAGGTGATACAAGGAAGGATTTCTAATTATGATACTAATAACAGACAAAGCTTAATATATATTGGGTATTCTAGTGCTCCGTTTGTGTTGCTATAAAACAAACAAACAAACAAAAAAAAAAACACATTGACAATCATATCTCTCCATTTAAACTCAAACCTCTGCATCTTTCAGTAAATTTTTTTCCCCCTCACCTCAGCTCCAAGGGCCTTGAGGGTCTCAATGAGTACAGCTGTCTGGACAGTCATGTGCAAGCAGCCAGCAATTCGAGCTCCTTTCAGAGGCTGGGTTGGCCCATAAACCTCTCTTAACTTCATCAGCCCAGGCATCTCATTCTCAGCAATGTCAATTGCCTTACGCCCCCACTCCGCCAGGCTGATATCAGCTGGGAACAAACAAACATTCTCATATACTGGGCAAAATTAATTGCAGTCAAACAATTTGAAAAATCGTCAGAAGAACATTTTACTTATTATATTTGCTTTAAAGTATTTCACCTCTAAAGAATATTTAAAAGTATACAGACATGGGAAAAAGAAAGTACACCCTCCTTCAATTCTATGTTTTTATTTATTAGGTCCTAAATAACAATTGCACTGTTAAACAAATAACCTGAGGTGACCAAAAAAAAACAAAAAAAAACCAATTGATTTCAATATATAGAATTTTTTCCCAAAATGTAAACTAATGTTTGCAAAATGTTCATTAATGTTTGAGGGCATTCATTTATACATAGCTCTCTTAAGATCACGCCACAGCATCTCAACAGGGTTGAGGTCTGGACTTTGACTTGGCCATTCCAACAACGTAATTTTTTCTTGATACTCAAGAATATTCTGCTAAAAAGTGGAGTTCATCGTTGTCTCAATGACTGCAAGTTTGCCAGGTCCTTTGGCTGCAAAACAAGCCCAAATCACCACCCCTCCACCACCACGCTTGACAGTTGGTATTAGGTCCATCATGATGATTACTTTTGTTGGATGATATATTGTTCCAGAAATAACTATGAAACTATTGTCATTTTAAGACCATTTTATGCCACTGATATAATGATAATAGCATAATAATGTAAGTACACCCTTTCAAAGAGCAATGTTCTTTTAATTCTTAAGAATATACAGACATTGGAACTGGAATGTCCAAAAAAAAAAAAAGATTTTTTAAATCAACAGTCCACAAGAGGGCACAACGAATAAATACAAACCAAACAGTGCAGTGTTATATTGTTTATTGTTTATTGCAAATAACAAGCCTGGCTGTTAAAGTGCATTTATTTTTAAACTAAAGTGCATAAAATGGTAAAAATCAAAAGATTTAATCCAGGCTCTCAGGCCAGTTCCAGTTGTAATTTTCCACACTTTTTTTAGTGATAGTTTCGGTCGTCTGACGAAAATTTCCTTTAAATTTAGTCAATATTTTGTCATGTCATAATTATTAATTTTAGTCAATTTTACTCTGACTAAAATGGCATTGAATATTAGTCAACGGTAATATATAAAATGTGTGAATATTTGGTTGCAAAAATTCAACCAAATATTCACACATTTTATATATTACCTTAAGCATGTATCAACAAAAACATGTGAAAACTGCCCTCACTGTGAAAATCTGATCTCCTGAAATATTACAATGAGTACACTATTGTAATACAATATTGTGAGTTCCTTATGCTTTAGTTAATCATTGTTCATGTTTCAGTGCGTTGTTACCGAAAGAGCGTATTCACAACCTGACCTACTATTCTATCTTGTGCGTTGCTTAAGTTCAAGTTCACTTGTGCATTCGTGTCATTTTGCGCAGAAGCAAGTCATAATACTATGTTTATGTTGTGTATATGTCTGATTAATATCATGTGTGTATAGGATGCATTTGAGTGGATTAATTAACACACTAGTAGTAAGTGGGTCAGTTTAACAGTGTTCATTCACTGCTCAGCTTCAGACATTATTGACTATGACTGAATTATTGAAACACTAGAACTATTCTTTCTAGATTTTTCTTATTCAAAAAAAATTGTTAGTGCATTGTTAATGTCTTGCCATGTATACAGGAATATTCCGATGCCTGTACGCATATAAACACTATTCAGAATATGGCTGCAACCGAAATATAGACCGTAAATGGAATTTGACGTGCATACAAACGTAGCCACTGTAGAATGGTGAATTTCAAAATGTTTACAGATGGCCTTATAACCCTTCCCAGGCTGATGAGCAGCAACAATTGCTTCTGATGTCCTATCTTCTTGGTATGATGTAGACACACAACTGAGTGCTCCAGCACACCAAACTGCCAAAAGTTCAGCTTTTACAGAGGTAGTCTCACTTCATGATTAACTAATTTTGTGCATTTCATTAGTAACACCTGGCCGCTAATAACTCTCAATGATTGTGGAAGTAGGAAGGGTGTACTTATTTTCTTTTGGGTTACTTTTTTGGGGGAAAAAATGACTACATATTAAAATCTGTTGGGTTTTTTTGTTGTCATCTGAGGTTACTTGTTTGTTTATAGTAGTTGGTGAGAACCACACATTGTTATTTAGGCTGTGATAAAAACAAAATTGAAGAAGGGTGTATTTTCTTTTTCCCCCATGACTGATATTAACACAATGTTGCATACATGTAAAATTCCTGTCATCCATTACAATGGGAAAAACCAAAATGCTTTCAATAAAAGACATTTGGCAAACAAATGGATTACATACAAGTACCTTATACCATTGTAAAAAAGTACAGTGGTGGTACAGCTTTGGGGGCTTTTTACGGGGGTAATTATATTTCAAAACTTGAAAACTTGTAGAATAAAAATCCTAACTTGTCACAGACAAAAAGGCTCAAATGTGTGAACTAATACTAAGACACATACAAATACATTTATTTGTACATTGATTCATTTTCATTTCATTCTCACGAAAACTTGTTTAATATTGATTACTTAATACTGCTCATCATGCTTGCATTGAAATGACAAATTTTATGCTAAGTTCTCAGACTAGGTTTCTCAGATCTGAGGTAGATATTCAAGTTTGGTGAACGTGTGCAAATAAGCGGTACTACCATCAAAGAAGCGCTTGTGTGTGAATTTGAAATAAGTGATCTGAACTTGACAGCATAATCCGTATCTAAATTAGAGTAACTCCTCACAAGTTACAAGATTCAAGGCCAATCAACTGATGTTCACATTTGTTAGTTTTCTTTGCGTAAATTTACACACTCAGGAGCACAAAGCAGAATACAATGGTTTTTCCAAATTTAGAGGATATTCATGAATACCATTTTTATAAATGCCTGTACAAACAATTTATGCATAAATCCATTTGTATGGAGCTTGGGAGCTTGATAAATGAGGCCCATTGCTAGTAAACAGTGGAGCAGTAAAAGGCGTGTCAATGCTTGTGAATGTTAAATGAATGTGAAAACCTGTAATTGGTATCTTCTTACTTCTGAACAGCACAAAAATATGAATTGTTGCAGAGCACAGAGGATGGTTAAATGCTGACACTACTTTGTATTATTCACAGATAATGCTGCATCTTGCCTTATTTTATTCATTTGGTCACACTTAAGCATCCAGTTCACACTGCTTCAAGCACACTGTTTAAGCAACTTGCACTGCTGTAGCCATTTTGGTCATGAAAATGGATATAGCTACTTGAAGTTCCTGTGGGTGCTGTGTGTACGTCAGGCAGCCAATATCTGTCAAGGGGCAAGTGGAATTCTCCAGAACTAATCGAAATCTGTCGGAAACCCACAATCCAAATCCTCTACTAGTAGTTCTTAGCAGATTGTATTATTCCTTTTAATTATTAATTACTTACAGTTACAGTTTATGTTAATGTTAAGTTAAACTGAGGTATTGGTAAACTGGGAATTAAGAACAAATAGAATAGTCACTTTGCTTCTGGAAACTGACCTCTGGACTCTCAAATCAGCAGAACAAAGTCCAAAAAAACCAAGCTTGGTGCAAGTTTAATTATTGTTAGATAAACCTTTCTGAAGGTAAACAGTGTAGAAGTCAAACAGAATCTGTACAAGCAATACAGCTGTGGCTATTCTCTTAAACCTTGCTCATTTCAGGAAGGTAATTAAGTTACAACAGAAAGAAAGAACGAAAGAAAGAGCCAGTTACAAGCCTCGTTCAGCTATAAGACAACCCAGTGCTCACAACGCAAAGGAACACATTTCGAGCTCGGTTTCACTGTCCATTAGCTACAGAGAAGCGCAGCAGTGCATTATGGTTATGTCGCTTACGGGTGCCGAGCAGCTACACGCGCGATATAAAGACTACAACTTCCAACATGGCTGTCGCCATTCTATAAGAGCTTCAAGAATAGAAAAGTGGCCAGGTAATATCAGTACGTCTCCGCACAGTTCTTGTTTACTTTGCAAACTCATAAGACATATCAGCAGCAACTAAATCGCTAATTTACTGCAACTGAGTGAAAGCTGCAAGCCTTGCCGTGTGTCAGCTTTCTCAGCCATGTCACAGCTCCACATGGCACATGGACAAAACTGTCGAAACGTCAACTAAACGTGTACTTGCATCTACTTCAACATGTAAGTGTAGACATGCATAAGATGCCTTTCTGCAACTGAAATTATTTCATTAGTTAGCTGTGAAATGCACTATCAGGCTAGCTCCGGAAGTAAAACTGAAAGTGAGCACTTCTGTGCTGTAAAGATACTGACCGACTTTGAAGGGTAGCTTCTCACTCATTGTAGTTTGTCCTGAAGCGAGTCGCTGGATGATCCTGAGCGCTGACACGGCTGCCGAGGCGATCGAAGAGAGAAACAACCACACAGGCAACTTGTATATATAAGTAGGTAGAACCGCCTTGTAATATTCATAAGCTTGTGCGGCCAATCTGAGCTGCGACCTCAAGAAACCTGTCCACGCCCCTTTCACTTGGACCCAACGGGAGGCGCAGTGCTCAGAGTTAGTCAGGTCCGCCCTCCTCTAACGAAGTGTCTTACCTTATCCAAGTACCATGCAGCACATTTACAGCTCTTCCTAAAACAATACCGCAAGAAGTTTGTGCTATTTTGTCTATTTTATTACGGTTTATCAGAAAAACTACATATTTTGTGGCAAAAATACATGTGGAATTCCTCCAGGAAACTCCAGGTAGCATATTTTGACAATCTATCTTATTAAATTAAAATGTCTCGCTCTTTAAAATATATAAAGAAGCATGAATTTATAGGTGTGCAAAAGTGAAGTGCGCACGAGCACTTTTATTAATATTATTATTATTATTATTATTTTTGTTGTTGTTGTTGTTGTTAATTTTATAATAATTGTTATTATTATAATAAAAGTATTAGTATAAATAAATAAATAAACAAACAAAAAGCAAGCAAGAGTGACAAACTATTCCCAGCTATTCCCACAGTGACAATGTTCATAAACCTCAAAGGAGAACCAAGTAGAGTTGGAACAGTACAGATGGCAAATAGAAGTTGGCCATACCACAGTAGCTATATGTATCTAAAAAAAATGGAATTGCCAATATTGACAAACAGCAGTTTTTGAATAACATTAAGTCCAAACAGGACTAAAACAGTCAAGTACACACGGCAAGTGTAGAAGCATCCAGACTCCCCCATTCGTACACTCATCCAGATTAAACACCATATTAGCCCACAGATCACAATCCACCTGAGAGCCAGTATTTTGTGTGAAAAAGCAGTTGAGACTAATTTCATGACACTAAAACTAAAAATGCCAACAACCTAGGGAGAACATGGAAACTTACTCACAGGTTGCCAGGCTGATACAGCATGGAATGTATCAGTAAGGGTTCTTAGGCCGGTGAAGGCAAAGACACACAAGAGATGGTGACTAATCCAAATCAAAGGAAAGGAAAGATTAAGGTAATATAGTTTATTGGTTGTGTAACTTGGAGTAGTAGCAAAAATCCTGAAATATCAACAGACAGTTGACAGCCGACAAATGGAGAGTAGCGGAAGGCAAACACACCAGTCCATTACAAGATACCATACATGCCTTCACACACTCATTCACATTATTCATATTTAGATTCGACAGTCCATCTATTGTCATGTTTTTAGATGGTGTGAGGAAATTGGAGAATCCAGAGGAAATGCATGTGAAGAACATTCACCAAAACTCCACATAGACAGTAACCTAAGCTCAGAATAGAACTGGGGATCCTGGAGCTGTGAGGCGACAGTGCTACCCACTGCGCCATGCCCAATTTTTTTGATGCAACATCAAATTTAATTATAATAGAATGGAAATTATTTCTGCTCCTTTTGGCTATCTACAGAAATAAAATTACATAAATTATTTAGATGTCCAGAATTATTTTTAAAAAAATCTTAACACTGCTTAATTGATAAGTATTCACCACCAGAGTCAGTACTTAGTACATTATCCTTTTGCAGCAATTGCAGCATCGAATTGTCTCAGATATGTCTCTATGAACTTTGCACACTTTGATTTTGGAATGTTCTCCCATTCCTCAATGCAAATTTTCTCCAACTCTCCCAAATTAGATGGAGAATGTTGGTGGATGTTCAGGTCATCGGTTGGATTCCATGGAAGTTCATTCCAGAACAAAAACCTTTTTTTTCAAGCCAGTCCTTTGTAGTTTTTGCCCTGTGCTTTGGGTTACTGTCTTGTCGGAATATAAGTTGTAGCCATAGACACAGATTTCAGGCTGACTGGAAGAGGTTCTCCTCAACAATTTGCTTGTATTTGGCTCTACCCATGTTGCCCTTGATGGCAACATTATTTCCAGTTCCTCCTGGTGAAATGCATGTACATCCTTGGAGTTAGGAATGGTGTTACCTCGGTGTTTGGCTGTATTTGGTCTGCGCCAAACATAACACTTTGCTTTTAGACCAAACGGCTCAAAATCTTTTTTCAAAAGCTGTCACATTTTGTCACATGCCTTCTAGCAAACTCCTGGCATGCATTTATATTAGCCTTTCTCAGAAGTGGCTTCCTTCTGGATGCTCTCACATAGAGGATAGATCTGTGAAGACCTGATGACATTGTTGATGTCTGCACACATTGTTCTGTTTCAGCCAGTGAGCTCTGTAACTCCTTCACTTCTCTGACAATTGCCCTTCTTACCCATGCACTCAATTTGTAAGGATGGCCTGTTCTTAATACTATCTGGGTTGTGCCATATTTTTTCTACTATTTTATAATGAATTTCACAGTGCTCCTAGGAAAGCTTTGCTGATCTTATTATAACTTTTTCTAGCTTTTTCCTCCTAACAACTTCATCTTGAAGCGTCATGAGCGGTTCTTTGGTCCTCATCACAATCTGATCTGCCATTTTAGCTGTGAGACCTCCCAAGGTTAGTGCAACCATACAATTGGAGACAGGTGGATTTGAAATTAGCACAGGTGTACTGTCTTTAACATATTTACATATGTAGAGTCGAACATTTTACATATGTAGAGGGGGACATACATGTAAGTGTATGACTATGGAGAATGTGGAGAAGGAGTAAAGACTTAAGTGTTGCAACTGTGGAGGGGAAAAAAGCTGCTTATGGAGAATGTGAGGTCACAAGAGAGCTGCTTATGTAGAAAATGTTAGAGTAACAAAGGATAATTTATATGCAGAAGCTCTAAAGGAGGTAGGAGAAGGTGACCCTAGAAGGACAGATTCCCCAAATACAATTCTCAAAGGGAAAAACACAGTGAGAACAGACGTGGATAGCCATGATAAATGCCCTATAACAAAAGACACATTGGTGTTTGATGAAATGGAATTTGTAATGTCCATGGCAGAAGCAGTAGCTTGCAAAGCCCAAACAGGATGTAGGACTGAGAAAATCAAAACAATAGTAAAATCTGCAGAAAAATACCTAAATATGTATAAAATAGATATAAAAGGAAAATAAATGCCATTTACAAGTTGTTTCACTTATGAAACAATCCAGTGCTCACAACTCAAAAGAATACATTTAATCTACATGAAAGATGGTGCAAAAGGTATGTGTGATTTACACTAAACAAACAAGAAATGAGTGTGACAATGGAAGAAGTAATTCTAAATACTGGGGTGGGTGCTCTCTGGTGGTCTGGCATAGGTTTGTATGCTATTTGTATGTTATAGAAGCCAAATAGCCAAAAGATGCAATTTTATATTGTGGTGGCAATTCTGGAGTGAATGAAACTGGGTTAAATTGTTTGAGAATCTTAAAGGGTCAAATGAAATGAGGACTTAACTCTCATGACATGAGCTTCAGACCCAAGTCCTGAGTCAACTGCCACACTATTTTGCTGGGACATAGGGACAAAAGTGTGCTATGACAACAATAGACCAGGCTCTTCTGCCAGATGTGGGCAGCCTACAAAGTCATGCTCGCTCCTCTGTATTCAGTTGTCAAGAGCAAGTATTTTCGATTGTTCCCCAGACCACAGGAAGAGGGGAGGTTAATAGCCCAGGATGCACTGGAAGGGTGTGAGGCCAGTTGAGGAGTGAGTCAGGAAATTCTGGGCATATTGAGCCATGGAAGAAACCTGCTCCATTCCTGCTGGCAAAGTAAGTTCAGAGAAACCTATCAATCACTTGATTAAGTGAGTATGATAGTAAGTATGGTTGTGTTACCTTGTGAGTTCGGTGGATGTCAGTGATGAGTCCAATGGGTAGTTGGCAGGGGGTCCGGGACTGTGCACACACTGACCATGCCTTGACATGTTTCAACCTCATGATTCAATGTTCTCCAACAGAATTGGTTTTCCACCAACCTTTGTTTTCTGTGTCCTGAACAGGAGAGAAACTGCACCAATTGCAGCACCTGCTCTCTCATAGACAGAAGCACATATACTTTTGTTGGTGGACACTCTGGTGGCGATGGATCTTCCTGCTGGGCCCTCTGGACTTCCCCAGTGCTGCAGAGCAAGATTTGGGGAGGATAGATTCAGGTTCATTATTCATCACTTGGGTGCTTTCAAAGATTCTAGAAAGGGCATCTGCCTTCCCATTTGTAGAACCAGGCCTGTATATCAGTGTAAACTTGAACCTAGTGAAGAATAGGGCCCACCTGGTTGGTGAGGATTCGAGTCTTTTGGTTCTTATGATCTGTAAGAATGAGGAATGGGAACTTCGCTCCTTCTAGTCAATGTCTCCATTCTTCTAGGGTGGCTTTTATGGTGAGTAGTTATTCTTTGTCCACATCACAATTTCTCTCAGGTTCCTTCAATGTGAGTCCATATGGCATTACCAAATATTCGTAGTAGCCATCTTCCACTTATCACCCTCTCTGTTATGGATGAAGTTATATGAAGATTTCCCCTCACCTGTTCTATTGTTAATGGGACTAGTCAAAGGGGGTAACAGTACTTTACTGTGACTGTGTTTAAACCATGTAATCAATGCAAGGCCTGAGCCCTCATTCTTTTTTTCCACAAAGAAGAAGCCAGATGCAGGTGGTTAAGTAGGAATGTAGCCCTGTGCCAGCACCTCACATATATACACCTCCTTCGCCTGAATTTCTGGACATAGGAAGGGGATATAGACAACTGCTAGGGGGCGTGGTACCTGCCAGGAGGTTGTTGTCGCAATCCCAAGGGTGAGAAGGTGTACTGAACCAAATCACTGTCAAGTATCGTTATCCTCTGCCCTTGGGCCCTGAAGCACTGGAACAGCTTTGTGAGGCCAAGATTTTCACTAAGCTTAATTTGTGAAGTGCTTATAACCTAATCCACATCTGAGAAGGAAACGAATGGAAAACAGCTTTTAGCACCACCTCTGGCCACCATGAGGTTGTAGAAAATTAAGGTATCGTCGATGTATGCAATGACAAACTTGCCCAGCATGTCTCGAAGGACATCATTGATGAGATATTGGAGCACAGAAGGCATGCAAGAAAGCCCAAATGGCATTATGCAGTACACATATCAACCATGTCAGAAAGGTCCTAGGTCAACTCTATGAAAACCATCTCTTCAAAAAAAGGATGAAATGTGAATTTCATGTTTCCAAGATCTCATTCTTAGGATACATAATCAACCCAGAAGGCATTCTCATGAATCAAGACAAGGTCATGGCAGTCAGGAATTGGCACATTCCCTCCACCATCAAGAAGCTGCAGAGGCTTCTGAGGTTTACCAACTTTATAGGAGGAAACTCCACTGGAACAGTTCTGCTCACCAAGCCTTTGAACACCTCAAGAGGGCATTCCCTTCAGCCCCCATCCTGAAACACCTTGATCCTTCCAGACCCTTCATAATCAAAGTGGATGCCTCAGAAATGGATGTGGGGGCTGCATTGTCACAGAGGTTTGGTGAGCTCCCAGCTCCATCCAGTGGCCTTTTTTCATGGAGAGTTCTCCAGCAGAACGCAACTATGATATCAGAAACAGGGAGCTCCTTGCTGTCAAGCTGGCCCTAGAGGAGTGGCCTCACTGGCTGGAGGGGGCGCTTCATCCATTCATAATCTACACTGACCATAAGAACCTTGAATATATCAAAACTCCCAAACGACTGAACTCACACCAAGAATGCCTGGGACTTGATTTTCACTCAATTTCAGTTCACAGGATTCCCTCTCACACTTATATCCTGCCCCTCCAAAAGAGAACATGGAAGAATGCATCTTGTCACAATCATACTTTGTGGCAGCATTAACCTGGGAATTCGACCATAAGATTGACAACACTCCTGAACAAAGAATCCCCACTCAGTGTCCAGTCAGCAAGTATGTGCCACCCCATCTCAGAGACAAACTCATCATGTGGGCACACACCTCGCCAGCTACTGGACATCCAGCCATCCACGGAACTCATCAGCTCCTATTGTGTAAATACTGGTGGCCCCACATGTTCTCTGATATTCATAAGTTCATCTTCTCATGCACAGCATGTGCTCAAGCCAAGGTTCCCAGAACCTTGCCAGCCAGAAAACTACTCCCACTGACCACAGCAACCACGGCCTCACATAGCCACTGACTTCTTCACAGATCTCCCCCTGTCTCAAGGCACCGTGGTCATCATGGTTATCATCAACAGTTTCTCCAAGTGTCTCTGCCTGATCCCTTTCCCTGATCCCTCTCCCTGGCCTTCCATCAGCCTTCAGAATAGCCAGATTCTTCTTCAACCATGTGTTCAGGTACTTCTGCATCACAGAAGACATTGTGAGTGATTAGGAACCCAATTCAGCGCATGAGTATGGGGGAACTCATGGAAAAGCTGAGGGTATCTGTCAGTCTGAAGTCTGGTTATCACCCCAAACTAACGGCCAAGTAGAAAAAGCAAACCAAGAATGCCAACCACATAGACTCACCTGCAGCAGATGAATGATCCAGACCACATGAACGAGTGTGGGAGACAACACACCAACACCTTGAACAAACCGCCCAAATAAGCAAAGAATTTGCTGACCGATGCTCAAAGTCAAATTCCTCAGTACCAATCTGGTAACTGAGTATGGCTCTCAACAAAGGATATCCATCTCACCCAAGGGTGCAGAAAACTGGCCCACCATTATATTGGCCCATTTAAGATACTCCAAGGAATTGATGAGGTAAACGTATAAACTCGATTTACCATGTCACTGCCACTTTCAAAAAAAAAAAGTGCAGGCAGAGATTTCAGAAGTGGAACAAAGAGGAAACAACTGGAGTTTTAAAATGTCAGCAGGAAAAACAGAAGTAATTTGCTTCTCAAGAAGGTATAAAAACAGTACTCTTTGCCTTAAGCTACACTATATGGCAAATAGTTTGTGGACACCCATATGTGCTTTTTGAACATCCCATTCCAGATTTAGCGAAGAGGTCTGGGGTGTAGTTGGCATTCCCGTTCATCCCAAAAGTGTTCGGTGGGCATGAGGTCAGGGCTTTGTGCAGGCCACTCAAATTCTTCCAGTCCAACCTTGGCAAACCATGTCTTCATGGACCTCACTTTGTGCACAGGGGCATTATGCTGTAACATTTGGGGTAGGCTCCTAAGTTCCAGTGAAGGAAAATTGTAGTTCTACAACATACATAGACATCCTATACTTCCAAAGATGTCAGAGTTAGTGATTGTTGGTGCATGATGAGGAAAATAAGGGGTGAGAGGAAGGGTTCCAGTACTGAAATATGAGGACGAAGAGGCAGTGACTGATGCAGAGAAGGCTGAAGCGTTAGTTGAGGCCCTTTAGCTTAGCAAATTTAAACAGAGAAATGAGGGATGGCATGGATAAAATATTAGCAAAACATCCAGATAGAGCCAGTAGAAGGAGGTGCTGTGACAGTGTCATGGATGTAAAGTTTACTCTGAATTAAAACAAGCTGTGACCATGTCACATCAGAAACATCACCTAGAAATGTTGTAGCATGTTTAAAAACGACAGACAAGACTACTGCAGTTATCTTAGAACCATATATTGGCAACTGGGAAACTACCATCAACATGAAAATTAGGTATAATAATGCCAATTGGGAAGCCATGAAAAAAACCTACCAGACCCTGCTGTATATACACCAATATCCTTCATCTCATCTATGTGTAAATTCATGGAGCATGTTCATGGAGGATGGATTCAAAACTAACTTGGACATACCACCTGTCCAGGTAAGTGAAAAAAATATGTAAGAAGGGACTTAACATCCTTAGGTGACTATCAGGATGTGACTGGGGAGCTGACTTCTCTTATGATCATACATATTACACTAATAAGACCTATATTTGATTATGGACGTATGGCATACAGGTTGGCAGCCACCTCTAACTTGATACAAGCTCAGGCATTAAGGAAGTGCGGTGAAGCAAATAAATCTTCCTCTGTTACAGCTATACAATTGGAAATGGGTGAAATGCCTTTGTACACGAATAGAATAAACCGGTCAGCAGCATACTGCACCATTTTAACTGGGCGTAGTCAGACACATCCTTCAGCCATAATAATAATAATAATAATAATAATAATAATAATAAAATTATCAGAATGGATTATTTCACACAAAACAATAGTTTTGGATGGGTAGGGAACCAAGAGGCACAAAAGATGGGCTTCCTAGAAATAGAATTCAGCTATACAGTACCAAGGACAGTATTTCCACCCTGGCTCTTTCCTTTGCCTAATGTAGACTTAACTCTGCAGGAAAAGCTGTCAACACTGTACAGAAATGGAAGTAGTGCAGCAACACGTATTCCAGTATTAGTTCTGTGGATGTTTCAAAACAGACAACTAAGGGATTACAGCCACTGCAATATATGTACCTTAATTTTAAGCATTCATCCAGAAAAGAATATCCAATAAACTAGCACTGTTCTGATAAAACTGATTGCATTAATTAGTCTGGAGTGGGTTGAGGAGGTCTGTCCGCTACGATTTGTAATATGTTCAAACTCTTTAACATAAATATAGTCTGTTTAGGCTACGAACTCTATAGATGTTAGTTTCTGTGCACTGTAAAAAAAATTCTGTTCAATTTACAGTAAAAACTGGCAGCTGTGGTTGCCAGAACTTTAGTACTAAAAATATGGTAGTACCATATTTGCAATGCAGTTAAATAGTTCCCTGCCTGTATATATGAGGTTGTTTTTGTATATAATATATAATTTAAAAAAGAGCACTAAATTGTAAATTGAATGTCAGATTTTTGCAGTAAAATTATGAGCCAACCCTTGTATTTGCTTTTATAGTATTACCATTAAATTTGGAGTATTACTGTACATTAAACATAATTTTACCCTATACATCAACATTTTTCTATAACTACAGCCATTTTACCCTAAGGCATTTGCAAAACACGTAAAAGTATTTTCTATAAATAAACAGCAGTTAAAAACCAACAAAATACTACAGTGGCATTAAATGTAGTCAAAACAGTACATTACATTACTTATGCATATTATAAACAATTTTCCAAATTTAACTCACACACTTCAATAAAAAAAAAAAGAAACTCATTTCTCCATGCTTGTTTTGCTGTGATTTTTCGTTGGCTAATTTTTTTAGAACCACATCTTTACTTTTTTTGTGTTACTTCCTCCCCAACCCCTAGACTAAAGAGAGAACGTAACAAAAGGATAAAGGAAAATACAAATACAATGATAATTGAATAAAGAGCTATTTACAATAATCAAATTTAATTTAATTAAAAAATTGGTTTAATTAAAAAATAAATAGACAAATGGCTGAATAAAATCAGCCTGTTTCTACTATGAGTCAGAAATGTGCAAAAAGGCAAGATAGTACATGAGATATTACACTATACAATAATACTGAGATATAATGGCAGAAGGCCACTGCAATGGAAATGACATGGACAAAAAGAGTTTGTTACAATATAAGAATATAACATTAAAATAATGATGCATGTAATGATTCTGCAATTTAGGTTATTAAAATTGTTATCATTGGCGGATCCTGGCATAGGATCCTGGAAAGTTATTTCAAGTGGTGAAGGTTCATCAAGATCCAAAAAGTAATAATCGGCTTATGTAGCTGTTATGATTTTGGGGGAGAAAAATGGAAAAAAAAATTATTTTATTTAAAAAAAATTATTTATTTTAAACCTCTCAAGAAATGCAGAAACAGAAGGATCGGATATCACATTATCCATCTTGTCTTCCACACTAGCAACAGCAGTGACAATAACATTATAATAACAAGATAATAACATTCCTTAATAAACTGCTTCATTCTTCATTTATATATATATATATATATATATATATATATATATATATTTTTTTTTTTTTTTTTTTAAATATATATATATATATATGTGTATATAGGTCCATAACTATTGGACAGTGACACAATTTCTGTAATTTTGCCTCGGTACACCACCACAGTGGATTTGAAATAAAGCAATCAAGATGTGATTGAAGGTGTAGACTTTCAGCTTTAATTGAAAGGGTTTAACAAAAATATTGCATTAACCATTTAGAAATTACAGCCATTTTTTACATAGTACCTCCATTTTCACAGGCTCAAAAGTAATGGGACAATTGACTGATAAACAGTTTAATGGCCAGATGTTGCCTGTTTCCTCATTATTTAATGACAGTTTAAGAAGATAAAAGGTCTGGAGATTATTCCATGTGTTGAATTTGCATTTGGTAGCTGTTCATGGGAACTCTCAATATGCGGTCCGAAGAGGTGTTAATGTAGATGAAGGAGGCCATGATTAGTCTGAAAAAACAAAAATCTAACAGAGAGACAGCAGAAATTTTAGGAGTGGCCAAATCAACAATTTGGTACATTCTTAAAAAGAAGGAAACACTCCTTCACAATATCTATCTAAATATATATATGTAGAACATTAACCATAAAAGCATCAGCATTTTGTCAGGACAAACAAATTAAATTATTTAAATAATAGCTGTAAAGAAAAAAGGGCAAAGTTAAAAAGAAATGAAAAAATAGGGGGAAAAAAAACCCTGACATACTAAAATGAGCTGGTTAACTGATAGAGGCCGAAAAATGTGGCACAGAAAATTTGAGATTGATATTGTGTTAGTGCAGGAGGGTGGGGTGAGGGGGGTGGGGCAGGGGGGTTTGAAAGTCATTCGCTTTGTCTCTCTCTCTCTCTCTCTCTCTCTCTCTTAACACACACACACACACACACACGCACACACACACACACATATATATATGTGTGTGTGTGTGTGTGTGTGTGTGTGTGTGCGTGTGTGTGTGTGTGTGTGTGTGTGTAATTTACAATCTACATACAAAAGAGGGATGCCTGTTTTTATGAGAATTTCCACTTATCAGTCCCCAGAGTATCTATATTATCTATATTATCTATATTATAGTAATATATTGTGCACACTAACCCAAACATCTTTGCTACAGGTCTGAAAATAAACCATTAAAATGTTAGCATGAAGATGAATCTGTTGCCTCCAACAGAACTGGCCATATAATCAAATTTACAGAAATAAAATTAGATTTTTGATGCATTTGCTTATATTGGGCTCCACAGGAAATGCTGTAACCAATTTACAAACAAGACAAACACTGACCAAGCACAGAAGAGAGAAGAAAAGGCATCCAGGGAAACAAAAGATCTGAATTTACACTCTATTTGTGTAATGTAAATTGCTTATATGCTTTAATAAGAAAACTAAAAAAAATGTGTGTAGCATGAACACAACTACCTTTGGTAGGGTTATATTCATTTGGTAGGGTTATACTCTAAGAGCCTTGACCCCTTTGAATACCTTTGAGATTAACTCAAATGTTGGTTGTGAGCCAGGCCTCCTCGTTCCACCATCAGTGCCTGACCTCACAAATGCTCTTTTGATTGAATGGGCACAAATTCCCACAGACACACTCCAAAATCTTGTAGAAAGCCTTTCCAGAAGGCTGTTATAGGTATGGTTTTGTCCCGCCATGACAAGTGTTTGTACATCTTTCCCAAGTTCGGGAAGATAATGAGGAAGCAGGAGGCAGGCTTGGGACAACTCAAAAGGCGCTTTATTCTTTCTATCTTTACTTTCGCTTTTCAGTGAAGATGCACATACACACTCACGCACACACAGCTCTGTGCTGGTAGCTCTGTCTCTCAAGGTGCTCATCTCTCCCCTCTTTATCCTTGTCACCGCTCACTGAAACAAAGAACAGTCATTAACACAATTTCCCGCAGGTGTGCAATCCTTACCACTCACCTTCTCCGGCTCTGCCCTCCATTCACAAACCGGCGCTTGACCACGCCCCCACTTCCACAGGGTTGTTTATGAATCTGACAGCTTTGGGGGTACAGGCTGTCCCGGAGTCTGGCTGTGATGCTCCTTTACTGTTTACCAGATCATAAGTGTGAACAGTGAGTGGGCAAGGTGAGAGGGATCCCTGATGACACTGTTAGCCAATCTGCAGACTCTCCTGTTGTAGATGTCCTGCAGTTGTGGGAGACCTGTCCCCATGATTTTCTGGGCTGTCCTGATCACCCACTCTAATGATTACTTGTCCTCTGCATTACAGTTACCAAACCACACAGCAGTGCAGCTGTACAGCTGTAGAAACTATTGAGGATCCCCAGTGACATGCTGAATTTCCTCAGCCTCCTCAGTCTGTACAGCTACTGCTATGCTTTCTTAGCCAGCTGTGCCATGTTCTGTGACCAGGTCCTTAAAGATATGGAAACCCAGGAACTTGTAGTTACTCACTCTCTCCACTTTGGACCCTCTGATCACCAGGGGTGGGTGTCCCGTCACTCTCCTCAGGTGTCCCTTCACTCTCCTTAGGTCTACAACCATCTCTTTGGGCTTGCTGATGGTTAGGGATAGGGTGAGCTGATGTAAAACTAGCCCTGTAGAGTGACTACTCACCTTTTTAGTGGACTTGTTCTGGAAGTAAATTTCCCATTCATTTTCTCCATAGATTTTTCTGAAACTTCTTCAGTAAATGGCTTAAAGTGCACAATCAAGCCAAGCAGTTATGAGATGTATCATGACCCCATAAATTTCAAGGTAAAAATGGTAAGGGTACAAGACTGCATACTTATTAGTTTGTAATAGGTCTGGCAGTGAAAGGAGCCAGTTGCAGTTGAGGGAGGAGAGGACGTACCCCTCCAGAAGAAGCAAAATTCCAGAGGGTGGAGTCGGAACTGATCCAGCTCGTCCTACCTGGCGGAGTCAAAACAAAAGTCCAGAGGGTGAAGAGTATCTCTTGGCTACTCGTGTATCACGTGTATCACATGTGGCTTCTCGAACCATGTCCCCTGCATGATTTGTGGGTTTTTTTGGGGGGCAAGTTTCACATGTACCTTCACATGATACAAAACTTCAGCAACTTCAGTAAATTTTATAACATACAAATGCAATGCAGACTCAGCAATATGAATTTTTATCATGACATAAAATAATAATAAAAAAAAGTCTGTTATTATGAATAGTATGGAGTATTGTGGTCTACACTTCCTCAACTTTGCTTCCTTGTAAAATACCTTTAAGGTTAATTGATTAAGAGATATCTTAACACTCAAAACTACCAATTTTTTGAGATAAATTATCTCTAAACTACCAATTAAACTAACCAATTTCCATAAACAAATGCTATTAGTCTTGATCTATAATCATCATTTTAGTTGGTATAACCAAAATAATCCATTTAAAAAGAAATCTACTGTATATTCCAACACTGGTTTAATAAGAGTATTTTATTAATCTCTCCAAAATGTCACATTTTAATTAAGTTCTTAAATCATTAAAACGTTACGAAAAGAGAACCTGTCGTGGTAATTGATGCTATTCGTACTAGAGTTATACTTTTACACAAAATGTGCTATAATGTCGTGAAATGCACATTACGCGAATTTCTGAAACGTAGGACGGCAGGAGAAAGACTTCTGCTATTCCTCAGGGAAGCGCTGCCTGATTGGCGTTGCGAGCTGATGAGTGCTTCCACTGCCATCCTACGTTTCAGAAATTCGCGCAATTTTACATATCGGGCACCGTCGTAAAGCACAGTAAAAATGTGCATGGTGCAAATCGGGGACGCGGATCGGGTAGCCACAGCGACACCACCGGAAACGTGCAACAGCTCGGCGCCGCTCTATTACGTCATTACGTGACTCATTCCGCGTGACGAGCTGTCGTCACAGGGCCTGGACAGGGAAGAGTGAGGAGAAACAACAACACATCAAATTCTGTGTGTTCAGTGCAGGGTGCTAGTTTAACGTCACTGCGTTTCTTTTATATACCGGCATACAAACTAGAAGATTTTGCGACCCCCCACTAAAGTTTCACACACGGTTTTACTGTCGTTAAAAGCCAGGATGTCTTTGTTTGGGAAATTGTTTGGTAGCAGTGGCAAAGGAGGTAAAGCTCCCAGTCCTCAGGAGGCTATCCAGCGACTTCGAGATACAGAGGAGATGTTGACGAAGAAACAAGAATTTCTGGAAAAAAAGATTGAACAGGAACTGCTCACGGCAAAGCGAAACGGAACAAAGAACAAAAGAGGTGAGGTTTTGATGTTATCCTGCCAGAATGAGGGACTAAAACGAGCTACACATGCTAGCGTTCTGGTTCATTTGATGGCTAGAAATGCTAAACTGATTAAAACGTGAATGATATAACTTGGTTACTGAATTAACACATACGAGTTTAGTTTTTAATCAGTTTATTGTATTATGTATTTGTAACTTTATTAACAGTAGAGCGACCAGTTAAGGCAGTAGCTACATAGCTAACATGATCACTGAGGATGGTCTCGAGCTGCGCTTTAATTTCACGACCAATCAGACGCGAGATGACGTCAGCACGCGTTATATTGCTTACACGTCAGTATTGCGTACACTTGACCTTTTCCTGCTGATAAAACAGTAAAATAATAAACTATATTCCGGATGTACTAAATATAAACTGGGGGTATCGTTATTTATTACTTCATCAGAAATCATTTATAATCCCACCCACGCTGTGATTTACCTTAAAGTCTACTGTGGCCGGGAAAACCTTTCGTTTTGGCTGATTGAGCCAAACACACCTGGTGTAACTAATGTTCAGCTTATTAACAGCCCTTCCTGAGTTGAAGTGGGTGTGTTAGAGCAGGGTAAACACTAAAGTGTCAGGTGACAGGGGTTCTCCAGGACCAGGGTTGGGAAGCTTGTGAAACGTTTAATTTCACTTTATGCCTGTTACCTTAGTTACGCTGGGTTCCTTTGTGACCTTGCAGACTGTTACACGTCTTGCTCTTGGAGTGATCTTTGTTGATTGACCACTCCTGGGGAGGGTAACAGTGGTCTGGAATTTCCTCTGTTTGTATACAGTCTGTGTGACTGTGGATTGGTGGAGTCCAAACGCTTTATAGATGGTTTTGTAACCTTTTCCAGCCTGATGAGCATCAACAACTCTTTCGGAGGTCCTCAGAAATCTCCTTTGTTCATGCCATAGTACACTTCCACAAATGTGTTGTGAAGATCAGACTTTGATAGACCCCTGTTCTTTAAATAAAACAAGGCGCTCACTCACACCTGATTGTCATTTCACCTTCAAATTAACTGCTAATCCTAGAGGTTCACATACTTTTGCCACTTACAGATATGTAATATTGGATCATAAATGACCAAGTATAATTTTGTCTCTTTTGTTTAACTGGGTTCTCTTTGTCTACTTTTAGGACTTGTGTGAAAATTGGATGATGATTTAAGTCCTATTTATGCAGATATATAGAAAATTCACAAACTTTCAAGCACCACCATAATATTGCTTGCAATGCAATTAATATTAATATTGCTTGCAATGCAAGCATCACTATTATAATTGTTTGTAGTACTTTTTCATATAGTTTCGGGATGCTTTTTCAGTGCATAACTAGTCCCTCAGTTTTTGCGTGCATGTTGCGTGGAATTTCCCATCATGATTCACAAAAGACACTAATGTAAATTGAATCTATAGGAGCAAACAGAGACAATGATGGGTATAACCCTATTAAGCATTAAATTTCTTCTCACTTCAGCCTGAATCTCGTTGTTAACCAGGTTGACTGAATAACAGGCTACTCAAAGAAAAGTGATGGCATGTTTTGATTTAGCATAAAAAATATACTGGGCTGGAGCAGTGCCTCATTCAGGTGGCTATAACCTGCAGTGGGCCACAGAGATGTACCTTAACTGTAATGATATCAGTTGTCCTTTTATGTTTAAAACAGCTGCACTACAAGCATTGAAGCGCAAGAAGCGATATGAGAAGCAGTTGGCTCAGATTGATGGAACATTGTCCACCATTGAGTTCCAGAGGGAGGCGCTGGAGAATGCCAACACTAACACTGAGGTCATCAAGAACATGGGTTTTGCTGCTAAGGCCATGAAAGCTGCTCATGATAACATGTGCGTGATTGACCCTCTATTGTTCTGTTTTAAATAAAATTTTGTAAATTGTATTACAGAGAGCAAAACAAATACAGGAACAAATCTGCTTTATTTGATATTGTTATAATAAATTAGAACCCAGCTCTTATATATCTGTAAACTAGCAGGTTTACAGGTATCTTAATGAAGATTATGTGATTGAAAAAGATAAGCAGCACTAATCAGCACTTTGATTAATTATTTATATGTGTTCTGGTGGTCTACAGACCTCAAATTTCACTAAGATAACTATTTGAAATGGTAACTTTAAATTTTCAAAGCTATGGTTAATTTCTAGCCTCAACATTTCTTTCATAGTTTGTAAAGTTTTGTTACTTATCTTATTCTGTTAATACCCATTATATAGCCAAGTTTGTGGACACCTGACAATCACTATCACCAGAAAGTTGGAAGCACACAATAGTATAGGATGTCTTTGTATGCTGTAACATTACTGGAACTAAAGGGCGTATCCCAAACTTCTTCCAGCATAGCAATGCCCCCATTGCATATAGCGAGGTCCATAAAGACATGGTTTGCCAAGGTTGGAAGAACACGAGTGGCCTGTACAGAGCCCTGACCTCCACCCAACTTTGGGATGAACTGGAATGCCTACTGCACCCCAGGCCTCCTCGCCTGACCTCACTAATGCTAATGAATGGGCAAATCTCCACAGCCACATTCCAAAATCTAGTTGAAAGCCTTCCCAGAAGAGTGGAGGTTATTCTAACAGCAAATGGGGGACTAAATCTGGAATGAGATATTCAAAAAGCACATACACTATATTACCAAAAGTATTCGGTCACCTGCCTTGACTCACATATGAACTTAAGTGCCATCCCATTCCTAACCCATAGGGTTCAATATGATGTCGGTCCACCTTTTGCAGCTATTACAGCATCAACTCTTCTGGGAAGGCTGTCCACAAGGTTGAGGAGTGTGTTTATAGGAATTTTTGACCATTCTTCCAAAAGCGCATTGGTGAGGTCACACACTGATGTTGGTCGAGAAGGCCTGGCTCTCAGTCTCCGCTCTAATTCATCCCAAAGGTGTTCTATCGGGTTCAGGTCAGGACTCTGTGCAGGCCAGTCAAGTTCCTCCACACCAGACTCTGTCATCCATGTCTTTATGGACCTTGCTTTGTGCACTGGTGCACAGTCATGTTGGAAGAAGAAGGGGCCCGCTCCAAACTGTTCCCACAAGGTTGGGAGCATGGAATTGTCCAAAATGTTTTGGTATCCTGAAGCATTCAAAGTTCCTTTCACTGGAAATAAGGGGCCAAGCCCAACTCCTGAAAAACAACCCCACACCATAATTCCTCCTCCACCAAATTTCACACTTGGCACAATGCAGTCCGAAATGTACCGTTCTCCTGGCAACCTCCAAACCCAGACTCGTCCATCAGTTTGCCAGATGGAAAAGCGTGATTCATCACTCCAGAGAACGCGTCTCCACTGCTCTAGAGTCCAGTGGTGGCGTGTTTTACACCACTGCATCCGACGCTTTGCATTGCACTTGGTGATGTGTGGCTTGGATGCAGCTGCTCGGCCATGGAAACCCATTCCATGAAGCTCTCTGCGTACTGTACTTGGGCTAATCTGAAGGTCACATGAAGTTTGGAGCTCTGTAGCACTGTGAAGAAAGTCGACGACCTCCTTGCACTATGCGCTTCAGCATCCGCTGACCCCTCTCCGTCAGTTTACGTGGCCTACCACTTCGTGGCTGAGTTGCTGTTGTTCCCAAACTCTTCCATTTTGTTATGATAAAGCTGACAGTTGACTGTGGAATATTTAGGAGCGAGGAAATTTCACGACTGGATTTGTTGCACAGGTGGCATCCTATGACAGTTCCACGCTGGAATTCACTGAGCTCCTGAGAGCGGCCCATTCTTTCACAAATGTTTGTAAAAACAGTCTGCATGCCTAAGTGCTTGATTTTATACACCTGTGGCCAGGCCAAGTGATTAGGACACGTGATTCTGATCATTTGGATGGGTGACCGAATACTTTTGGTAATATAGTGTATGTGACACTCCCTCACATACAATGGGAAATGAAGAAATGGCAGACAGGATTATGGCTATTCAAAAGATGCTCTTTTACTTTGGGCTTCTCTGTTCAGGTATCGCTTGTCAGTGCTTTTAGAATCGCAGTATCACGCCACACCAACATAAATATATACACACAGAGTTCTGTGCAGCTCAGCTCTCTCTCGTCCTGTGGCTCTTATCTCTCACCCATTATCTTCCTGCCACCGCTCACTGAAACACAGAACATTCGTTAGGAATATCCCCTACAGGTGCAGCCTCATCCTTATCACTCACTCTCCCGACTCCACCCTCCATTCACAAACTGGTGCTCAACCATGCCCTCGCCTCCCCAACATATGAGTGTTATTGTCAGGTGTCCACAAACCTTTGGCCAAATAGTGTATGTAATCCACAATTGGAACAGACTTGAACAGAAGCCCCATAGTAAAATGTAATTAAAATGATGCCTGTTACTGAAAACTGTGGTCTGTTTCTTGTCCCTTAGGGACATAGACAAAGTTGACGAACTCATGCAGGATATCACAGAGCAGCAGGAGTTGGCACAAGAAATCTCCGATGCAATTTCTAAGCCTGTTGGGTTTGGCGAGGAGTTTGATGAGGTAACAACAAGACACATGTTGGATACATTGTGCTGTTCTCTAAAATCAGATATTGTGCATCATATTTTATTGATGTGGAGCTTTGTTAGAGTATTTGTTGTTTTCAGTGCTAACTTTATGTCCACGTTATTGGTCCAGGATGAGCTGCTGGCTGAATTGGAGGAGTTGGAGCAGGAAGAGCTAGATAAGAACCTGCTAGAGATTGGAGGCACAGAGAATGTACCGCTGCCAAATGTACCCTCCACATCCCTACCTTCTAGACCAGGTAATTATTACTCAGGGTTCGTACTGATGTTTAAAGTCATCAGTCTGTTGACAGTCTGTTTCACAATATAGATCTCAGACCAACCCAATGCTATTTGCAAAGTTTGTAAAACTGAAACCACTAAACTGATACTACACTTAAGAGTACTGTGAGTCTCAAGAGCTAGCAGAACTTGCAAAGAAGGATCGCCCAACACCAACAAAGAGCCATCAAACTGTGCAGACCAAAAGTACAACAGCAGAAGTTCAAAAGCCAAAGGAATCATGACCTAAGTCATGGAATTTATTGTACTATATACCCAGTTATTCTTGTCAAACGTGGGATTCTGTCACATATCTCACCTGGGGCTACACTATGCGCATCCCAGCTGTTTTCAGATCAAAACAGGTGATAAGCCACATTTTAATCTCTAATGATCTGCGCAGGTGTTTTGAATTCTCTGATATTAACAGACACTTCCTCAAAGCCCCTAACCCATCCCCAATCACATGTGCTCTCGACTGCGCAGGCTTCCTCACTTTCTGTAAAGGTAAAGGGAGAATTTTTTTGATTCATTAATGTCAGATAAAATCTATCACTGTATGTTTGACTTGGCTAACATTAGACAAGGATATATTTAACTTTTATTTATAAATTTTAAATATAGTTAAGTATATATATATATATATATATATGTATGTGTGTGTGTGTGTGTGTATATATATATATATATATGTATATATATATATATATATGTATATATATATATATATATATATATATATATATATATATATATATATATATATATATATTACACAGTTGGGTCCATAAGTATTTGGACAGTGACACAATTTTTGTAATTTTCCTCTGTACACCACCACAGTGGAATTGAAATGAAGAAATCACAATGTGATTGGAGAGTAGACTTTCATCTTTAATTCAAGGGGTTTAAGAAAAATATTGCATTAACTGCTTAGGAATTACAGACTTTAAGTAATTGGACAATTGACTGTCTGGCATTGATTCCAGGTGTAGAATTTGCATTTGGTAGCTGTTCATGCAAACTATCAATATGCAGTCCAAAGAGATGTTGATGCAAGTGATAGAGGCCATCATTAGACTGGAAAAAAAAAACAATACAGACCTATCAGAGAGATAGCAGAAACTTTAGGAGTGGCCAAATCAACAATTTGGTACATTCTTAAAAAGAAGGAACACCAAAAGGCCTGGAAGACCACGGAAGACGACAAAAGTGGATGATCGCAGAATTCTTTCCTTGGTGAAGAAAAACCCCTTCACAACATCTATCAAAGTCAAGAGCACTGTCAAGGAGGTTGGCATTTTATTGTCAAAGTCTACAATCAAGAGATGTATGAATGTAAATAAAGATGGTTTACCTCTGATAGTTTACAACTGAAGGCAGCTGCAGCAAAGGCTTGGCAAAGCATCTCAAGGGAGCAAACTCAGCATTTAGTGATGTCCGTGGGTTCCAGGCTTCAGGCAGTCAGTGACTGCAAAGGATTTGCATCCAAGTATTAAAAACAATCCTTATATTTATAATTATGTTTGTCCAATTAATCTTGAGCCTGTGAAAATGGCTGTAATTCCTAAATGGTTAATGCAATATTTTTGTTAAACACCTTGAATTAAAGCTGAAGCCATTAAAGGAAAAATTACATCTTGGAATTGCAGAGGGCTATAGAATATAATCAAAATCAAACAGGTTCTTTGACTTGAACACAAAAACAAACCTATGGTAGAATTAAATGGGAAAAGCATCCAGAAAGGCTTTAGATATGGATATAACATTAGAGGAAATTTGTGAAGCCATAGACAACCTAATAAGTGGTCAGACACCTGGACCAGACAGGTTAACAGCATAGTTTAAAAAAAAAAAAAAATTTAAAAAGAGACTCATCCTGCCTCTTTTTGAGATGTTTACAGAATCTTTTGTAAATACAGAACTCCCTGATTCATTAAGAGGAGCTTCAATTACAGCACTACTTAAATCCCAAAAGCTAAACACCAAATGCAAATCCTATAGTCCCATTTCTTTGTTAAACACAGACACCAAGATACAATTACTGGCACGGAGATTATTGAACCAAGATCAAAATGGATTCATTCAAACCCATCAGGGCTTCCATAATGATACTGCTATTCTGTCTTTGGATGTTGAAAAGGCCCTCGACAGTGTTGAATGGCCATACCTTTTTGAAATCCTCAAAAGATTTGCATTTGGTGGAATTTTTTGTAAATGGACCCGTCAAAGTTGCCTTCTGTCACCCCTTTTATTTGTATTGGCTATTGAGCCATTATCTGTTGCAAGAAAATTGCACAAAAACCTGTCAGGTGTAAAGATAAACAGTTTGGAATATCGGATATCTATCTATGCTGACAATGTCATACTCTACTTGACAACCCTGAAACACACTATTCCCTCCCGTCTGAATATAATAACACAGTTTGGAAAATTCTCAGGCTATAAAGTTAAATTTTATTACTGAATAACAGTGAAAGCCATAGATCTGGATTCACTTCAGATTTCAAAAACATGGATTCCATTACTTATTTAGGAATTAAGATCATAGCAGATATAGATAGAATACCCACAGTTAATTATCAACCCCTCACTGACAATATCTCACTAGAAAGGTAGAAAACCCATCTCCCTAATAGGCTGCATGAATATACTGAAAATGAATATCCTGCCTAAGATGCTATACCTGTTTCAAAATATTCCACTGGGGCCTCCAATATCATTTTTCACAACAGTGAAAAAGCTCCTTACCAATTTTATCTAGAACTATAGACAACCTAGCAACCTAGCAACCTAGAAACAGTACTTGTAAGCTAATTAGTATATGTATTCTTGAAGCAAAACATCTTATATCTTTTTATTGGAAAAGATCTGAAAACCCTTTCACAGTGGTTAAAGAATATGTCTCTATGTAGGGAAAAATTAACATATATTTCTAAAGGCCAATATTCTAAATTTCAAAAGGTTTGGAATCCGTTCATATCTTTTATTTCGTACAGAGACATAGACGGGCTGTTGGAATGATTAGGTTTGAGCTGAAATCTCTATACTTGTAACACTTCACCCATGCAATTCCCCTTCCATACACGGTGTCGTCTCCTCTGCAGCCCTGGGGTTGGATAGCCTTGATGACTACTCGCACTACAGTAGCAATCACTACAGTGGTTATTTTTCTAAAATTTTATTTTATTTATTTATTTATTTTTTTACAAGAAATGTAAGGAAAAGAAGTGCAAAACGTTTTGAGGAAAAATGGTATAAGTTTGAATTCAGCATTACCTAAAAAATTAGAAAAAAGTGGAATCATATTTCTAATGTGTTGAAGTTGTTATTGCAAATAATTCTCTATCACTGTGGCATGAGCTGCCTTAGGCTCCCTTATGGAAGTATTATAATAAAAATATTATTATTATTATTATTATTATGAAGAAGAAGAAGAAGAAACATGCAATTACAATAGGCTGCTTACACACCTTCAGTGCTTGACCCCTAAAAATCCTAGCAATGAATGACAAAAACAACAGTAGATAGTTAACCCATAATGTACTACATATAGTAGAGTTGTTCTAAGTTGAGTCTTTGTTTCATTATTTAATTGAGCAGCAGAGGTAACTGTTGATGTGTCAGATAGGCATAAATCATAAACTTCGCTATCATTAGATTTGAATAGATGGCTTACAGTATAATCCTTATATAGGAAAAAAGTGTATATTGCACCTGACTGTAATTACCAGACCATTTCCCATTCCTGTTTTCCCCTTTTTAAAATAACTCACTTTATATTTCATGCTGTATTTTTGGACTTCACCTTAAATTTCATTGGTTGCTACGTGAATGAGACCAATGCTTGATTAGTCTGGTGGGCACTACCGTTTGCTAATAGTGACGGTCATTATGGCATTTGCTCAGAAATTGTTCCTAAACTGTACTCTTTAGTGGATGTAATATATTGTACTGATATTTAAAGTATTGAATATTTGTAGAGGATTGAAGCACCCAAACAGGCACTGTTTAGGGGGCAACTGAGAATAGCCAACAGGAAAAATGTGCTCGCAGAAAATATTAGACTTGTTAGTCAGTGACTATAAGGAGCAATCTGATATGTTTAATCAGAGATATTTCTATGTCAATATTCCAGCATTCCAATGTAACTAGACATAAGTGATTTGTTAGTTGTGGGACATTCACTGAAATCTGATATTCATGGACCAGTCCCACTTTAAACCTGGCTGTATGCCTATCTTATTATATTGGGTGTTTAAGCACTCACTGTATAATTGCCTTTTCACCCACACTAAACAGGAAAGGGAAAATAGGTAGTTTACACTGGGTTATTACAAAGTGGGTGATAACCAAGTTGGTGATTTTAGAGAGGGAAAACTAAACAGTGAATAGCAAATCACAATTATGCACAGTTACTGTGTGGGTAATAGTTGTAGGTAAAGTTAAATAATCATGATTGGACACATTAGTTACCACTTCTTGTGTTATTCTATGTTTTGTTATATATCTATTGTTATACAGTCAGGTCCATAAATATTGGGACAGTGACACAGTTTTGGTAATTTTGCCTCTGTACACCACCACAGTGGATTTGAAATGAAGCAGTCAAGATGTGACTGAAGTGTAGACTTTCAGCTTTAATTCAAGGGGTTTAACAAAAATATTGCATTAACCATTTAGGAATTACAGCCATTTTTTACAGAGTTCCTCCATTTTCACAGGCTCAAAAGTAATGGGACAAACTAATATAATCATAAATATTAGGATTATTTTTATTACTTGGAGGTAAATCCTTTGCAGACAATGACTACCTGAAGTCTGGACCCCATGGACATCACCAAATGCTGAGTTTCCTCCCTTGAGATGATTTGCCAGGTCTTTACTGCAGCCATCTTCAGTTGCTGCTTGTTTGTGGGTCATTCTGCCTTCAGATTTGTCTTCAGTAAGTGAAAAGCAGCTCAGGTGGGTTGAGGTCAGGTGACTGACTCGGCCATTTAAGAACATTTAATTTCCAAGCTCTTGGGCTGCTTTCACAGTATGTTTTGGGTTGTTATCCATCTGTACTGTGAAGCGCTGTACTATCAGTTTTGCAGCATTTGACTGAATCTGAGCAGAAAGTATAGCTCTGTACACTTCAGAATTCATCCTGCTACTTCTATCAACAGTCACATTATCAATAAACCCCAGTGACCCAGTTCCATTGGCAGCCAAACATGCCCATGCCATAACACTGCCTCCACATGTTTGACGGATGATGTGGTATGCTTTGGATCATGAGCCCTTCCTTTCCTTCTCCATACTTTTCTCTTCCCATCATTCTGGTACAAGTTAATCTTGCATCAGAACTGGTCAGGCTTTTTTTAGAGGTTTTTAGCAAAGTCTAATCTGGCCTTTTTGTTCTTGAGTGTTATCAGCGGTTTGCATCTTGAGGTAAACCGTCTGTATTTACATTCATGAAGGTGGCTCTTGATTGTAGACTTTGACAATGATAGGCCTACCTCCTCCAGAGTGTTCCTGACTTGGCTAGATGTTGTGAAGGGGTTGTTCTTCAATAAGAAAAGAATTCTGCAATCATCCACTTTAGTTGTTTTCTGTGGTCTCCCAGGCCTTTTGGTGTTGCTGAGCTTGCCAGTGCATTCCTTCTTTTTAAGAATGCACCAAATTGTTGATTTGGCCCTCCTAAAGTTTCTGCTATCTCTCTGATAGGTCTGTTTTGGTTTTTCAGCCTAATGATGGCCTCCTTCACTTGCATCAACACCTCTTTGGATGGCATATTGAGAGTTCCCATGAACAGCTACCAAATGCAAATTCAACACTTGGAATCAGCTCCAGACCTTTTATCTCCTTAATTTATCATGATATAAGGAGGAAACAGGCCACAGCTGGCCATGAAACTGCTTATCAGTCAATTGTCCCATTACTTTTGAGCCTGTGAAAATGGAGGAACTCTGTAAAAAATGGCTGTAATTCCTAAATGGTTAATGCAATATTTTTGTTAAACCCCTTGAATTAAAGCTGAAAGTCTACGCTTCAGTCACATCTTGACTGCTTCATTTCAAATCCACTGTGGTGGTGTACAGAGGCAAAATTACCAAAACTGTGTCACTGTCCCAATATTTATGGACCTGACTGTATATGAACCTTTGTTGCATTTAGGTAGACATACTTGCTACCACTTACTACATACCCTAATAAATGTGACACACTAACACTTACACAGCTTCACAACCAGGTTCTACTCACCTAATTACTCTGTAGTTTCTACAAAGCTAATGCATATGTTTTAACTGCATTCTTACAGCAGCAAAGAAAAAAGAAGAGGAGGATGATGATGACATGAAGGACCTGGAGGCTTGGGCAGCCAATTAATCCCTGCTGTTGGTCACAAAAACATACCCCCACATCACACGTAAACAGTTGCAGCTGGTCAAACCAGACAGATTTGATGGTTTAGTGCGAAGTTTTTTGGACTGATAAACACTGCAACGATGAAACAAATACTACTACTCAAAATACATCCTGCCACACTTTTAGAATTTCACCACAAGTTATGTCATCAAGCATGATAAATATTAAGCTGCATATCTCTCAATGCTCTTCCTCATTGGTGGACCTAGAAAAAAGTATGTTTTTTGGAAGCCCCTCTATTATGTGAAGTATTTATCCACATCTTGTTCTCAAACACTCCCATGGCAAAGAACCCTGTATAAATTATGTGTATTATTTTAAATGGGAAAGGAAACAGATTATTCCTATGTCCACAAAACATTTACATTCACTTGAAAGGTTTATGATTTATCTGTTTCTTCTTCCCCAACTATTAACACTGGGTTATACAAACACTAATTTCTTTATGAAAATTGCTTTATTGAAAATAGGATTTCTTTGTCCCCTGCTGTATTGAGCATAAAGTAGAAGAGTTCTTGAGTGGAATAGTCAAAACCATGACCAAAGCTCATCAAGCATATTTATGTGCTGGTTTTGAAAAATTCTCTTGAAGTGCCCTCTTTGTAAACAACTTTTGAAACATGTCATGTGAATTACACTTTTCTGATATGCTTGTGTAAGCATGTATCTGAATGACTCTGATATTTAATGCTACTAATGATTTCATGATTTATTTTGAGAAAGTTCTAGATTCCCAAGGAATGATGTGTCTGCTTTTTAAGTATGAATGTGTTTTGCAAATGGGGTTAGGGATACAGATTAATGTAATGTCATTTTATTTTTGCAGTGTTGGTTATGCTTCTGGGTTCATCCTGGTACATTGGTTTGTTTGTTTTTTTTTTTCCTTAGATTTTCTCTTGTTTAAAAGTAACTTTATAAGCAGCAATTTATGACACTTATATGGCATTTAGATTTATTGACATTAGTGTTTATGTGCAAAGCTACTTATCTTTGCTGGTAAATGCAGCTGTCTTCTTTCCCATTTACAGCCTCCCCATCTTGCATTATATTGACATGCCTTTCAGTGTCCTTTTAACAAAAATTAAAGGTTTTGTTAAATGACTCCTATTCTAGAATTTTTTTTGAACCCTTTCAGTTACTTTGACCCTGATTTGTGTGGTTGAAAATTATTTCACCATGTAAAATTGTTTTCCATCTATAGAATCATAAAATGTGTTGTATATCTTTGTATATGTATTGATTAAAATATTGTTGAAAAGCAGAAACCAAATGGAATATCTCAGATTTAAATATATCCCCATTTTCCTTTTTTACACAGATGTCCATGTAATAATGTACTGGTTTGTCCAGTACATGCACATGGTGAAGAGCTCGTTTGTAACAGCTTGATGACTGTTTTTTTTTTTTTTTTTTTTTGTTTGTTTTGTTTTGTCTGGTGAAGGACACTCCTGAACCAACTTAGTGTCTGCAACAATGCAGACTGATTTGTACAGGATGAAAACATATTTGTATGTTTTCATTACCTTGTTGGATTTATTACTGTTATTAAAATGTATTGAATTACTTTGACTGATTGTTCTTACTTGTAAAGAAAATACAGTGATGCTGATTAATAAGAGGTGAGCTTTGGGGTGGTGGTCTGCTGGGGGTATAGTCAATTTGGTCGTCCGCCATGGGTGCCCCCTTACTGCAGCAGGCAGTTGATGGATTTTTGTGACATCACCACGCAAGTAAGAGGCATGTGCAGTGTGAGACTTCCTGGTTATAAAGCGTTTAAGGTAGTAAAACCTAAATTAGCAAGAAAAACTTAGGCTACGTGTGGAGAATCATTGAAGAACTATTTGATGACCAAGCAGAGAGAGAATCTAGTGGACCACTTTCTTCAAATTTTATGCTGTTTCTTTTTGATTCACAGGAAAATCACACATGAAATAGGCTGTGTGGCTACATGTAATATAATTCTCCAGTAGAACGGGCTGTGCTAATAGTACTTTTTCCAACACATAGCTAAAATTACTACAAGGCCTAAGTATATGCTTGTTCTGTGGTCTGTTTTCATTTAAATTTGAACTTTATCTAATTTAAAATACCTACTAATATTTAATTAAATAGAATCTTAAGCAGAGTCAATTGTCATGCATCTTGTCATTTATTGTCATGGACTTGACTTATACTAAGAACTTAATAATCATATCACACTATTGGGATATACACACCAAATTCTGCACCACACATGCAGTTCCTCATGAAATATGTGCTAATAATGTCATTACCACATAAGTAAACAGCTATAGCTATTTACTGATATTTCCTGATATTTACATCTAGATGTGGTAAACAACTTAAAACATCTTAAAATATCTTTAAAAATCTGCACCTTTAGTGGTAGACCACCTAATTTTTAGGTGAGTAGAAGTATTGGAACAGATAGTCTTAAAGTAAATAACACTATTTGGTTGCATATGCATCACCAAATCTTCTTTTGTGATGCTTTACCAGGCTTCTTTCAGTTGTTGTTTGTTTTGGGGGGGCGGATGGGTGGGGTTCTCTCTTCAGTCTCCTCTTCTGGAGGTCAAATGCATGCTCAGTTGAGTTAAGGTCTGGTGATTGACGTTATAAATGTCAGTCACAGTATAAAACCGTTCACTTTTTTCCCTAGATGAAGTCTTTTGTTGCATTAGCAGTGTGATTTGGGTCACTGTCTTGCTGTTTGATGAAGTTCCTCCCAATTAGATTGGATGCATTTCTCTGCAAATCCAAAATGGTACGGGACTAGTTAGGTGCCAAAGATTTCCCATGGAGACAGTAAATCTAAACAGTGTCTCTGTTTGCCTGTTTGCTTCTCTAGAATAGATCATTATCGTGTATTGCTAATCCCAACAGGAAATTCCACGTGACATGCATGTGGAATCAATTCCCAAATGGGATTTCCTGATTCTCTGGACCAGGCCAAACACTTGGAAACGTCATTCATGTTTGTGTCAAGCATGTCAGCCGTATGACATCCTAGGTGTGACACCTGTGTTTTATTCCTCTTTCATTCTCTATGGGCCAAAAAATGTGCGTTTTTGGCCACGTGCACAAAAAGTGCGTGTGGGAACACTGAGAAAAGTAATAGCAAACCTGTCCCAATGGGGCCACACATTTTGAGGTATGTTTTTTAACTGTGACGCAAACGGTGCGGGACTAGTTACATACCGAAAAAGTTTCCAAAAGAATAGAAGAAGAAGAAGAAGAAGAGGAAGAGGTATTGGCAATTATAATAGTGATGCTTGCATTGCATAGCAAGCACCACTAATAATACTAATACTAATACTACTACTACTACTACTAATAATAATAATAATAATAATAGTGATGCTTGCATTGCATAGCATTTTGCCTGTGCAAAATTCGACATTGACATGGAACTGCACATGCCAGTCAGTAGGGCTAGCGTTTTGTTATGTCATATGTCTATGTACTGGTAGTTTTGTGGTTACAGTCAGTTTTGTGGCGACGTACACGAGACATCATGTCACCTATAATACAATTTTGCACATTGAGTCGAGGGTATTGTCATCCTCCATAATGCAATTTTCCTCATTGAGCCAATAATTTTGTTGTATGACATGGCTATAGTAGTTACACTCAGTTTACGGCCTGCTAGGTCCTGCTACTGATTTCTGAATGAGTGTGTATGGGGGACGTTTCATCAGGAATTTCACATGACACGTACATGGGAATGGTGAGAAAAGTCACATACACCTCCCAAGAATTCCGAGCAATTTGCGGTATGATCCATGTCTGTGAGTCAACCGATGCAGGACTAGTTAACAACAATATTAACTGTGAAATTAAGGTACATTTATCTAATCTTTATCATAAAATATAATTTAGTTGTTTTAAAATAACAATATTTACATTGCTTCTGTTAGTTTTTCCTTAGACCTACTCCTCTATACCGCCATTGTCAGTATATCTTGGACTTTTTTTTTTGTAGGGTTGCCAAAATGGATGTTTGCTTTACGCAAAGGCCATCTTCGAGTTGTGCTCTGCTTTTGTTTCCTCGTGTCGTTATTTGCGTAATCCTGTTTATCCTGTGCCTCAGGTTCAAATCTCACCCTACCTGCCTGCCTGCACTCTGTCACACCCAGCCCTGCTTTAGCTCCCCTGTGACTCATGTGACTGAGTATCTGCTCCTAAGCCACCGATCTGAGGTTGCACCCCGGCCTTGACAATAACACTAGCCAAGCTAACCCTAACCCTAGCTCACACTCCACTGCTCCCAGCTTTGCTTCACTGTCCCTGTGGCTTGTGGATTAAGCACCGGACTCCCACACCACTGACTGGAGTTTGAGCCCCTGCCTCGACAGCTGCACCAAGCCACGCTTTATCATTTATCATTCAATCAAACCCATTTATCCTTACCTGGGGAAAAGATGGCACAAAGATGCACTATGGTAAGAAGGCAACCTGGCGGAGGCAGTGTGATGCTCTGGGCAATGTTCAGCTGAGAAACTTTGGGTCCTGGCATTCATGTGGATGTTACTTTGACACATACCACCTACCTAAACATTGTTGCAGACCTCTTCATGGTAACGGTACAGCCCTTGCATTAAATGTTTTAGTTTATAGTGTTTTTATGAAGAATCTTATAAAGCAGACTGGGAAATGTAGACTGTTTGCACAATAAATATCTCTTATTTTGGGAGGTCTCGCAGCACAAATGGCAGATCAGATCAGTCCTACTGTCATAAAGACCAAGGAACTGCCCATGAAGCTTTGACAGGAAGCTTTGCATCTTCCTAAGAGCACTGTGAAAATCCATTATAACAAAGTGGAAAAAAATATGGCACGACCCAAACACTACTTGAACAGGAAGGGTGGTTGTCAGAAAAGTGTCCAAGAGTCCAGCTACAACACTGAAGGAGTTACAGAGCTCATAGGCTGAAAGAGAAGAACCTGTGAAAAACCTGTGAGATTTTGGAAAAAGATTTTGTGGTCTGTTGAGACTGAAGTTGAGCCATTTGGTCTAAAAGCAAAGCATGATGTTCGGTGCAGATTTCACCAACTCCTATGTGTTTTTCTTTTATGGATGGCAAGAAAGCTTAGACAATGTGGAAAGCCAAAAAGCATCCCATAACTCAATTCACACTATTAACAATTTATTTTGTAACATTATTTTAAATAGAATACATTCACAATAACTGTCTAAAATTTATTACTCATTTATTTATTTATTGTATTTTATTTATTTTTTAAAGTGATATTAATGCATTTTGACCTCCAAGTGTTACTGACAGATGTGCATTACAAATCCAACCATTCACAGCTGAAAATAAACCAATTTATTATTCTGATGTACACACACACACA
Organism: Pangasianodon hypophthalmus; assembly: GCF_027358585.1. Lineage (NCBI taxonomy): Eukaryota > Metazoa > Chordata > Actinopteri > Siluriformes > Pangasiidae > Pangasianodon > Pangasianodon hypophthalmus. Next base: position 5,446,617 of record NC_069711.1, read on the forward strand.
CACACACACACACACACACCTCCACAGAAATTCAAATTGTGTTCAATTTTAATTAATCCGAACTGTGACCAGTTAGTCCCACAAGCCTGAGAAAATTACATTACTCTTATCAGGCAATAGAGGGCGCTCGTGCACAGTGTATTTAGTGTTTCCTTACCATTTTCTTGGTGAGCAGCTGCAGCCATAGACACATAAAGAGCTAAAGAATTAGCTGCTTTTTGGAAACATTTAAATACGGATTTCACCTGGCTGCTATTTAGATATTAAAAGTAATGGCTAAGATGTAAAAACCCAAAAATATAAAACAGGTGTTTTGCAACAGTTTTCTTTCAGGCCTCCCAATGCTGCACAGTTTGGATGTCTCTCTCACATGCCACTTACTGCAGATCTTAAAGCAATTTACTAATCAACTGAAATTGTTATAACTGTTACTTCTGCTCTGGTTTTAAGAGCTTTCGATCTTCACAAAACTGGGTCACTATTCACAATCACTATGTGTGCAAAGAAAACCTGTGAAGATTTCAAAACTCACCTTTTGTGTTCCATGGAATAAAGAAACACATTTTTGGCGTGATATTATGGAAAATAAATAATGAAAGAATTTCCATTTATGGGTGAGTTATTTCTTTAAAACGCTTTGCTACTTGTAAAATCCAGGAAATTAGATGGGGGTTGTGCTTTGGGTGGTGGGAGAGGAATGAAATAAAGAGAAAAATAAAAACACTTCCATCAGTGCTGTTATCTAAAGAAGCAAGAGGAAAACTCACTACTGCTGACTCCACCACCCCAGGAAATATAGCAGGGAAATGCCCACAGGCCACAGGCTCTCAGAAAGGGACCATGAGACGTGGACAAAGTAACAAAATACATCTTTAGGTATAACAATATACCTTTTAAAACTAGATAAAATACAAAACAGCAGGTCGCCATAGTAACGAAAAGAGCTCTACATACCAAACACACACGCCATTCATCAGTAGCCAAGCTTAAAACTCAGCAGGAAAACGGCTGAAATACACAAATCCCAGAACTCAGCAGCCCATTAAGCAAAGCGAAAAAGCTAAACACACCGTAAAGACATAACTGAAAGGAAGCAGCAGCCAAAGACGCTCAATATCATATGTACTAACATACAGAATGTACTAATATCACATGCTGAAGCGAGTAAGCGCCACACCGGCGAGGGCAACTAGCCGCGACTCAGCACGCAAAGTACGCGCACTACTGCAGCAATAATATAATCTATAAACGCCTATACCCAAAAGCAGATACTCCAGAAAACATGGCACCGGAAGCAGCAGTCATCCATATATACACTTCCGGAAAGACAACGCCAAAGACTTACACACCTGACGGGTGGGAAAACAATCTCTCTCTCTCTCTCTCTCTCTCTCTCTCTCTCTCTGTGTGTGTGTGTGTGTTTAACACTAGAACCGCCAGGGGAGGCTGTATACCTAAAACCGCCAGCGGGTAAATTTTACCCAAGCACATGACAACTGTTTTGATATGGCTAACTGTTTTGATATGGCTATTTCACTGTATTATGCCACTGTGTTCACAAAGAAGTGTCTAGAGTCATGAAATGATTATGTCTAGTCATCATCTATATTTTTGTCTTGCTGTTTTATGTTCAAGGCTTTTTTATGCAGGGTTCACTCATCACTTTTCATAACGGTCAATATCAGCTAAACAAGTCTGCACTGACAACGACAGTTAGAAGGAAGTAAATACATATTTGGGTGGTGTAATATTATAATACAATGTCATTAAACATATATTAAGATAACCCATGTCACTTAAATTAATAAAATAGCCTATAGACAATAATGAGCAATAATAATTTACCACACTGCATATAATGTATGATAATGCGATGACAAATTCATGCGCACAGCTTCACCTAGGCTAATTAATTATTAATTTGTTTATTTATATCGTTTATAATTTGAATAAGAGAACAACACCAATAAACTTCGGGTAATCAAAAAATTGTTTTATTCATAGAATAAATAGCAACAGTAAATAAACAGTGTAAATAGTCTCTGCCAACAAGGCACTCTCCGCAATAAAAATAACTGTGGGAGATGACTGACAAAAGAAAATTATTTCACATCCAAAGTTTATTGATGCTCACCCTCTGTAACTATTGTAATAATCCTGTCCTGAAGAATAGACTCAGTCAGTCTAATTTTTCTCGGAGGCTCTGGGTCGCTGTCAGATGAGCCGTCAGATGCTGAGCCGATCCAGGACGCGTCACTTATCTCCCCACCATCAGAATCTCCAGCATTCATAGCATTTAGTGCTGCTAATGCCTCTTCGGCATCCATAAATCGCCTTCTTTTACTCATTGTGACTTATTTATGAAACTGATGACCGCTAATTCAGTGAGTGAAAGGCGTTGCCAAGCAACGGACAATGTTAAAACACACGCGGCGCGTGAATACAGGCATTACATAGCGGGTAAATTTGACCCACTGGCGCTTATAGGTATAAATGCCCCGTTTTTTGATCTGGTTTTATCTAAACCATTTTTAACACCAGGGGACTGTTAATTACACAATTTTAGTAAAAGTCAGTGACTGGGAGACTTGAATGTTTTATTGAAAATCTGTTATGTACATTTGAAAAACAGCCACAGGTAAAATTTAATAGCACGTCGGTGGAGGAATAGCTTTAAACAACCTTAGAATAAATCTTAGAACACAGATCACAGGATCAAAACGAATACCAGTAGATAAAGTTGTGGCATTTTCAATAAAAATTCATTGGTTTGTTACTGTGAATGATGAGCAGCGTCTGAAATGTTGATGGCAGACGCATTGACGTGTCTGGAGCAGACAGATGTGGTATCTAATTATAGATATCTATGGGATTAACTAGTAGCCAGTTAGCTTGGCTTGTAACCCACTTTGCCATGGACACTCTGCTAGGAGAGGCAGGTTGTTCTACCTTTTCAGGCATCTTGCTTCTCCCTTGTGCGCACACTCTCAGGAATAGCTTTTGTTGGACTGATATGCAGAGATGTCACTGTGTATGTGGAGGGGTCCCACTCGCTTCAGCTGAATGTGTATAGAGGAAACACTGCTTTGTTCCATTCACCTTCCAGCCATCAGAGTCTCTCCTCTAACACTGACACCTGGTTCTTACAAACCAGCCAAAAGTGCTGGGGAAATCCTTCACAGATGACCACCTGCAAAACTAAATGATAGGAGATAATAATAATAATAATCTATCAGCAAACAGTAGGGCTGCAATGGTACGTGTATCTGTACCAAACCGAGTGGACATTTTGATATGGTTCACACAAAGACACAAGTGAATGAGCTGTGAGTATTCCTCCTGCTCATCTGAGCACGAGCAGAAGTGCTTAAAGACACACAGAGAGAGCAGTCTCTTCTGACACCTCTCTCACAACTCTCATTCACTCAGACAGAGAAGTGCTTAAAGACACAGAGAGAGCAGTCTCTTCTGACACCTCTCTCACAACTCTCATTCACTCAGACAGAGAAGTGCTTAAAGACACAGAGAGAGCAGTCTCTTCTGACACCTCTCTCACAACTCTCATTCACTCAGACAGAGAAGTGCTTAAAGACACAGAGAGAGCAGTCTCTTCTGACACCTCTCTCACAACTCTCATTCACTCAGACAGAGAAGTGCTTAAAGACACAGAGAGAGCAGTCTCTTCTGACACCTCTCACAACTCTCATTCACTCAGACAGAGAAGTGCTTAAAGACACAGAGAGAGCAGTCTCTTCTGACACCTCTCTCACAACTCTCATTCACTCAGACAGAGAAGTGCTTAAAGACACAGAGAGAGAGCAGTCTCTTCTGACACCTCTCTCACAACTCTCATTCACTCAGACAGAGAAGTGCTTAAAGACACAGAGAGAGCAGTCTCTTCTCACACCTCTCTCACAACTCTCATTCACTCAGACAGAGAAGTGCTTACCACACATCACCAACACTCTAAATAAGGGTGAAGCGCTCACACTTCATTGTGCTGTGGACGCCAAGCACTAGGCCCTTATGCGTGACTGTATTCTAGAAATAAGCCCAAAACAACAGCAACATGCAGCTGCCCATATTTATATGAAAAAACAAGCCCAAAGTCGCTTATAATAAGCACACATGGCAACACTGTGTGTTATCTAACTAATGACTATTCACAGTTGCCACATCCACTTTCCATCTCCTCATCCTCAGGTCAAAATGAGGCCAAAAGTTTGTCTCACAAAAAATCTGAAAGTTTAAAATCGTAAATCTGAAAATTTATTTTTGCTTACTGACAATAAAACTTTTACTGTTTGAAACCTGAGAATTGGCACTAAAAAGATTATTGGAAACTTTAAAAATAGGATTTGTAACTGAAAAAAATGACAGTACGACTTGTAACTGAAAAGAAAGCACTTTAATCATTTTTTTTAATATTCAAAAGACTGTCAAGTTCAAAATATTTTAGTCCAGATGAGTGAACATTCTCAGTCACAGATCTGTTCAATGTGCTTAAGCCACATTCCAACAGAAATTAAAATCTGCACTGCTGATGTCTTAGATTTATTACAATTATGCAGCCTTAATAGCCTTTAAAAATTTTTTTATATAATGTGCATATAAAATAGTGTAATTTTGTATTGTAATTTAGTTGGAAAAATATGCATAGTGCAATTCTTATTGTGAAGGTACTCATTTGCTTATGATGATAAGCAAATGAGTACCTTCACAATAAGAATTGTTGCAGCCACTGTGTTTATAAAATAATTTCAAGATAGAGTCTTTCTTGTACCAAAATCGTACCGAACTGTGACCAAAAAAGCGAGGTATGTATCGAACCCTGAATTTTGAGTACTGTTACAGTCCTAGTAAACAAGTACTATGGTTGTGATAAAAGCACACAGAAAGACACATGGGTAAAGGACTTATCTAGAAGTGGATAACCTCACTCTATGCACCACTGAAATATTTTTAGAGAAATGGAAAGACACAAGGGGCCAGTTTCTTCTCTCCAGTTTTGAGGCTTCCAGTGAACAAAGCAATTTTCAATTGACTACATGATTCAGACCTGCCTGATTAAAAAAAAAACACACACACACACAACAATAGTATCACCCAAGGGGGGGGGGTATTTTAAGGTTGTTCTTTTCTAAAAGTTATTGGGGGGACACTGACATGTGAAAGGCTTCTGACCTGTGCTAGTTTGCAGTTTACACTGGCAGGACTGTGCTGAAGGGAATCCTGACCAACAGTAATATGACCATTTCACAGCATTCAGTGTTGCCATGGGTCACCTTCTTTGCCCTACACAAGTGGACCACAACAGCTTGAGCAATGAGCTGCTGATGTACTTTGATGTAAAAACAAAAGAGCTATATGGAGATCACTTCATGGTGCACAACACCCATTCTTTGGTACATCTACCAGCAGACAAAATGGCAGCAGACACAATGGCTTTGGCAATCTTGAAATGGCAAGACAGCAGGATGATGAGGCCATTTCAATGTCCCCATTTTTGAGGCTCCCATTGGACATGATTAACCAATTTCCAATAGACTACATGCACCAGGCCTGCTTTGGGGTTATTAAAAAAATGGTCAGAGTGAATAAGAGGAGTGTGTGATTGTCTGTTGGACAAATCAGTGAAGTGACCCAAAGGCTGCTGTCACTCAGGAAGACCACTCCAAGCTGTTTTGCAAGAAAACCAAGGCGTCTAGAAGACATAGATAGGTGGAAGGCAACTGAATTGTGGCAGTTTGCTGTGCACACTGGCAAGATTGTACTAAAGGGAATTCTGGCGGACCAGTTGTATGACCATTCCATGGCATTCAGTGTTGCTTTCTTCATTCATTTCCTCTTTCACCCAACTTGGCAGTGGACTACAACAGCTACAGCACTGAGCTAATGACTTACTTTCTGCAAAAACAAAAAAGAGCTATATGGACATCACTTCATGGTGTACGACATCCATTCAATGCTACATCTGCAGTAGAGGCAATGAATTTTGACATTCTTGATGCTTGCAGTGCATTCCCATTTGAGAATTTTCTTGCAAAGCTCAAGTAACTCATAAGGTCAGGAAAGCAGACACTTGTTCTAGTGGCCAAACGGTTAAAATTCTCCACAGACTCAAACTGTGGTGGTCACAAAGTTCAAATCCACAAGATCTAACAATGCCTTCATTCTTGGGGAAGGAAAATGTTGTGAGGCCATCGAAGCGAGAGAGATGAGTTCGATGAGTTCGATGAGTCAGGTTCCCCAATGTGCAAGGTTTTTGAAAAATCTGAACTACTTTTCAGAGACCCATGTGACTCACAAGTAACTGACTGTTTCAAAGTGCAGTCAAGACATACCATAATGAAACTTGTGCCAGAAATGCAGCTAACAAGAACTGCCACAATGGTGGAAAAAAACAGGAGATAATTTTTTTTGGCTATCCTGCACAAACTTTAACTCTCTCTCTCTCTCGCACACACACATACACACACACACACAGCCAAGAAAAACCTACCATAGCCCACAACTTAACATAACAAAACTCAGATAATGAAGAACTTACATCACTGTGACAATCTCCTGAATTGTCCTGTCTAACAATTCCTATATGATTACATGGAATCACTCATGGCAAACAGGTAGGCTGCAAAGGACAGTAATAAAAACCATCATCATAAGAAATAACAAGCTGTTGAATGAATGTAACTGCACAGAGATGATTATGTAATCATATTTATTTATTTATTTATTTATTTAATACCTCTCAACAGATGGAGACAAAACCTTTTGCATTGGTGGAATTTGCAGATGATAATTCGGTCGAAATTATCCCAACCACTTGGTTGGAGGAAACCACTGAAGTATGCTTTTGTATTCAATGAACTTTAAAGTAACATTAACTTACAATATTAAAATCTGATTGATAACACAAAAACATTTTTGCCGATTTTTACAGGGAATGTTCTGTTACTGGACATTTTCTAAAACAAGGCAGTTCAGATGATGGCAGAGTTATCCAAATTAAGAAAAAAAGGTGTCAAAACCTGTTCCACCCAAATGTAAGTTGTTACATGATTCACACGTCCACTAATATTACATTTTATTTGCTCACCTGCTTTATTTTGTTTTCTTTATTACACATAATCATAAAGGCTCTAAAATGCAAAGCAACCTACTAGATGTCTTTCATATTTCTGTTGTATTTTTAGATCAGCCTTTGCCCAGAACACATCCTCAAGACAAGGGTTAGTAGAATATATATATGAGAGTGCCTATGCAGGAACCCCTAGTGGTAGAAAAGTGTAATAGTAATGAGGATTTTCCATCCCACTTACTAGCTGCGTTTACATGGACACTAATAATCCGATCGTAATTGGACTAGAAGCACAATCAGATTTAAAGAGTCACATGTAAACACGTCAATCGGAATGAATTAACCAAAACCGATTAAAATTTCATTCGGATCGTAAGGGGTGGTTTAAACCTTTTCTAATCCGATGGAGAGGACATGTAAACACTTCATCGGATTGAAAATGAAACCAGATAGTTCTGCGCATGTGCAATGACGTACAAATCACGTAATGACGTATCAAATCCGATTCTGTCATGTAAACGCGCGTATAAACCCGATTACTTTATTCAGCGTTCTTGTAAACACTGCGATCGGATTAATCAGTCTGATTGATTTCATTCCGATTGAAACAAAAAGTGTCCATGTAAACGGAATACTGTCAGTTATGTCACAATCATTTACAGAGCAGTTACTGATTTCGCTGCTCACAAGGTGCATGAAATGAAATGTACAGTAAAGTTGTATAAAAGGCATCTACCTTGTTTGAAGATTTTGTTTTCCCAGCGCACTTTTTTAGTTGATCTCTATTCTAGAGGTTTTAACCACATCACAGTGAAACTGGAGCCAGGTGTGGCGTCTTACATGCATTCACATCGCTGTTAAGTAAAAAATACTGTTGTACGAAGTAGAACAACAAGAAAAATGGTTTATTTGATACTTTCGCAAGTGGAAAAAAAATAAATACGAGGGAGCGTTATATAGGGCAAAGCAAGAGGAATTTGCGTCATGGCGCCTCCAGGCCAGTTGAGGCGGTAATAAGCCCACAAGTCGGTTCGTCAACCGTCACAGAAGCACCAGAGAAGAAGAAGAAAAAAAAATCCCTCGCCACAGTACCGGCAAAGAAGAGTACGTTCCTTCCGGTTCCTGTAGGCCTTGTCCTTGGTAAATATCGTCATTGGCAGGTTTTACCTGAACTCTCACAGTGACAGAGATGGTTTCATACTGGCGGCAGGCTGGACTCAGGTGTGTAATAAGCAACATTACCAACAGTATATAGATTGTATTTATGTAGTTTCATGTTTGATTATGAAATGCTACTTTCCTTTGTACTTAGGACTGAAGGTATGTGTGGCTAACCGAACTAGCTAGTTAGCAAGTTTGCTATGTTTCTTTGCCTAGATAACAAATCCTAGCGAAATTAATGTACACGGTTCATATGTTTTCCGTTGTATGTAGCTTAGTGTTGACCTTGATTTCTTGGTATCGTTCCAGCTACATTAAGTACTCGGCGATCTGCGCCAGGGTGGTGCGGTCCGCGCTGAAACCTCAGCTCAGAACAGAAGCCATCAAAAACGCAGAAGCTAACGTCAAGGTCAATAAAGTGAAGACGACCTAATGTGAGTGTCCGGGCTAGAACCAGTACCGGAAGGTGAAGTGTAGTAGACTGTTTGTCCATCACCGGTTCATGTGTCTTTAGTTTTTCTCTCTCTCTTTCTTTCTCCTCTGCAGGAGCAGACCCAGAAGCCTGTCGTTCCCGATGAGAGTCGGCTGACAGAACATGGTTTCAGTTTATCACGTGTATTCCTGATAATAAATTATGATTCATTTTGTCAATACTACTTGATGTCTCGTTCATGGCCAACAGCGGACAGCATGTACCTAATGAGAGCAGCACTGCCAACACATAAGTTTAAGTTTAACTGGCTCCCAGTTTAATATTGCTTTTATACGAGCAGAAGACATGAATACTGAGTAACTGACATTTCAGACACAATATGGCCAAATAATTAGTTTATTTTTTCAACGTGAACAGAAATAAATCCCAGAGAAGCCACACTGTTGTCTAGCTAGTGCTACATTCCTGTTATAGGTGCATCCTGGGAAACTGGCTTCCCTTCTTCCTTTTCATTTTATCTGAGAAGATTTCTTTTTCTTTTTTTTTTTAAGTCAGAAGATATATTCTTGCAAAATAGATGGTTTGCGATGTCCGCTGCTGATGTCGCTGACTCTGCTGTAATGGTTTCAGTGGGACTGTTGGTAGAATTGGGATTTTATGTGGCAAACAGACAAACAGAGTGAATAAACAGTGAAGTGTGGTTATACTAAATATAAGCACTCTTGGAACGCCGGCTGTCCAATCAAATCAGTGGATTAGAACTAACTGTTGTATAATAAGTGTTGTACTACAGTGTATATTCATTAATTTACCTTTTCTACAGTAGTAGAACAGTGCTGCTCATAGCCTTTAAAATTGGTTGCACAATTGCACTATTTGTCCATATAGTACACAATAATAGAAGGGAATTATTTATAATCGCACTATCCGTTGCACTCAGATGAGGATGGGTTCCCTTTTGAGTCTGGTTCCTCTCAAGGTTTCTTCCACAAATCATCTCGGGGAGTTTTTCCTTGCCACCGTCACCTCTGGCTTGCTCATTAGGGATAAATTCACAGGGATAAATTCACATATTTACAATATTTTTTTGTGTGAATCCATTTATTTCTGTAAAGCTGCTTTGTGACAATGTCCATTGTTAAAAGTGCTATACAAATAAATTTGAATTGAATTGAATTGAATTAAAAGGATCCAGTAGTGTGTTAGTAACTGACACATCCAAAAGCATGTCTGACAGAAGTCTTTTTTGATCACCACTAGTGCTAGGGAGCTGAGGTCCAGCAGAGTTTGGTGATTTACCTTCTCAACACATTTACTAAACTTGGTAATAGGCTACTTGCACTCAGGAATATGACGTATTTATTATTATTATTTTATTTTTTTAAATAGTGTGAATATCACATCTCTGGTAGCATTGTTTACATTCAGCAGTACAACGAGACGGAGACGTCTATCGTTTGGTTTTTCAGTCTTGCAGTAAAGTCACTGTTGGGCTAATGCAAGTGTCTTTACACATATGATGAACGTTGTTGACGTTCATTTTCGGGAGCTCCTGCAGATACTGGGTGGAAAATAGCACCATTGCCATTATTGTGAACAAGCCAGAAGCACAAGTGCCATTTTGGTGATAATGGATGTTTTTGTGCAAGTAGCCCATTAACTGGTAATTTGAATCAGGTGTCTTTGAGCAGCCCTCCAAGACTGAAGTTGTGGTCTAAGCTAATACAGAATTTGTCACTTTCTGTGTATTTTTATGGGTGTCGATACATTTCTAAATAAGTGTGATGTGAAAATCATGAAAGCAAACAGTATCAGTTTAAATGCATTAAAAGGAACAATCATGTAAAAGCCAACATTGTGACCAGAGGAACATAAGCTGGAATTTTATATGCAATTTAAAAAAATAATAAGTACACAGGTACTTACCAAAATAATAAACAATATACATTTTACTAGGCTGTGTGTCACATAAAATAATATATGAGTGAAGTCTGGTACATTGGGCCATTTTTAGCAAATTCTCTACATCGCAATTTAAAATGTTTTACTTCTATATTCAATTAATATAGCACTTTTAACAATAGACACTGCCACAAAGCAGCTTTACAGAAATCTTAGATTCATAATGAGCAAAACAGAGGTGACAGTGGCAAGGAAAATCTCCCTGAGACCCCATGAGGAACACCAGATAGATTATAAATCATTATTCTTCTACAACTGTATACAAAATTCAAACCGTACTGTGTTGAAAGCATGTTCAGAATGATCATAGTCTTTTCTAAGTTGCAAGAGATACAAGATTTTGCAAAGACTTTAACAAGCATTAACGAATTAAAGTAAAATTAATCTATGTATTTATTATAATATAATGTATTTTGTAGACAGCCCCTCAGCAGATTTTCAAAATGATTAATTCTTGGGATAAAAGTAGTTGTAACAAATTGTCTTGGTTGTGAATAAGAATAATTGACGTGTTAACATTTCTGCATCTACTGTTCAAAAGCTGTTGAAGAAATCCTAATATGTGAATGTGAAACCAACTTTATCCACCCGTCTGCATGCATGAGCTCACAGATGCCCATGATTGGTTAGTGTTGCTGTGATTGACAGGGGAGAGAAAGCATGCCATCCCTCCAACACAGAGAACACGGCCAATTTTGCTCTCTTGGGCTCTCAGCCATGGATGGCTGTGGCATTGTCGGGATTTGAACTCACAGTCCCGGATAACAGGGCGAAAGCTGCACCACTTGGGAGTCACATGCCTCAACATTATTGAGTGGGTGTCTGTCATCTGGCTTTACTGAAACAGATAGCTGTGTGTCACTGACATAACAGAGGAAGCTAATACCATGTTTATGAATAAATGTACCACTGCAGAGCAGAGGGCCTAGAACAGAGGCTTGTGTAACACCAAACCTTACTTTTGTATGTGTAAAGAAGTCACCATTTACAACAACATTTACTAACGGATAACGATCAGTAAAAGACCTGAGCTAGGAAAGAGCGATTCCCTTAAATCCAACAACATTTTCTAGTCTATTATTATGGACATTATGATCTATGGTATCAAAAGCTGCATGAAGGTCAAGCAACACAAACAAGGAGTCACAAGCCTGATCGCAGGCCAGTAGTAGGTCATTTACCATGGTAACCAGTTTTTTTGTTTGTTTCTAAGCAAAGTCCAGGATTGCAGATGTAATGGCTCTAATGCCTCATTCACAAAGCATTCTGGACTCAACACATCACAACGGTAGAATTGTCCATTCTTAAGTGCGTCTATGTTGCTTTCTATTCCAGATTGCTTTTATTTACAGAAGCCAGACAGAGGTGAGGTGAATAATGACCAATAGTGTTGCAAGATTAGCGGGTTCATGATTTATTAACCAATCACATTTGACTATATAGACTAAGGACAATTTCTAGGAACTGCAGGATTTGCCAGCCAAAAAAGCAAGCAGACCAAACTAGTCATAAAACAGGCCAGGATTTCTCCCAAATCTCCGAATGGCCAATTCAGGCCTGATTATTCCTCAAACACCCACAGCTAAATGCCCCACAACATACTTTCCACTTGTCCTTTCTTACTCTTTATTCTGTTTCCTTTTTTAACTATCCTTTCTTTATTTCTCTTCTTTGCAAAAATTGATCTTCCTTCAGGAAATGCAAATCTGGTTATTCCAGTGCTTGCAATGCAATTAAATCTTTTTAGAATTAGATCAGAGGTGTCAGTATGGGCACCAAAACAGGGCCTTTTACCTGGGGGTACTCTTTAGATTATTACACCTATTTGACTTTATTACTTTATGGAATTAAATTAATTTCAGGGTTACAATAGCCTCAATCTATTGCCAAATGTAGCTTATTTGATGTGTTTATTTCCAGACAGAAAATATAACAATTTAAAGCTTGAGATGAATAAAATATAGAAACTGCCTTGAGAATTTATTATATAAAAATCATTAGATATAATTATTTGTAGATGTAATCTAGACTGATATTATCTTAGATCACCAACTCATTTCAGTTGAACTGCATCTTAGTCACTACTCTAGATAAATCCACATTTAAAAAGAAACAATTGGGGGAAAGCTAGTACTATGATATAATAATTATACTTGAGTTTTAAAATAGATCACGCAAGATAGAATGGAAATGGTGTCAAATTAAACTTCAGAGTCTAATTAGTTTCCAGTTAACACTGCTACTGTACTAGCAACAGTATATGTAGCAGCAATGACTATGAACTTGAAAATAGACAATTCAGAATATGAATTTAACATTAGATAATCTTACCTCTAATTATGAAGAAGCTAGGGATAACATCAGCAGTGGAGTCTTTGTAAGGTGTTACCACAAGCAGCCAAAATTAATTTCACTGATTTCTTCCAGCTTGTACACGAGATTTGATCTAAATCCAATGCTCATGTAGGAATCACATATATGACATCTTAAAGATCAGGTCTCATCACAGTACTGAGACCGCACTGGTTAGAGTAAATGACACTACTACTTATCCTACTACTCAAATCAGGATTACATTTCTTTGCTTGTGCAACTTCATCTTATTCATATATTATCATATTCTTCTAGATAGACACAAAAATTTATTGGGGTCAGGGGAACAGCTCTTTTCTGGTTCATTTTACGTTGGACTTGCTGCCTGGATGTTCCAGTAGGTACATAAACAAGTTTCTTTTATTGCAGAATGCAGCAGCCAGACTCCTTTCTAGAGCCAGAAATTCCGATTATATCACCTCGTTTTAATACTTCACGTTGATTATATAGAACTAATGACCTACAAAGCACTGAATGATCACTGAATGATCTCCCAACTATCCAGCTATTCTACAGCTTTCCTGTCAATGTTCAGGACTCAGTCTCAGTGGTTAAGTATATGTAGAAAATCTGTTTGTGTATTTTGTTCAACAGCTTGTCTCTTACATGTGCAGATCTAGGGGTTAGGTGTTTACCAAAGAGCTTTGGTAAACCAGTATGTATTGATGCTGCATCGTTTTTATGGTTATCCAATTAAGATTCTTTTATGATAGTCCTATGATGCAATAACATGACATGACACTACGTAGTAGCATTCACATTTAGGTCCGAAATTCCTGAACCTTCTTGAACCTGATGAGTAGGTCATATTAAGCTATGTTGGATCACTGATTTTAGCTCATAATGAACTACATTTTGATTTTTTTTCTTCTGCAACAACATGGAATTATGCTGTTTAAGGTAGTCCAAGCTTGCACTTATCACAATATACACCATTTAAGCAACTGTATGATCAGAATTATAACAACCTGTTTCCTCTGTCTTTCGAGCTGTACACACACAGCCTCTGCCTGATGTGATGCCTAAACCTGACACATTCCTGCTGTAGTTCTCTTGATCTCCAGACCCGAGAGGTTTGTATGCCCTAGTCTGTTCATCCTGCTTCTTCATCTGGAGCTTTTAGCCCCAGTCACTCACATTCTGTAGCTGTGGATATTCTAAATACCTCTAATTGTATTTCACAATAGTCATATTTAACACTAAACCTTTCAAGACATTTAGTATTGTTTCCCTTTTCTCTATTTGACTGGTAAATTGTAATGATTTATACTCCCACTATCCAGTGTCTTCCCAGAAGAGGATGGTTTCTGTTTTGAGTCTGGTTCCTCTTAAGGTTTCATTTATATTGTTGTCTCAGGGAGTTAACACAAAGCAGTTGGGAGATGAAGGACTCCCACATCTTACAAGGTTGAGAAAAAAGAAAGGGGGAAAAAAAAAAGAAAAAAAAAAAGATAAATAAAATATAAAAGCAAAAGAGTAACCTCAAACAAACATATATGTTTTGTTTAGATAATTTATATTTATACAGTAAAATAAAATGCAGCTGTAGTTGGTGCCCATTTCTCAAGTCAGCAGGAAATGTGGAACGCTACTTGACAAATAGGCAACAGATTAGGACAACCTGTGCATGTTGAAAAGTCTGACAATTGTGAATCTTGTTTTATCAACTGTGATAACAGAAGCTGTTCCCTCTGTCTTTCGAGCTGTACATGCACAGCTTCAGCCTGATGTGATGCCTAAACCTGACACATTTATTTGGGAGGCCTATAGGCAATCTTTCTGCTCTTCAGCACAGACCATTTGTGTCTCTTCAAGTAGTAGACAAGCGGGGTGAGGATAGCTGAACCGATTAGCAACTAGAAAGAGAAGAAAAAAAAAAAGAATTACATAATATCCAAACTATACACAACACACGAATGCATCACAAGAGCAACAGAAGTGACCAGCCATACAATCTACACTGCTTCTGACAAAGTTCTTTAAGTTCTTTAAGTAAGGAAAACCAGAAGCTGTTTCCTTATTTGTTATGGGTAACTGAACAAGCATGTATTTTCATACAGACGAACTTGAGATGGATAAGCAAAAATGCTTTAAAAATTTCCTGAGTGTGGACAGGCTTGTAAGTAAACTAAGCATACAATGAAAGGATGTAAATCCTTAAAGAACCCAACAGATGTTCTCTGAGCTGTAATAACTCCAGGGAAAGAGCAAAACTCTTACCGTGCAAGAGTACTCAGATACAGAGATAAATAAAATAAACATACCCCTCTTTGAATTAAGAACAGTACAAGTGATGAACAATAGTATTATGGAACTGTAATGCAGAATCAAACCTTTAGTCCCATACGCTTGCGCTGGTCATGCTCTGGCTCAGCAGCCCATCTCAGGAAAGTACACACATCTTTAGCCACCTGACTCATTGTAGCTGGTGTTCCTGTGAGACGAGATCATATTCTTAAATTAAATAAACTGTGTGTGCAAGAATAACTGAAACTCTATGTCTTGTCCTATTCACAATTATTGGCTCGTTTCACCAGGCAAATTTTATTCTGAAGAACAGTGGGCAGTTTAACTGCTCAGGACAAATAAGGGACTCATGAACAACTATCACAAAACATGAACACAGTCGTTGATCATCCAGGAAACACACACAGAGTATTAAGAATCAAGCATATGAAAACTTTTGAACTGGTTCATTTGTATAAATTCAGTTATTATTGTGTCTTGTGGACTATATGTAAACATCCGTTATGTGAAATAGCTTACTTAGGGCAGTACTAAAGAAAAACAAAATGCAATTTTTATGATCCCTCTTCTTCTTCTTTTTTTTTTTTTATTATTAACATTTTGCAGATTCTGCAAGGCGTATGTAAACTTATGACCCCGACTGTATATGAAAGCAATTAGAAACAGCAGCTAACACAAGGCCATGGTGGATCTGTGATTAAGGCTTTGGGCTTCTGATCAGAAGCTTGAGAGTTCAAACCCTTAAACAAGGTCCTTAACCCTCTCTGCTCCTAACTCAGCTTTACTTTTGAGTCCATCCAAATATGCTAAATGAATAAATTTTCACAGAAAATTTCACCATATTAATGTGTTTATGTGGCGTGGCCGCTATACACAGTCCCGTGCAAATTATCGATAACACTGATTATTGTTATAATAAGTGCATTAAATATAAACCTCACAGCCAGAACCACTGTTAAAGCTGTTGTTACAGAAAATCATCAACAACTTCTGACCAATCAGAATCAAGCATTCAACTGCACTGTGATATAAATGACAGTAAATACAGTCTTCTTCTAATGCAGAATCTAGGTTTCAGATATAGATAGCATTAAGTTTGAAAAATGGATTTGATAGATGACAGATGGATCTTTACATACACAATCTTTCATCTTGAAAAATATTCATTAATATTGTAATTGATACTCTGATATTGTGTAAACCATATATGTAAAAATGTATAAGTGTAAATTAGTAAACCAGAACAATGTAGGCTGAGACCAAGAGATACATCACTTGTGTGCATCTAGAAGTGACATCTCTGGGAAGCTTTTACCATCATGACTCACCATCATCATATTCAAGCACTTCATTATAAATAGGTGGCGCCATCCCAATCGCCTGACCAGGGAAGTAGGGGTTGTAGTAAAGCCCCTCTCTCAGAGACACACCTGCCGGAGGCTCACAGTAACCAGTTAGGAGAGAGAAAATATAGTCTTCACCTCCATGCCTACGTGAGAGACAGGCAGCAACAAAGAAAGAGGGAGACACATAATCTGAAACGGTTAGTCAAATAAGTGAAATAATTCAGAGACTAGACTTCTGCTAAAATCCTGAAAGATTTTATGTAATAGTTTTTACATACCAAAATGCAAACTGCATCATCTAATGGCTTTATCATGGTTATCCAAACATCTGAAAATCAGTCCTACTTAAAATCAAGTTCCCCAAATTTCAGCCATGGAATTTGTTAGACAGACAGACAAACATAGCATCTGCCACTTAGATCGGTGTTGTCAATTATTTAAGAAAAAAAAACACCTACTGGTAAAATTATCACGATGTTCTTTATTTAAAGCAGCGTAAACTAGTTTATTATACAAGTTTTGCCACAACATTGCAGTGTAGCTGTCCAGTATGTATTTTTCTTAGTTAACTGCCATTTAACCCTAACCATAAAGAAGTCAAAACAACCAATGACAATTTGCCTTAGCAGTAACAAATTTATTTACATTTGTACATTTACATTTTTACTGTACATTTGTAATTGCATTTGGTATTACTAAAAATTCTGTTAGAAAAAAAGGTTTTGTATTCTATGAGAGCTCCTGATTTTGTGTGAACTTCCCTAAAGGGGTAAATCCTTGACTGACAGGCTTCAAATCATATAATAAGCATGAGTTGCTGCAATTTTGTATACATTACGAGTAGCTCAAGTTTAAATATATTATGTACCCAGTCTCTGACCCCGGCTAATCGGGGTGTGTGTGTGTGTGTGTGTGTGTGTGTGTGTGTGTGTGTGTGTGTGTGTGTGTGTGTGTGTGTGTACAAATTGATTCTGCATTCTTCAGAGCCTGTTTTACCAAGAGTTGCAGAGACACTTAAGACAAACAGCAGTTTCCCTGTGTAATGTACTTGGTGTCCATGATCACCTGGGTTTCCTTTTCACCTCACTTAATTCATACCCAATTCACCTGTTCTGTAATTTGTCTGCAGATTTTGGCCTTTTCAGGTGCTCTCACACTACTAAATATGTTTTAATGAAATATGTAATAATTATGTAATAATTAAATATAATTAAAAAACTAAATATGTTTTAAAGCACTACTTCAAGGTTATATTATTTAAAAAATAAATTCCACTTCTTCCTCAGAGAAATTCCTTTCCTTTGACTATTTTATTCTCAGTTTGCTTTTATGGAGTTTTGTGGCTGTCACTAAATGCAAATGAATTGTGCTGTTAACACACTTCACTTTATAGGTGAGTATGAAGAAAACCGGCACCACTCAAACTTTAAACCTGTCACTGGGACAGGAATCACATCCTCCCCTGAAAATGTGATTCCTGTCCCAATGGTCCTCTATCAGTGCTTGTTGCCGTTTTTAGTTTTGATGACTAGGTGCAGTAATAACTCTATGGAGCTAAATATAGGCATGAACGTTCTGCCCCACAATTGTGCAACATCTAGAAAGGAGACCAAATCAAAGGAACATCAGATTATATCTGTCAAATAGCAACATTTTCTATACTGTTTGGTCACTCTAAAGAGATTGTGTATGGAGTTGTGAAAGGGGTTACGAAGATAACCATTTGTTGAACGGCTGATAAGTCTGCAGGTTTTTGCAGGTCAAATATTTTCCACCTTTAATGTGATATAGCAACCAACAAAATTCAAGTGAAAAACAAGGAAACATTTTGGGGAAAAAATAAAAATAAAGACTTACAATAGCTTGGTTGCCCAAGTATGCAAACCCCTTAACTAATCCTTTGTTAAAGCACCTTTTGCTTGTAATACAGCTCTAAGACTTTTTAGGTAACAATCTACCAACTTAGCACATCTTGATTTGGCAATGTTATTCCACTCTTCCTTGCAAAAATGCTCCAAGTCTATCAAATTGCAACAGGATCTCCTGTGCACAACCTTCAAGTCATTCCACACGTTTTCAATAGCGTTTAGATCTGGGCTCTGACTGGGCTATTCCAAAATGCTGATCATCTTATTATGAAGCCATTCCTTGATTTGGATTTGGGCTTTGGGTCATTATCGTGCTGTAAGGTGAAATTTTCTTCATCTGTCCCCTGTTGAAATAGCAGGTTTTTGTGAAGTAAAAGAATGACACTAAGATAAATCATGTCAGATCTTTTCCCAACTTTAATGTGCAATTGCAAAGTACACAAATAAAGTGAAAAACAATCAGAAACTTTTTAGGGAAAAAAAAGAAAAAGAAAAAACTTTCAACAACCTAGTTGCATAAGCGTACACACCCCTAAACTAATACCTTGTTGAGGCACCTTTTGATTTTATTACACCACTCAGTCTATTTGGGTAAGAGTCTATCAGCAGGGCACATCCTGACTTGTCGATTCTTTTTTGCAAAAACATTCTAGAGCTGACAAATTGTGAGGGCATCTCCTGTGCACAGTCCGCTTCAGGTCACTCCACAGATTTTTAGTTGGATTCAGGTCTGGACTCTGGCTAGGCCATTAAAAACGCTGATCATCTTTTGGTTAAGCCATTCCTTTGTTGATCTGGATGTATATTTTGGGTCACTGTCATGCTGAAAGGTGAAATTCCTTACTAGCAGACACTTGAATATTTTGCACTAAAATCGGCTGGTATTTGTAGCTATTCATGATTCCCCCACCTTGATAATACCTGCAGTTCTGGCTGAAGAAAATCAGCTCTAGAGCACGTTGCTGCCACCACCATGCTTCACTGTGTGTATGGTGTTCTTTCTTTGATGTGCTTTTTTTGCGCCAAACATACCTTTGGAATTATGGAATTGTTATACCTTTTGGAATTGGACTCATCAGACCATAACACATTTTGGCACATGATTTGAGATTATTTAGCTGGGATTCGATGTTTTTTGTGAGAAAGGGCTTCTGACTAGCCACCCTATCCCATAGCCCAGACATGGGAAGAAAATGAGAGATTGCTGTCACACGCAGAGAGTAATCAGTACTTGTCAGATATTTCTATAGCTCCTTTAATATTGCCATTGGTCTCTTGGTAACCTCCCTGGTAAGATTTTGTCTTGTCCTTCTGTAAAATTTGTAGGGATGTCCTGTTCTTGGTGATGTCACTGTGGTGCTCCATTTTCTCCACTTGTTGATGATGGCCTTCACAGTGTTCCATGGTACAGCTAATGTTTTGGAAAATTTTTTGTATCCCTCTCCTGATTGATTCCTTTTCACAATGAGACCCTGTAGAGGATTTGTCAGCCCTTTGCAGACCATGGCTTCAACAGTCAGATGAAACCAAGATGATGTCAAGAAAATCCTTCAGAAACAGCTGGTCCTTATTTGGGGTTATTTAGAATAATTTCATTGATGACAGCTGTATGATAATTACTTTTGAACATGAGACTGAATGTGATTGGTTCATTCTGCACACAGCCACATCCCCAATTATAAAATGGTGTGTACACTTATGTAACAAGGTTATTGTAACTTTTATTTTTTCTATTTTCCCCTAAAATGTTTGATTGTTTTTTTCTGCCAATAATATACTTCTACATCTCTACTTTAAGAAAACAAATTTTACCAAATGATGTGCATTAGGATTTCATTAAGGCTACTATAACCTTGCCTTGGCATCTGCCTGCAAAGAAGGTTTGTAAAATGTTTAAATGACCTAATAAAAAACAAAAAAATCATTTAGTATAATCTGACATTTTGCATAATGTTTTTCCATATGTACATTAGGTTATAAACGTGAAGACAGAAAGGGTAACTTTCAGTCTGGTGGCTCTGTTAGGCTTCTTGTTATCTAACCAAGAAGACTGTATGTTGCAAGTGAAATCTGTTTTTTGTGTTCTTTAAAACTGCCTCAAAAGCGTTGGGCCCGAAAACAGTTTAGCGCAGCAGTAGCTCATGGGTTAAGATGTTGTGGTTTACTGATCAGAAGGCTGCGAGTTCAAATCCCAGCGCTCATAAGCTGCCACTGCTGGGCCCTTGAGCAAGGCCCTTAACCTTCAACTGCTCAATATCTCAGTATAAATGAGATAAATCTAAGTTTCTCTGGATAAAGGTGTCTGCCAAATGCCACAAATGTAAATGTAACAGCACTGCTGCTGCCCCCAGCAGATTCCCTTATTACATTCTACCAAGAAATAGGGGACTATGCTTTTACATTTCTGTTGGTTAAGTAAACAACACTCCTAATATACATATTCTCATTGAATATTTCATAATCAAAATTATTGATTATGTCTATTATTGTTTTTTTTTTCTCAAAATTATTGATTATGTCATTATGTCAACAGTTTCAGCCCTACTGCAAACGCTGTGTCATGTTATTCTATACTGACCCCACTATATTTGCAATGGTACTGTACCATGCACATGCATCATGTGAATTTTTTTGGACTTGCAGATTATGTCTGGCAGCCATCTTTTATAGATAAAAGCATGAATAAATAAAGCTTTAGACAGTCAGTCAGTTGCCAAAGTTTGAACCAATAACCTTTCCTGGTCCAAAACCTTCCAGTGTTTTGATCGAGTCTAATGCACCCATGTATGTGATTCTGCAGAGGCAAAATACGCTGAGGGCGTATTTGTCAATAAGGACCACTGTTATGTTCTAAGAAAGCCATATTCCAGTCATATGGCTACAGCATGTCCATTGGTACAAGTAGAATTTGTTACCTGGCATTGACGATATAGCTGAGGTCAGGGGGCAGAGCTCCGTTGTTGGCAGCACGAGCAGCTTCCGGACTGGAGTATGGTTTGGGGAAGTAGTCAGAAAGTTTACCAGGCCGGGTGAACATTTCTCCCGTCTCATCAGGTCCATCCAAAACTTCAATCTGCAAAGGATTTATGCCATCATGTTAATATCCATATGGTGTGGGGTCTGCAAAAAACAATCTGGATGACAGAAGGCTGTCGCTGTTGTGAATCATATAACAAAGCTTTACAAAGTGTACAAACCCTTTTTTTTTTAACCACAAACAATTAACATTTTAATTTGTGCATTGTTTATTTTTTGCATGCATCTCCAATACAGTGGGAATTTAACTCAAACTCAATATCTACATCCACTGTTGTGTTCATGCCCTTGACAAAGATGGTCACAAAATCACAATTTCATCATACAGTTTAATGTCTACAGATGTTACAACAGTACACAGATGTTACAAGGTTTAACTAGTCTCCATCCCCAAGAATTTGAGTCTTCACTCATTTCATTTGTCAAGTACTCAAGCTGTTGAAATGACCAACATGCATATCCATAATTAAGCACCATCTCAAAGCAACTTAGTGCAGCGGTAGTGTTGTCACAATAACAGAATTCTGACTTACAATACCTTTAGTATCACATTGTTCAACATTAATAAAATACTATGGCAAAAATTATGCTTTACCAGTTATCAAGTATGAACACTCATTATCTGTTTATTCCACTGATTAAAAATACAACTTAACTATTTTAATTACATAATCATAATTAAAAATTTTGTCCATATTAGTTCAACTTTATTTTGAATAACCTTTAAAAGGATATAAAAGAATATTCTTTTTCTTTGTCACAGGCATCATTTGTGCCTTTATAGTGTACTTAAGAAAAATACTGCCTTAATAAACTATTACCTACAAAGGTACATTTAGTACCTTTAAAGTATTCCTCTAAAGGCTTATTAACATGGTCTGTGTAGTCCAATTTCAGTGGCTATACAAGGTCCACACACCCTTTTTAAACCTGCAGATTTTTGTGATTTAAAAAGTTGAAACCAAGAGAAATCATGTCAGATCATTTTCTACCTCAAGTGTCACAGAGCTATCAACAAAATTCAAATGAAAAACAAAGAAGTATTTTAGGGGAAAAAAAAAAAAAAAACTTACACCAATTTAACAGTATGACCACTGATTCTAAAAATATCATGGTGTTGCGGTATTAATAAACAATTTTATTACAATATCTTTCTACGAAACTCTTTTTGCAATTCCTTGTATAAATAAAAAAAAATAAAAGGAAACAGAAAGATCAAATTCCCTAATTGTTGTTCTTATTTTTGAGAATGATTTTTCTATAAAATCTCCATCATCTACACTGTCAGTATTTATCACACTGTCATTATAAGCTGAAATAGGAAAGGCTGCGAGGAAAGGCAATGGTTTAAATGCTATGGCTGATCAGTGTATATCATTGCTATGATACAGACTCATTTCTATGACAAATCAATTAATTAATTATTTAACAAAGAACCAAACTAACCCTTCACTTACATTAGCTTGTATAAATTCATATAAAAGATTTGTACTTAGCAGGCATTCACCAACAATAAGAGTAAAGTGAATAGTGTTACCTCTTCAGCTAACGCTTTTGCCTCGTCCTCTGTGTGAGAAACTCCCACCAGGTTGCGGAAAGCCAGATACTCCATACTGTGACACGCTGAACACACCTGCTTGTAGACTTGATACCCACGACGGATACTACAAAAAGAAATAAAATCGTATAGCAAAACTAAACTTGCAACATTTAGTTTTATGTTATGCATATTTCAAACGAACTCTATTACATAAGGCTTGAGTGCATTGAAAAATGTCTTTTATATAATGTTGAAAATCATATGAACAACCAAACCAAAAGACAGGTAGTGACGGACTGAATTCCAAATCCTACTGAATATAGTTTAAAAATACAACTAATTGTATGGAGCTACTTTTACATAAGTGTAACTTTGGCCAGGCCAAACTTACTACAAAATTATACTGCAATATTGAACTTTTATTATACTGTCAGAAATTTTAACAATACCACCTGTACTCCTGCACTCCATTTTGTGTAGTCTTTATATTTGGGCACAGTTTGAAAAACATGGTGGGCGAAAATGTCACTTTGGGAAATATTTTTATAATACATCATTTTTAGTTAAGATTTTTAAGCTAATCATAATGGGTATAATAAAAATTTAGGAAATTAAGCTAGGAAACATTTTATATCAGAACACACCTAGTTTATTCGAGGGCATTTAATACCTGGTGTGGTCGAGAGCAGACATTAAGCCGTTATGGCTCCAGGGGTAACTGGGAGGATGCAGCTCCAATTCTGACGCCCTGACTGACTGATGGAGCACCAGAGCCAGTCCTACCCCTCCTGTAGTTAACACTCCCAGTGTGGTCAGGGCCACCTTTCTCCCCTTTGGCAAGCTGGCAAAGGACATGTTGACCTAGAAGACACATTAAATACATCAGTATCTTTCCATCTCTCCCTAACATAAGCAAGCAAGAAAGGAACACTTCAGTTAAGAAGGTTATAACTAATGAGTAATAATAGGAAGTAACAGCAAATGGTTTTGACTGGCTTTAATTCACTGTTGATTTTATGTTGAATGGAAACCTACTGGATGGCTGTAACCTGGCAGAACACTAACATTACATAGCTATGGATGGAATATAGCACTAAACAGGTTAGCTTTATACTTCTGAGGTTGCACACTTCTCTACATAAGGGGTGTCTAAACTTTTTGTTATTGGTGAGCCAAAAATATGGAGTCACAAACCACACGTTATCTGTAACAATAATAATAATAAAGAAAGAAAGAACAGCCCAGCTTAAGTGGATAAACTAATCAGTAAATCATTTACCATTAGTAATTTCTAGCAAATTTCTGGCAAATTATAGAGAAACACTGTCATCTGGACTCACCAAAAAACATTACGCAGCCATGCCTATAATCTTCTCTGTTCACTTAATTAGTTTCTCGTTTTTATTTGGCGCTACAGAAATGCCTGGTAACACCAATGTTAAAGATAACGTACTTTTTTCATGAGTAAAACTTTTTTATGACCTATTGAAACTTTCTAAGTAGTGGGTCAACTTTAATTTTTAAAACAGCTCACCATTTCAAAAAGCATGGCAGAATGGCTATGATGTGGACACCTCACCTCAGAGGTATCTTGAGTATCTGAAGTGCTGGTGTTTCGAAACTGTCATGTCACGTGATCACGAGGGTTCGAAATGCTTTGGCTTTAACTGGCATCTGGAGTTTTGATTGACACTGTTTCTGAGTCAATCAGCTGATGCCAAATCAGTCTTGCCCACAAACTAGCTCATATATTTGTATGCTATGATTTATTAAAAACAAGATTTATTAATAACTTTGGGAAACCCATTTATGCTTTTATGTTCCATCGTGGCCAAATGAAACAGAAGAAGTCTGTTTTCTACCTTTTTCAGACTGCAGTGTAACTTAGTAACAATGAGTGTTCACCATAATTTTTTCTACGTACAAACAGTACACTAAAGAGCTACGATGTACTTAAATATTATTTTGATTATAAACAACTGACATTAATAGTACTGCTTTTATATTTTTATGAAGTAATTTATTATACTTAAAAAAAATTATGAAAAATAATGACAAGGTCTTCTTTATGTATTTGTAACTGATCTTCCAATTACATAATCACATTCATGGTCACAAAAATATTTAGGCCGCTCTTTCCATAGACCATATTATTTATACCCCACTGCACAAAACAAGTAGAAATTTGACAATATGATTCCCATCAGATGAAACGATTTCAAAAAAAGAAAAAGAAACTCTTCCACCCTGTCATGGGGAGATTGCGAGTCTGGATCCCGACAATGCCACATCCCTCCGTGACCAGGAGTCTAAAGAGCACGATTGGCCATCCTCTCTGGGTTGGAGGGATAGCATTCTCTCTCTCTCTCTCTCTCTCCCTCTCTCTCTCCTGTCAATCACAGCAACACTAGCAAACTGTGGGCATCTGTGAGCTCATGTATGCAGAAGAGGATGGATAGCGCTTTCCTCCAAGGATGTTGCACTGCTCTGTGATGCAGCATGAGCAGCAGTTTGAAAAGTGGTTGGCAGGCTTCATGTGTCTGGAGGAAACCTCGGCCTTCACCCTCCCCAGCTGGTAGCTGTCATATGAGAGATGAGAGCTGGCTTGTGGGAGGGAATTGGCAGGTGACCAAATTAGAGAGAACGTGGGGAATTTGTTTTTTCTAATCGACATAGGAAGACACTGCAGGCATTGCTTTACCTTACCTAAAAACAGACTAGTAGGATGACAGTAAACTTGGGCTACATCTGATCAATTGTTCAGTTTCTTTGGCCAAAAGCTGTGATTAATGGGTAAATGTGTTAAAGTGGAATTTGAACTTAATGATACTTTATTACTATTTGGCAATAGTTGATAATTAATAATTTCAAGTTTTCCACCAATGAGCTGAGCATGATTGGCATTGTCATCAAAGTAACAGGTGCTATCAAAAGGAATGGCAAATTTTATTCTGTATATGTGCTGATGAGTAAGAGCTGCTGGCTGAAATCTTGCTCAATTTAGGTCAAAACTTGGTGTCTTAAGATCACTTAACCTCTAAAGCTTACACTCAAAACTCAAACATGTCAATGTATTTAAAGAGACGAGGCAAACTCAATCTGTCTTGCCCAGATTAAACTGACATAAAGAGAGTCTCCTTACAGACAGAGAAAAATATCATGAGAGTAGAAATGATATCGAGTGACAGCTTAGATACATCTGCTGTAATACGCGTTATGGCTGAAAAATAATGACTGCACTCTAAAGGACACTTATAAAGATCATTTAGGTATGATACTGTATGGGCTGACACATGCAGAAGTGTCCTTAGATCACTTCATAGTGCGCGTTAATCGAGGCTGCAGTATAAACATGACTGTCCTATGCTTCTTGGTAAGATGTCATGCAGGTAACTGATGTACTGCAAACTCCTCTAAAAACACAAGGCCTTAGCCGACGACCACATCATCCAGTTTAGCAAACTGAAAAAGGTTCGGTTCAAATCCAAAACTCGAGGTATCACTCAGTTAGTGACCACTCGGATTAGGTAAGATATAATTTCATTTCAATATCAGTCTTAGCGAAGTGAACAAACCTCCTTACACAAGTGGCACTGTGACCTTGCTTAGATTAGCTCACATGCACTGTCTACTTCAGGCGCACAGAAGGATAGCATGCATTTCCCAGCCACTCATACTAGACAGACAAAGAATAGAATCAATGTTCTTATATAAAAAAATATATCCATCGTACCCGAGGCATGAGCACCGCTTTTGGTGCGTTTAAGAAGGTCCTACCGCACCCGGACAACACGACCATTCGGAGCGCCGCCATGTTCTTCCGTTTCGGATCGACTTCCGCTGCGCTCTTCTTCTGCTGCTGCTGCTCACATGGCAGCTCGCGCCTCGGGGCTTTTCCGCCACCTACTGGATCACTGTTTACATTTCTCTCTCTGCGCCTGGGTGAGAGTAGGCGTGGAGTCACGTTCATGCCTTTAGAAATTTGAGTTTTGAATCCAAAAATCTGAATTTGAATATTATTTTGAATTTTTGTGATAAAATCTAAAACTGAATTTTACACTTATGTTAATCTATAATAACTAGTTTAAAGTTCCATTTCAGTCCCATATTCAAAAGTTACTTTACACATGAAAGCATGACTTAAAGGTACATTAGGTAAGATTTGTTGGGGGAAAAGGTCTCTAATGGTTAAATCAGAGGAGTTGAATAAGATTTGGATGATTTTAACTCATTGAGTCTATCCTCATTTCCACCTATGTACACAAAGCCCCAAAACTTACGCTGGTTCAACTACAGTTAGCATGTTGACTGGAGTTAGCATTAGCAAGGACTGTCATGACTTCACTTTCATTCACACTTGGACACTGAGCTGCTTGAAAGCCAAGCTACAACTCTATAAACATACAACTTTTCCTCATAATGATTTATGAGGCTGTTCTCTCAGATTAGTTTGACGGTGGAGTGGCTGGCCGCTTTATGTCCCAGGCCACCTTCCTGTGTGTTACCTTCTGGTTCTCCCTCTCAGTTATGCCGTCATAGCCAGTCTTGCCGGAGTCCATGCTTGCACTACACAATGGGCACAATGTACATCTTCTTTAACCATTACAGAACAAGAGCATGCCTAATACTCTGTGTCATTTCTCACTTCCTTCTCTCCCTCTCTCCCTCTCTCTCTCTCTCTCTCTCTCTCTCTCTGTCGAGTATCCTGAGATACCGGTGATCCTGACTACTTCTGCCCCCAGGAACTGCCTGATCCATCCTGATGCCCCACTTCTGCTTGGAGCCTTGCTCACATGAAAATCACTTGCTGCTGCTGAAGATTGCCTGCATGGGAAGCCTACAGATCACCGTGGGTTTACTGTGGATGGTACCACACAGACACCCTACAGATGGCTGTGGATGTTCTTTCTTGGATAGCTAGTTTACACTCAAGTCTCCATCACTGAACAGTTGGTAGCTTCAGTTTGATACAAGAAACTTTCGAGTTAAAAATCTAATGATGCTCCTACTAAGTTCCTTTTAACAGACTTAATACTGCTTGACTTTATAGTATTATAGTTACAGTCACAGTTTATAATCACACTGTCTGGTGTCACCCAGACGAGGATGGCTTTCCTTCTGAGTCTCATTCCCCTGAAGGTTTCTTCCACTTGTCACCTCAGGGAGTTTGTCCTTGCCACAGTTGCCTCTGGCGTGCTCATTAAGGAAAAATTTAAATTTTATATCCAGATTTCTGTAAAGCTGTTTTGTGACAATTCCCATTGTTAAAAACGCTATATAAATAAAACTGAATTGAAGTAAATTGAAGTGAAGTGAAAGGGCACTCTGGCATGTCTACAAAATGACTGATAAGAGGTCAATCCAAATGCAAACAAACATTCCAGACCAGAAAGAACATTTTTTTTCTTCCAATTACTTAATACAGTTGTTCTGAAACAATGGCTTAAAGTAGTAGTAGTACTACTACTATTATTATTATTAT
Source organism: Pangasianodon hypophthalmus (assembly GCF_027358585.1). Taxonomy (NCBI): domain Eukaryota; kingdom Metazoa; phylum Chordata; class Actinopteri; order Siluriformes; family Pangasiidae; genus Pangasianodon; species Pangasianodon hypophthalmus. The sequence goes on from NC_069711.1 coordinate 5,475,146, forward strand.
TATTATTATTATTATTAACCCCCCCCCCCCATAAAGGATGCAGCAGCATCACATATGTTGAAACGCTTTTATTTCAGAACTATACAGTAATTGAAAAAATAACTATTTACACTAATCAATTCAACATAACTTCAATAACAATTAAAAAAATTTAATCGCACAATCCAGGCTTTCACGTAATTTGGTCTTATACCTATAGCTGAATATTATGGTTAGTATGACTAGAACTGTACAGTCACACACTGAAGTTACTGCAGAATGTCGTGTGAGATGAAACACACACACACACACACACACACACACACACACCTCATAGCTTCACCTTCATCCCGTTTCTCCGCGTCCTCCCTTCTTCCGAACCTGAAATCCTGATGCCTTTCAACTGTTCATTCTCACATGTTTCTCCTCTCACTCTGGTCATCATGTCACACACACACACACACACACACACACACACACACACACTTGGAAATATCTCCATCCCATTCTGCCTGTCCAGGACTAAAGCCTTCCTCATGTGTGCTGTGCAGTGTGTCATTCTCTCACTGTCATTTATTACTGTTTTACAGTAATTCAGGGGAATTGCATGTGTTCTTCACGGGATGTACATCAGGAGCAGGGAAGCATTTTATTTTGCACTATTTGAGGCTTCTAGCAGATGACTCTTCATGAGCACTGAGCCAGCAGCAGAGGTGAGAGGTGGCAGAAAGGGGAAGTGAACCACAAGGAGCCGAGTGGAAACGGAGAGCGCGTGCAATCCTGCGTGAAAATGCCTTAACTGAACTGTAAAGAAGTGAAGCGCGTGTCTGAAAGCTGCGCGCGCGCGGCGCTCCATGCGGCGCTCCATGAGCGCGCGCATTCCCGCCATCGATAAAGCAGTTACTGTAATTTGAATGAATGAATTTTATTAATGAGAAAACAGTGCCATCTACAGGCACACTGTTGTAAGACCACAGAATTCCGCGTAACACCGGAAGAGAACCAGTGGGACCAGAAAAGGCGGAAACGTCACTGCAGTAGGAAGAGAAGATGGATGCATTTAATAAACTTAAACAGTTTGATGCCTATCCAAAGACTCTGGAAGATTTCAGGATTAAAACGTGTGGTGGAGCCACGGGTGGGTATTGCTGAATGTGCATGAATGAAAGCTGTGAAGTGTGAGACAGTAGAGTCTGCACAAAATCGCGAGGATGTAGCTAGCTAGGTATCCTGAGTGTCTTCTGTACTGCTAGTTTTACATTCTCTTAGAACATCTAGTCCAGAAGTCCAGAAGTCCACAATACCCTACTGAAGTCTCAGAGCTGTAGTAATGTGAAACCTCGAAATAAGTCTTTAACTCGCTCATATCAGGGCGAAGTTCTGACTGTAAGGCTGAAAGAAGTCAAACCTGTTCAGCAGAAAACTGCCCAGAAACTGTGCCAGCTTGTGACAAGCCTGCTGATTTCTGTTGTTTACTTGACAGTAACGATCATCAGTGGGCTGATTATGCTGATCCTGTTCATCTCAGAGCTGCAGTATTACCTTACCAAGGAGGTGAGTGAGATGAGGATGAAGAGTTCACCTGGCTGAAGAGGGTTTTAACCTGTTTAATATGTTTAATATGTTTAACCTGTTTAATATGTTTAACATGGAGATAGCTGCAAATGATCTCAGTGCATTTGGCACTCTAAAGTCAGTTCAGTTGAGCTGTCATTATTGTCATTATAGCAGTACAGTACATCGTAAAGCATTAAAAAAAAACAACATTAAAAGCCCAGCAATGCAATAAGCGACAGGAAGTGCAGACGCAGTGCAGGACAGGACACACTGCAGTATGGGAAGTAAGGCAATACACCTAATGTAAAGAAGACTATATAATAAAACTCTAGCTATTTTAAACTGTAGTCGTACAGAAGGAAGTAGAGATGGTCGTTTTATAACCTATAGTCTACTCTCTCAGAACTAAAGCTCCCAAACTGTACTCACTGTTGGTGGGGTGCTAACATCAAGAGCTCTTTATTGTATATTTATTATATATCCTTCACCTTTAAAAATAGTTTCATGTACAAAATTTAACCTTAAAAACAACTCTAAAACTTAATTAAAGGTACATCATATGCAGGTAAAAGATGCATAGTAAAGGTGCAAAAGATGTATCCTTGATGGTACTGCCCCAGCAGTAATGAAAAACAACAATGAAAAGTACCTTTATTTTTGAGAGTATATGTGTTATTGTATAGGCAGGCATGGTACTGCACATTCCAGTCCTGACTGCGTAACTGTAAACATGTTGCACGATCCTGATTGAGTGGGGCGCAGTATTACAATATTACAGCAGTTCCAGGACAATGTGTGTGTGAGGAGGAACCAGCGGCTTGACAGCTCTGGAGTAGAAGCTGACGCTCAATCAGGGTGTGTGTACCCGAATAATCTGGTATCTCTTACCGAAATTGGTAAGTGGTTGCCGAGTAAACAGTCGGTGGTTGGGGAATGTAGATGCAGGAAATGTCTGGTGTCTTTTATTTTGAAATTTTCTTAACACTTCCGGGTAGTTGGTAGGTAGAGTAGATGGGACGCTCACTTTCTTACCGTATCTGCGTGCATTTACATATATAAGTGTATTAATAATCGTCTGCATGTTTGAACATCTATAGTGATACGAGTTTATAAAATCATCCTTCTGTTGCTGGCTGCTGCTATAGGGTGCATGGGGTCCCTGGTGATGCTGAGGGCAGTCCTCAGACATCTCGTATTCTAAATGCCTCTCAGGTCCACTTTAACAGGACTGAGTATGGTTCATTTAAAAAGAAATATATGTGAAAACACCCTATGAGTATGGTTCACTAATGTGCCATTTTGTAACAGTTTGAGACCACTTGGGATGCCAAAACAGACCAACTGTGAAAATAACCTAAGATTTTGTTTAGCAAGCACTAGTTTTTCTTTCAGAAAACTTTCTCTTTACACATAACACCATTTAACATGCACTATTGTTATGAAAGCCACATATAACCTAAAGATAAGATTTTTATGCAAAAACTTTGTTTACAGGTCCACCCTGAACTCTTTGTGGACACTTCAAGAGGAGACAAGCTAAAGATTAACATTGATATCATATTTCCTCATATGCCATGTGCTTGTGAGTAAATGATGTTTTTTTCACATGTTTCCACTGATAACCGTGTCATCCTTGATATGGCTTTGTTTTTTTTAAGTGGACTATAAAGCCATGGGCATATATCAGTTATGTGAAATGTAGTTACGCATTATGTATCCACTGGTACTTCTTAGTTTCACTAGTTCCTGTCATTCATGTCTCTCAGATCTGAGCATTGATGCCATGGATGTAGCAGGAGAGCAGCAGCTGGATGTGGAGCATAACCTCTTCAAGCAGAGACTGGACAAGGATGGCAAACCGGTCAGCACTGAAGCAGAGAAACATGGTTGGTATAATCCATTTGACTAATGGACTTAATTGATATACTTAAGTACATAAATCTTCAAATACATGCATGTGAAATGGATGCAAGAGTGTCAGCATAGCTCATTTAAAAACAGAATAATACTCTCTCTGCTTCTCTGCAGATTTGGGCAAAGATGAGGGTGAGATTTTTGACCCTAGTAAGCTGGATCCAGATCGCTGTGAGAGCTGCTATGGAGCAGAGACCGATACTTTGAAGTGAGTTTTTTCTATCTGAGCTAGGGCCTGTTCTTTTTACATTAATTACTTAGTTTACTGGATTGATGATTTTATATTTTTATTGTTATAGCTGTTGTCTGACCTGTTGCCAGACTTGTCTGTAAGATCCCACCTGCTCAGGAGCAGGCTTATTACTAAATACTAGAATAGATTTGCATTTCCTGAAAGAAATACACAGTGCTTGAAAAGATCTGAAAGAAAGTTGAAAAGGAAGAAGGTTTTAAAATAAAGTTTATGTCTAGTTCATTGATAGGGTTTGGGGCAATTAGGGGTTACAGTGGTATTTATTTTTGGGTTTTGGGGAAATTAGCAAACAAGTTGGTATTTATATTTCTGTTTGTGGCAATCAGAGGTCATGGGGGTATTTATTTTTGGGTTTTGATGCAATTAGCAGGCCAGGTGGTATTTATATTTGGGTTTCAGGCAATTAGAGGTCACAGTGATGTTTATTTTTGGGTATGGGGCATTTAGCATACAGGAGTATATTTATTTAGGTTTTGCAGGTATCCTCTGTTTCATCAGTCACAGAGTTCCATACTGCCTCTGGAAGCAACATCAGCACAAAACAGTGCTTTATAGATCAATAGTAGTATTTTATAATCAATGCGAAATTTGACTGAGAGCCAGTGCAGTGTGGGTAAGATAGGGGTGATGTGGTCATATATTCTGGTTCTAGTAAAGACTCTGGCTGGTGCATTCTGGACTAACTGGAGCTTGTTTATGCACCTACTGGAACAGCATTACAATAATCCACCCTAGAGGTAACAAAAGCATGAACTGAATGATAGCTTTAGTCTGTATAAGTGTGACTACATTTTCTACATTTAATCTTAATGTTAGTATTAGCTCAAGAGTGTGACCACTTATAAGTGGGTTCTATTACGTTCTTAACGTTCTTACGTTATTAACCCCTACTGACTCTAGAATGGACACAGCCGCTGTTCTGAGAGGCTCCTGCAGATTGTCAAAATGAATATTAAAGTCTCCAACAATTAATGCTTTGTCTAAAGAAACAACAAGACATTGCCATGCTGCATGATGGAGCCAGAGAATATTACTGCATAGAACATCACCTTCGCTAATTTACACACCTCTACAATGTATCCACTTGTGAGTCTATGCAGACATTGTGCGGATATTTGCATTGCAGTCATTTTGACAACTGATCACAAACTGAATCAGTTAGGCTTATGTGCATACTTGGCTAGCAAGGTTTTTGTTAAAATTCATTAAAACAATGCCATTCCATTTGTTGCACCCTTCCATAAGATTTGGGCGTGCATGTGCGCACATGTTTGGTGTAGATCCCTCTACGCAAAAATATTTGTGTTAGATTCTGAGAAGATGCCTTGGAGATTTAATCATTTGGATGCATGTTTGGAATCCTTATCTTTAAAGGTCCATCTACTGCCAAGTCAACATCCTATCAGAAGCAACAGGGTTTTGATTAATATATCCTGATCATTAACAGAATTCATGATGCAAATGTGAAGGCTAGCATGTGCTTCCTCCAAGCCACTGTGTCTTTTCAAATGACTGGTCATGCTATGTCACAGGGCAGCTGAACACACTTGGAGGAAAGCCCTAACTGCCCTCTTCTGCATACATGAACTCACATATTGGCTAGTGTCACTGTGATTGACAGGGGAGAGAGTAATGCCATCACTCCCAAGGCCAGTTTTGCTGTCTTGGACTCCTGGCCACAGATGGCTGTGACATCATCGGTATTCAAACTCGCTATTTCCCCATGATGGGAAGAGAACATTTTACTATTTAATGTAACAAATAATGTAATGTAACTAACAGATGAAACAGTAAAGGAACTCTAAGAACTACTGGCCTTCATTTTTAGGTGCTGTAATACATGTGATGATGTGCGCGAGGCATACCGTCGTCGGGGCTGGGCCTTTAAGACGCCCGACACCATTGAGCAGTGCAAGAGAGAGGGCTTCAGCCAGAAGATGCAAGAGCAGAAGAATGAAGGTTGCCAGGTGTACGGCTTCCTCGAGGTCAATAAGGTAGCAACCATACACTGAAAGCAATGTGTGTTCATGACATATAATCCCATTTCCTTTCCAGGCAAGGGGTGAATACTTATGCAACACACTGTTTATGCTAAGGCTGTATTCATCACATTTCTTGGAGGTTGCCTTAGATAAAAGTTATGAATAAATATATTTCTTGCTTTAGGTTGCTGGTAATTTCCACTTTGCCCCTGGGAAGAGCTTTCAGCAGTCTCATGTTCATGGTGAGTACTGATGCCAGTTTACTTTGATATCGGCCCAGCTGGTAGCAGCAGACTCAGATTTTCAGACTACAAGATGTTCAGATTTTAAGTAGGTATTTTTAGCAGACAGGATAGGAAAAGAATCATTTTGAAAAAAATCTAGTTTATAGTTCTACACAACAGATGATGTGTGCTTGAAATCATCACCTCATTCCTAGGCTAACAAAAGTACAGTAAGTTATAAGTTTGATTGTGTAGAGTATCCAAACTTTTGTCTATGGTACTCTATTTTGGTTGAGGTCAGAATACATGTGCATGTAAATCTCTCCCACTGCCATATGCTGCCGGTTTATTTGCTCTTTTTCTTGGGGCACTTTTACACCTGTTTTTTTTTTTTGTGGACCAATCAAACTGTTTTCTTTAGTTCAGCTCATTTTGACAGGTGTGAACAAACAACTGAACCCTGTTGTCCTATCAGGGGTCTCAGTCCTCATCCAAGTGAACCATGATTCAATTCTTTTCTGGTGGGAAGACAATTTTATGATGATTTGTAATTAAAAAACAAATGTGAAAGGAACTGAGCCATTGTATAGTGAAATTAGTTTCATTTTCAGCATTTATCTTTTTGTTAATAATGTTTGAACAGACTGTGGAATTCAATACAGGCTTACAACACTACGACCTTAAATTATATAGTCCCCTCTGAAAGTATCGGAATGGCAAGGTTGATTCTTTTGTTTTTGCTGTACACGAAAGACATTTGGGTTTGAGATCAAAAGATGAACATCAGACTATAGAATATATAGAATATCTTGATTGTCATTGCACAAGTACAGTGAAACTAGGTTTGCAACCTCCTTACTAGATGCTGTATAAGAAATTAAAAATAAATAAATAAATAAAAGTTGAATATACACTGATCAGCCATAACAATAAAACCACTGAAAGGTGCTGTGAAGAACATTGTCTCGTTACATTGGCATCTGTCCAGGGGTGATTCAAGGCTGATTCTTCGCTGTCGGAGATCAGCCCAATCACGATTGTGTCATCCGCAAACGTTATGATGATGTTGGTGGCGAATGCTGGAACACAGTCGTGTGTGAACAGGGAGTAGAGGATGGGGCTCAATACGCATCATTGAGGTGTGCCGTAGTGTTAAGGTGTACTTAGGGTTATAGGTGGGAGCCCAGTCTCACTGCCTGAGGATGAACTGACAAGAAGTTCAGGATCCAGTTGCACTGTGATGAACTGACGCCTTGCTCGTGGAGTTTGGAGGTGAACTTGCTGGGCATGACCATATTGAAAGCAGAGCTGTAGTCCACGAATAGCATCCTCACGTATGTGCCCTGTCTCTCCAGGTGAGTCAGGACAGTGTGAAGAGCCAGAGATATGGCATCCACTGTGGATCTGTTAGTCCTGTAAGCGAACTTGTGTGAGTCTAGTGAGGCAGGGATGGTGGCTTTGATGTGGGAAAGGACTAGACACTGCTGCAGTGTTGCCAGATTTAAAGGCATTGTTGTGAGCTTTTAAAAGATTTTGTTCCTCTCTTTTCATCCACAGTTTCTGGTTTGCAAACATCTTTATTTTCTTGTCCACTGTGACATTGTCCACACAGCTGTTGATGTAGAAAAGCACAGTGGCTGTGTATTCCTCCAAGTCCACCATAGTTAGCCATGGGTAGCCTGTAATGCAAACAGGTCACCATGGGTATGTTCAGAGCAGTCTTGGAGTTGTGAGGTGGCTCCCTCAGGCCGTATTTTGACTGTCTTCCTTGCAGGTTTGGTTTGATGGATGAGAGTTTTGTATGCTGGTGACAGGAACAGTAAAAGATGATCCAATTATCCCAGGTGTGGGCAGGAGAAGTCTCTGTATGAGTGTTCGGGGAGCACAGAGCCACTGCGTCTGGATGTGCTGCCATCTTGCCCTTCCAAGAAGTTCAGCCTTCATTTTCTGATCTTTACATCTACGTGTTCAACAACTTAGAACATGGCACATTTGGTGGCAGACCACCCAATTTTTATGTTTACAAAAGTATAGGAACAGAGAATGTTAAAGTAAATAACACTTAGTAGGTTGCATATCCCTTGCTTGCAATAACTGCATCAAGCTGGTGACCCACTGACATCACCAAACTGTTGCGTTCTTCTTTTGTGATCCTTTTCCAGGCTTGTACTGCAGCTTCTTTCAGGTGTTGTTTGATTTGGGGTGTTCTAATGATCGACTTGGCCAGTTTTATACCTTCCACTGTTTTCCCCCTGATGAAGTCCCTTGCAGTGTGGTTTTGATCCATGCTCCATGATGAAGTTCGCTCCCAAATAGATTGGATGCAGTTCTCTGTAAATTGTCAGACAGAATGTTTCTGTTGACTTCTGAATTCATTCCGCTGCTACCATCAGGAGTTACATCATCAATAAAGATTAGTGAGGCATGCAAGCCCAAGCCATGATGTTACCTACAATGAGCATGCATGTTTTCGATTATGAGCAGATCTTTTCTTTCTCCACACTTTGGCCTTTCCATCACTTTGGTAGTGGTTAATCTTGTTTCCACAACTTATGTGGCTATCTCTATTTCTTTGCAAATTCAAATCTGGCTTTCCAATTCTTACTGCTGAGGGGATTGCATCTTGTGGTATGGTCTCTAGATTTCTGCTCTCAGTGTTCTTCATATGGTGCCTTGTGATACCTTCACCTATGCCCTATGGAGATTGGTGGTGATGTCACTGACTTTTTTGGGCTTTTCTTCACAGCTCTCAGTGTTTTTGTCATCAACTGCTGTTGTTTTCCTTGGCCTACCTGTTCGATGTCTGGTTTTTAGTAAACCAGTGGTTTCTTTCTTTTTCAGGACATGCTTGTGCAATGGCTCTCATCAATTTTCCCTCTTTTCTCAGCTTCACAATGTCTTGCTTTCTGCCATAGACAGCTCCCTGGTCTTCATGTTGGTTTATCCTTTTTAACAACAAATGCCGTATTCACAGGTGAAACCCAGAGCTCAGCCCAAGAGTAGACATTCAGAGCTATTAATTTTTTTAAACAATCGATCTAACAGGGCACACCTGGGCAACAAAAAACACCTGTCTGTCATGTTCCAGTATTTTTGATCACTTGAAAAAGGGATGGGTTCACATAAAAAAGGTGCCATATTTTAAGTTGTTTAACACATCTAGATGTAAATATAAGGAAATGAAAGCTGAAATTCTGATCTATCTTTTCATATTTATCTTTTGAACTCAAACCCAAATGTCCTCAATGTATAGAAAAAAAAGGAAAGAATTGGCCTTACTTTCGGAGGGGACTATAGGTAGCTCCAAGTATATGTAGGAACACCAGAGGAATTGGTTTATTGACCTTAAATGACTGGTAATATTGCCATGTAGTTCATCTTTCAAAATGATCTGAAATGAATTAAAAAGTTCAATAAGGCTGTACCCTTATTGTCCTTCAGCGTCTGGATGCTGTGCCCAATTGACAGCTAAAACTATAAACTGTACACCTGAAAGCTTGGTCAATTGATTGCAAATTTATGGTGGAAGTAAAATCTGTTGACTGTGAGCAAATCAAAATGACATGTGTCATGTAGAAAATGAAAAACTGTTTTTCTGTGTCTGAATAACCACAGACTATTGTATTGTGAACCTTTAAACATGCTGCATTTGGGAGAAAAATACTTCCTGGGTTGATAGCAAGACCTGTTTCTCAAGTATATACCTTGATATGTTGGCTATTAAATATATGCGCAAAATGTTAATTTTTTACTGGGAGGAGGAATATTTATTTATGTATTTGAATATTTTCAACCATCAACCCAGGAAATAAGGTTTTCTTCTTTTTTTCTTTTGAAATTTCAATAACACTGTATTAAATATGATGTTAACATGTGTTTTACTAATAGAAATACTAAACACACTAAGTGTAGTTTAGTTTATCTTTTCAATTGCCGTTCATTGCTACAGCAAAAAGAGATGCTCCCCCTTAAAAAGAAAGGGTAAAATAAATGTTAAGTGATTTATGGGACAGGGTATGTCCTCTTGGACACTTGTTTCCCAAAGGAAAAAAAGCAATATCGTGACTCCTTTCTCTTCTTTCTGCAGTTCATGCTGTGGAAAGTAAGTCAATCTTTTACTTACATAGATTTATAGTCCCCTAAATACATTCATATTTTGTATGTAAAAGCCGTTGGTTTCTCACCGTTTTATTATGCTTTGCTTCCATTCCAGAATTGTGACTTTGTTGACTAATCAGAATCAAGGAGTTACTTTGCACAACCAAACAACTTATAACATGTTTGCCAAAACTTTTTTCCCTCCTCAGTTCATGATTTGCAGAGTTATGGACTGGATAATGTAAGCCTTGCTTCTTGTTTTTATTTATTCTACAAGGTCAGATACAGTATATTACCAATATTTATACCATTTGTGTAAGTTAATTTAATTTCTTAAATATCCATAGATCAACATGACCCATTTGATTAAACATCTCTCATTTGGTAAAGATTATCCTGGAATTGTCAACCCACTAGATGGGACTAATGTCGCAGCAGCACAAGGTATGTAGCTTTTTTAAAATAAATTTACAATATCAGGTTTCAGATCAAGGTTTTTAAACCTACAATACCACTCATCAATACAGCTACATGAACTTGGGCAACATACAAATGTCAACTCTAGAGTTTGAAACCTGCCATTAGGAATTTGAATCTAAATGCAAAAATCTCAGTTGGAATGTTATTTTGATCTTGTACCATGCAGATTGAATAATATTTGACTTAAAGTGAATTTCATGGTTTGCAAAAGTACAGTATAAAACTTGAAATATGAAATGTGAATTTCATGCAAGGGTGTATGATTTTGAAATTCAGAATGAAGTACACATCTAATCAATTTCTAAACAGCATTTAGTCTCTGTTAATTCACATTTATAGATTCACTTTCAAATAACATCTGGGTAACATTTAGGCAGAAGCAGTTACACATAAAATGCCTCTCCTTTCATAAACACACTGCAGCATATTGCAGAACAGCAGATGGGCTGAAATGCTTGAAGCAAGTGAGTGGGACCATGTAAGCAGGATCTTCCGAGCCAAGATTTACAGTATCAAACATTTTTCCACTCTTAATATAGCAGATTAGAATATAAACTTTTTTTTTTTACTTTTTAAAATGTGATTCATTTGGGCAAGAGGAGAGGGGTTCTGTCTTCGACTGCTTTTGCAAGTTACTTGATTATTATTTTGAATATGAATCTAAAAATTCAAACTGAAAGAGACTGAAAGCTATTTAGAAATTGATTATGCACAAACTTCATTTTGAATTGCAAACATTCAGTTGCACACCTCTGAGTGTGAATCTCAGTTTTAGATATTATATTGCTCTTCTGCAAACCACAAAATTCAATTTCAGATGGTATGATAAAAATTCAACATAAGTGCAAATTAAGATTTTTGCATTTAAATTTAAATTGTAATGGTATGATTGTAAATCCATAGTCAACATGTTTGCTGAAATGGCCAAATCACTATGTGAGTCACATCTGAGTGATATTAGAATTTGTCTGCAACATTTGTCTAAAAGAAGCTTTACTTTTAAGCATCATCTAAGAACTGTCACATTCTAAGGGAGCACCTCCCTGACCACACCATTAGGACCTATTTTTTTTTGTTGTTGTAATACAAGCACCTATAGAGGTGTGTAGAGAAAGTATAGAGATGAAACACAGGTAACAAGTAGAGCCTAATTTTTCAATAGAAATAGACAGAGTCTTGTTTGTTTGCCAATTCAGGTGAACAGAGGTCTGCAATAAAGTGATCTTCAGAATCAATTCACTTTAAACCAACTTAATGGCTGTCTGTCTACCCTGAAATATTTTAAGCTGTTATTAGGTATTCTAAATTAATACAAGCCTGTCACTTTCCACTATTTGTACAACTGTTATATTGATGCTTGTAGTAGAAACCGAAGATGGCTCCTCTCCTTCATTACCTCAACCCTCTTCTCTCCAAAAGCAGCGCCTCAGTGTCTACAAAGAGGTAGTCACTGAAAGCTGTTTAGAAATTGATTATGCACAAACTTCATTTTGAATTGCGAATATTGAGTTGCACACTTTCTATTGTAAAGCATAAGACTTTCTCTACATTCTCTCTAATAAAGCATAATAGACTTCTGCAATTATCACATGACAAATTCCAAAGTTCTGTATCTTGCATCTGTATGTCTTACAACTTTTTTTAATTGTTTTAAATTACAATTTTATTAACACAAACTCAGTTTTATGGCATTATGAATATATGAAAGAAATTTAGAGTGAAATAAAGTGAACAGCGCAGTCAGCAGCGAATGCCCATGCCAATGGCCATGAAGGTTCCAAATGTGCCCCCACTTTGCATCATGGTCTTTCCTACTCCACTCATCAGCTCTCGACCTCTCATCCCAATTCTGTATAGAAACAGGAATATATTAAATTAGTACAGTATAGAAAGATAGAAAGGAGTCTACACGCTATATATGTCATATTGGACCAAAGGACGACAATATTATCTGTCTAGTAGCAGCAAGTCAAGTAATCTTTTTTTCCCTCAAATTTTTCCCTGTTTCTCTCTGAGACATGTAAAGCCAGCCAACCTCGACTTTTCAAACTGGTGCTCGTACAATGTCAGGGGGCTGCGTAACACACCCGGTGAAAAGCACTATATGCCCACTTCACATGCATGAGTTCACAGATGCCCATGAGTTCACTGGTGCTGCTGTGATTAACAGGGAGAGAGCATTCCCTCCCTCCCTCCCTCCCTCCCTCCCTGAGAGCACAGTCAATTTTGCTCTCTTGGACTCCCAGCCGTGGACGGCTGTGGCATCGTAAGGATTTGAACTCGCAATCTCCTTGGACTTATAAATCTTGAAGATGTTTCGCCACTCACAAATGAATCCAGGTGTCACTCACTACTACAATCTTACTACACCAGGGGTGTCAATCATATGGCCTGTGGGCCTGATAAAGTTTCAAATCCAGCCCAATAAATACATTTACAAATTGTATTTGTAACACTGGAAAAGCTCAAGGTCATGAACATGTGCCCTTTCTCTTTTCTTTTTTTTTTTTAACATAATATGGCCCCTTGTCTAAAATGAGTGTAACACCTCTGTACTAGACAGTCCATGTTGTCCTTGGGAAGTTGGGAACCACGCTCTTTACACTCTTTAGTAAAGTGGAGATCTCACCGTAGGCATGAGAAAGTTCCAAACATGGCACCAGCGGCCATTCCGACTGCGAAGCCCATCATGAAGCCCATCTTGACTCTGTCGAAACAGTTTGGCTGTGCCTGTCCATACGGTCCTACAGCTACAGGCATTTGTACTCTGGGCAGGTCTAAATGAAAACACATACTGGTTTAGCCATAACCTCATGCTGTTTGCTGGTTATCTAAAAAAAAATGTTTTTTATCTATTGACTTGGGCAGTGTATTAAATTGTTTCTACAGCTTCATGATAAACTTGGACTAGGGCTGGGATGGCATTCCGGAATAATGATATATATCATGATAAAGTTAGAAACAGCTGCACCTTTAATGTTATGTTGGTACAGGGATATATTTCTAGGAGCAGTTGATATTTAAGCACCGTGGCCTATTTTAAAGTACAAACGTGCTATAGCAGTTTCGCAGCCTAAAGTAAATACAAGGTTCTCTCAGAAATACACTGACGAACCTGGATAGTGAACTGTATTGCTCGAGCTAGAAACCTCAATAAAGTTACTTTAATTTTAGCTGAATAAGCAATATTTAGATACTAATGCTATTTAAAACAATATCGTTAGCTAGCTGCTATGTAGGTAACCACAGTAGTCCATGTATATTTAGTTCCAGACAACCTTAATCAGCTAATCCAGTTCTGCTTGTAGCCTCTGTGTAACTCAGTGCAGCTAGCAGCTAGCAGCTATGCTAATGTGTCACATAGGTCTTGCTTTGGGACCTTTAAAATTACAAATAGAAACTTGGCGTTGCAGAATATAGAAAATCAGAAAAATATATACCTTTCCCAAATAACTGATCGAGTATTTCCAAGAAGCGTTTTAAAAGGTGATTCGAGGCTCGCAGTTTGTACAGCTGCGTGTTGTGTGTGTTGTCGATGCTAGCCCTTTCAGAAAGACACCATTACGCAACAGGAAGCAGTAAGAGGAGACCAGCGCCTCCTACAGGCAGAGCAGAGCAGAGCAGGGCAGAGACTGCAGCTGGGTTTTAACCTTTATCATTCTTTTCCCCCTTATTTTCCAGCGTCAATGATGTACCAGTACTTCGTGAAAATAGTTCCAACAGTTTACGTTAAAGGAGACGGGGAGGTGAGTTTCCTACAAGTGAAGGTAAAATGAATAAATAGGTGAATAAAGTGAGACACATGAGACTGTAGCCCTGATGCTGTGTGTGGAGAAGGTCTGGTTCAGCTGCAAGCAGGAGCCATTGCACATGTGTTGGTTCTAATATCTGCAGTGGCTCATAAATAAGACGCAATAAAAGACATTTTAACACTAAAAATAACATTTTCGTGCATATATTAATGTATATATTAATCAAAAATAATCTTATAAACAAATGTTTAAAATATTGTGACTAGAGAGGCATAAGATTACCAAAGCCATAATAATAATAATAATAATAATAATAATAATAATAATAATTCTATGTGCTGTTTGCAATACACACTGCAGTCTCTGTATGAGGGGATTCCTATTATCATTAATTTCCAATATTATTAATTCCCAGTACATTTGTCAGCTTTCAGCCTACTGTAAGGATGTATACCATTACCACATATTATCACGGGAAGCTGCATGCGCAATAAGCTCTTGTATATTTCCATTATTATTAATAAACTCATTCATTCCCTTTCAGTAACTGCTTTATCCTGATCAGGGTTACTGTGTGTCAGGAGCTGGGAACACTGGGTGTAAAGAGGGAATAAGCCTCAGATGGGCTTGCGCACACACATTCACAGCAGGGGCAATTATTTTAACCAGTCCACCTACTGGCAAATTTTTGGGAGGTGGGAAGAAACTGGAGAACCCGAAGGAAAACTCACACAGACACGAAGAGAACATTCACAGAAACTCAGCATAGCTCAAGATCAAACCCAGGGCCATGGAGCTGTGAGGCAGCATCACTAACCGCAATTATTTATATTATCATTATCATTATTATTTTTGTTCTTGTTGTTATTCAAATAATCTTCCTTTGATTTACCTCCAAATAACGATAAAAAAGAACAGCAAATGCATGTATGTATTTCTGTCATACAAAATATAGTAATAAGAAAGGGCATTTCGGGCATGTTTGCTAGATATGTGCCTTTGGGAATAGAGATCTAGATCATTCTGAAACGCTGGAAAACCACAAGGGTTTTAAAGAGTTTTAATGAATGTAGTACTTTGCTAAAATCACAACATTACCAAAAATTCCACTAAAGAAGTCTTCAAATAAAAAATAAACGACATGGATGTCAGTGGTGTGTCCAGCCAAACAGGAAATTGGAGGTCAGTAGTATGTACTGAACAGAGGATTGATTATATGTCTAAATGGTTTGTGTTTTCTTAGGTGGTGAAAACAAACCAATTTTCAGTGACCAGACATGAAAAAATAGCCAATGGGTTGATTGGAGATCAGGGTCTGCCTGGTGTATTTGTGCTGTATGAGCTCTCACCTATGATGGTCAAATTCACAGAGAAGCAGCGGTATGTTTTCACAGCACACATATGCTCATGCAGGAAAACCATGTGCCTGAATCATGATTTTTTTTTCAAGGTTTATTACTGCATTGCAGAACATAGATTTAACAATTTATTTGACCATATTTCATATTTTTATTATAATTGAAATTTGCAGTAATCGTCCAAGGAGAGGAAACAATAACACAGACTCGTGTTAATATGTAATTTGCATACGCATATACAAGAGAGCACTATGACTGACAGTTGTTTGTCCCCCCAGGTCATTCACTCACTTTCTAACAGGAGTATGTGCTATTATAGGTGGCGTTTTCACAGGTAGGTGACACATGACTGTTTGTACCTAACATTTGTGCGGTAACTGTAAATTATATTATTCCTTTTCTCTCCTTCTAGTTGCTGGACTCATCGATTCTTTAATATACCACTCAGCAAAAGCCATACAGAAGAAGATTGAGTTGGGAAAAGCTTCCTAGCTATGTCTCTGAACCTACAATGAACAATTGTGTGACACCTGTATTAGCTGAAAGAGAGAATGTCTAGCTGTTTGTGTGTGTGTATTTGGCCACAAAGAACACTTCCTTGACATATGGCCTCTCCATTGGACACACACGGGTACCTCACCAAGGCTTTCACTTTAATGAAGAAAACAACTAACTGGACTTCACAAGTAACTGGAGACTTCTAGGGTTCATTATGACAGTGACACACAAATGAATAAAATTTAAGGAATTGTACATTAAATTGAAAAATACATGTAGTATTGCTAGTTAAATTAACTAATGTCACTGAATGCAATCCGGAGCTATTGTTTACTTTACATGGATTTAATAAAAATAATAAGTAATTCCTGAGTGGGAATTCCAAGTTGAGGGAGTGTTTTCTTTGAGGTTTCCTTGTTTGAGGATGGAAATTGAGTTATGACCTTTAATTCAATTCAATTTTATTTGTATAGCGCTTTTAACAATGGACATTGTCACAAAGCAGCTTTACAGAAATAAATGGATTCACAAAAATATATTGTAAATATTTGAATTTATCACTGTGAATTTAAAGGAAAGGCAAGGAAAAAATCCCTGAGATGATATGAGGAAGAAACCTTGAGAGGAACCAGGCGTGCAGAAACGTTGCGTGCAGAGTGCAAGCAGGGACTCTGGCAAGACTAGCTATGACAGCATACCTAAAAGGGAGAGCCAGAAGCTAACACAGACATGAGGGCACCCTGGGACATAAGGCAGCCAGCCACTCCACCGTCGACAAACCTGAGTGAACGTGTGAGAGTGGGGGGGCGACAGCATCCAAACATCCCAGTTCACCACAACACTCTATGCCTGTGAAACCCTCCAGACCTGCCCCTGTACCTAAGAAAAAACCATTCACAAAAGGCTTGACTAAACAAATATGTTTTCAGCCTAGACTTAAACACTGAGACTGTGTCTGAGCCCCGAACACTAAGTGGAAGGCTGTTCCATAACTGTGGGGCTTTGTAAGAGAAAGCTCTACCCCCAGCTGTAGCCCGCACTATTCAAGGTACCAACAAATAGCCTGCACCTTTTGATCTGAGTAGGTGTGACGGATCATAAAAGACCAAAAGTTCGCTCAGGTACTGTGGCGCGAGACCATTTAGTGCTTTATAGGTCAATAGTAGTGTTTTATAATCAATGCAAAATTTGATTGGGAGCCAATGCAGTGTGGATAAGATAGGGGTGATGTGGTGATATCTTCTGGTTCTAGTAAGGATTCTTGCTGCTGCATTCTGGACTAACTGGAGTTTGTTTATGCTCCTACTGGAACATCCAGACAGTAAGGCATTACAATAATCCAACCTAGAGGTAACAAAAGCATGAACTAATTTTTCTGCATCGTGTAATGACAATATATTTCTTATTTTAGCAATATTTCTGAGATGAAAGAAAGCGATCCTAGTTATATTATCTACATGAGCTTCAGAAGAAAGACTAGAGTCAATAATCACACCAAGGTCTTTTACTGCTGCAGATGATGAAAAAGAAAGGCCATCCAGAGTTATTATGTAATCAGAAAGCTTATTTCTAACTGCATGTGGTCCTAGTACAAGTACTGTCTTGTCAGTATTAAGTAAGAGAAAGTTAATAAGCATCCAGTTTCTAATGCCCTTTACACATTCCTCAACTTTATTAAGCTGGTGTCTGTCATCTGGCTTTGTTGAAACATACAACTGTGTGTCATCAGCGTAACGGTGGAAGCTAATGCCATGCTTACGGATAATTTTGCCCAGAGGTAGCATATATAGAGAAAAGAGCAATGGGCCTAAAACAGAGCCTTGCGTGACACCAAACTTTACCTTAGTATGAGAAGAGAAGTCACCATTTATGTTTACAAACTGATAACGATCAGTCAAATAAGACCTGAGCCAGGAAAGGGCTGTTCCCTTAATGCCTACTACATTTTCTAGTCTATTGAGGAGAATAGCATGATCAATGGTATCAAAAGCTGCACTAAGGTCAAGCAGCACAAGCAAGGAGACACAACCCTGATCAGAGGCATTTTGACTTACAGGTAGTAAGTCATTTACCACTTTTACCAGTGCTGTCTCTGTGCTATGATGAGGCCTAAATCCTGACTGATACATTTCATGAATGTTATTTCTATGTAAGTATGAGCATAGCTGCTGTGCTACAACTTTTTCTAGGACCTTGGAGATAAAGGGGAGGTTTGATATGTCTATAGTTAGACAGCTGACAGGGGTCAAGGTCAGGTTTTTTAATCAAGGGCTTGATAACTGCTAATTTAAAAGATTTAGGTACATAGCCAATGCTAAGGGAAGAATTGATTATCTTTAAAAGAGGTTTGATTGTTTCAGGAATTATCTGTTTGAAGAAACAAGTAGGTAAAGGATCTAGTATACAGGTTGATGATTTTGATGATGAAATTAGTGAAATTAGTTCAGTCTCTGCAAGGGGAGTAAAACATTGTAATTTTTGATCTAATATTATTATATTATCATCTACAGGGTTAGTTATAAAACTGTCTGGTTTTAAATTAATAGTCTGAATTTCTTGCCTGATATTTTCAATTTTACCATTGAAAAAATTCATGAAGTCATCGCTGCTATATAATGATTGTGTGCATGTTTCTATTGTGGTCTTATTCCTAGTTAATTTTGCTACAGTATTAAGTAAGAATCTAGGATTATTTCTGTTATCTTCAATTAGGGTGGAGAGATACATTGATCTAGCAGCACTAAGAGCTTTCTTATAGCTCAATATGCTCTCCTTCCATGCTATTAGAAATACTACCAATTTAGTTTGACGCCATTTACGTTCTAGTTTTTGAGTGGTCTGTTTTAAAGTTCGTGTGTGATCGCTATACCAGGGTGCTAGCTTTTTCTCCCTAATTATCTTTCTTTTAAGTGGAGCTACCTTATCTAGCGAGTTGCAGAACGTTGATTCTAAGCATTCAGTTGCCTGGTCAAGTTCTTCGGGATCAGGCGGTGATCCAATCATAGCTGATAAATCTGGGAGATTACCGATAAAACTTGTTGACGTGAACATACGTTTGACGCGGTGATGTAGCAAGGTGCATATATTATGATTAAGACACATTTTAAATGAGATGAGGTAATGATCTGAGACAGCTTCAGACTGTGGACATGAGACTATATTTTCTTTATTTAATCTGAATGTTAGTATTAAATCAAGAGTGTGACCACCACTATGGGTGGGTCCTATAACATTCTGATTAACCCCTACCGAATCTAGAATGGACACAACTGCTGTTCTCAGAGGGCCTTCTGGATTATCAAAATGAATATTAAAGTCTCCAACAATTAATGCTTTGTCTAAAGAAACAACCAGGTTAGAGATGAAATCCGCAAATTCACATAGGAATTCCAAATATGGCCCTGGGTGTCTGTAAATAATAATTACATGAATCACCTGGGTAGACCTATTTTTAGTGGCTACGTATGTTATGTTAGAATAAAGATAACACCTTTATCCTTTAGCTGAATGCAGCATAATTAACAAATGATCTTCAGTGGCATCCAAGATTTATTTTATAATGAAATTCTGAGTTGACTTTTTTTTTTTTTTTTTTTAATTATAATGTCTTTCATCTACATATTGGTCTACTTTCACTTTGGTTAATGGTTTCCTTCACTACGTTATCCACAATGTTTGAGCTGCTGATAGTAGTGCAAGTGAGATTTACCACTTACTTACTAACCCTAGTCTGTCCAGGGCTCTGACCACCTCATCTGCACACTGTAAACATAAGACCGTTATTTTAAAATGTCACTTTTTCATAAATGAGTTAATAGATTTGACTCTTATGTGATTACTTAATCAAATTCTTAAAAAAAAAAAAACAACTGTGCATTTCAACTGTTCTTGGCCTTTTCTGATAGTGGTCAGATTTCCTGTTAAATCTCAGCAGACAGCTTTAGAATAATGAAGGCAGTTTAATTCAGGCCTAACTTGAGCTCAAAGTTAAAACCAGACCATAATGTACTTGTTCCATAAAACAGGAGATGAACTAAACTTGATCACATCATTGCACAAAAAGTAGTTCCTCATGAAACAATGTTAAATAATTCTAAAATATTCCCTGCAGTCCAGTATTGAGTTTAATTTGCCCTTCTTGTTTTTATGGTCTCTTTTCTTTGAATTTCCTGCCTTCCTTACCAGTTAGCTTGTTTACTATGAGGGCTGAAAGTAACAAATAATTTTTTAAAATCGAATTGATTAAGAACATTCCATGTGAAGTTCTAAGGAAAGAGTTGATTAAAATGCATCTGAAAAAAAATGAACAGACATTTGATTTAATAAAACATGAGCAGTGTTTGATGTTCTGTAGTTCAGCATTAATCATTCATATCATTCATATCAGTTACCATTATCATGTATGGTGATCAGGTATAAGGGTCAGTGTATCCAATATTCTTTGATAAAAAGAAAGATATTGAATTAAAATAATTATAGGATGTATTTGTGCATAACTTTTGCTCATTCTTTTTTATACATTTTCATCAAATTAATATATTTTTTGTTGTTTTTTTTCCCACTGTGCATAGTTAACTAGCTAGCAGAAGAAATGGATGTCAGGTGTTAAAACTTCAACTCAGATATTATATTTAAACAGCTGTACAAGACATTTTAGCTGTTTTAAAGGGGATATGTGCATGATGTTAGTGTCGTCTGGACAATTTCTGCTTCTAAAATTACTGTTATGTTGATTCCAATGGCTCACCTAACAAACATCCCTTAAAATGATATATTAAAATGGCTACAGGTATCTTTCAAAATGGCGAAGGGATATTGACAGTTATATTAAAACAATATTGTACTGCAGCAATGGTAATGGTGCCAGTGAATTTATATCTCTTTGGGCATCAAATCCAAATTCAGGGGATGGATTTTTCTATCAAACTCCCACACTTTTACAAGTGTGGGAGTTTGATAGATGGACAGGTGTTTTGTATGAATTGGTGCTAAGGTATTGTTATGCATGTGTTTTTCTTAGGAAAGATTCTACCTATATTTTGACAGTCCTTGCTGGCTTTTAAAATGGCAAATAAATGTAACACAGTCAACATAATTTTTCTATCATATGAGTGGACCAGCGGGTACATCAGACACACAACTGTGCCATGTAAACTTTGGGTAACATATTTGTAGGGAAAATCCTGCTTTATTACTATGGTTGAATCCTCAGATATACATAATATTAAGGTTTAATGAATTATATTTTAAAGATTAAGTTGTATCTCCAAATATGAAACAGAAAAAAACATTGGTTACCAAGCACTATTTATATTTACATTTGAATACCTTACACTTAGTTACTTATTTAACTTAGTTAAATAACATTAGGATATTGTTAATGTTATCTGAATAAGTTCTTTGAGCTAGAGCAACTTGGAAAAGTGCTTTGGAATGTGCTTAGTAAAAGTAAAAGTAGATATCATTACTGCAAATCCATCTAAAGATCTCTGTCATATAGATTTCATCAGTTCCAATAAGATCTATGTGGTGGGTGAAAAAATTAAGTTTTGTTCACAACAACCGGGAAAAAGCTGAGGAAAAAGCTAAATAATAGGGCTCATTCTTGTAGAAGGTCGAGGTTTGATTTAGAAAATTCTTAGTTCTAGTATTGTAATGCAGCCACAGTAATTTTACCAGTATACAATGTGTAACACATTGTGTAGCACAAGGTGAGCTAAGTCCTATAGTATTCTCAGCTTAACACAAATAGTGAAAACTAGCCTATAATAAGCCTGTTTCAACTATTAATGGATTCATAGAATATAGATTTATAGATTAAACACTACACAAGTGAACATGTTTGGGAATGTATGTATGAGCAGAATGCAGGAATTGAACCACAGGAGTTGCCACATGATATGCCACGTTTGCAAAGAGTTCTGAAATTTTTTGACGTGTGTCAAAATAAGATTTATGATTCAAGATTCATGATCCCAGTTACACTGCCAGTCAGCATATGGAGTTTCTTATGTTTTATTACAGTTTAATCACTATTATTGCCACTGACCAATCAAACTAATACAGAATAGCACTTAAATAAAGAAAGTTTATATATAAGAAATTAAATTAGATCTGGAGTGTTCCAATAAAGTAATTATTTCTAACATTTCCCAATTCACTAAACATTTAATAATAAACATTTGTTGATTCATTTATTCCTATTCCTTAGTTGTTAGTAATGCATTTTGTATTAAAGGCTTGTGTAATCACATGACGTAACAGTAAAGGACACGCTAAGGCTGTTTTGCAGTAAGCAATATTAACCACTGTGGGGTGCTATATACACTGTGTTTTAATAGACAGCTGGTGGCCACCTTTTAGACTTCCTCAATACGAACAAAAAAGGAAAACCAACATAAAATAGGGGATATGTGTCTAACTGTCTGCACAGTCTGCAATGACTAATTTCCAGGATGTGTGTCATAAGGTCTGGTACATGGAAACTTAAAAAATATCAAAGACTGTCTTAATCTTTTACAGATTTTGCATTTTCCAGTTTGTATCTCTCTCTACGTCCTGTCCATTGTGTCAGCCTGCCAAAATTCTGACTTGAATCAACTCCTGGAAGTATAGACTGTCCTAGAAAGAGGAAAGAAGAAGAAATGATAAATTACGATAATTTTGCCTCTTTGCTTCAGCTGGGGGTTAGTTTTGTGAGAGTATAAAGGATTCAAATATCCTTTGTTATTTAAATCACCAGCTAACTTTAATATACACTTTATTAGAAACACTTGTACACCTACACATTCATGCAATTGTCTAATTAGCCAATCATGTGGCAGCAGTGAAATGCATAAAATCATGCAGGTATGGGCCAAGAGCTTTGGGTATTGTCCACATCAGCCATCAGGATGAGGGGAAAAAAGGTGATCTCAGTGATTTTGACCATGGCATGATTGTTGGTGCCAGATGGGCTGGTTTGAGTATTTCTATAAATGCTGATCTCCTGGGATTTTCACATGCAGCAGTCTCTAGAGTTTACTCAGAATGATGCAATAAAATCTAAAATATAATATAAAAAAAAATATCCAGTGAGCAGCAGTTCTGTGGATGGAAACACCTTGTTGACGAGAGAGGTAAACGGAGAATGGCCAGACTGGTTCGAGCTGACAGAAAGGCTACAGTAACTCAGATAACCACTCTGTACAATTGCAATGAGCAGAAAAGCATCTCAGTCAGGTCAAACACGTCAAACCTTGAGGTGGATGCGCTGCAACAGCAGAAAACTACATCCAAACACATCGCCTGGTCTGATGAATCTCGATTTCTCATGAGGCACACAGATGGTAGAGTCTGAATTTGGCACCAACAACATGAATCCATGGACCCAACCTGCCTTGTGTCGACAGTCCAGGCTGGTTGAGGTGGTGTAATGGTGTGGGGAATGTGTGCTGTAATGTGTGTTTTCTTGGCACACTTTGGGCCTGGTAATACCAATCAGTCATCACTTGAATGCCACAAACTATGTGCATCCCTTCATGACCACAATTTACCCATTTTCTAATGTCTATTTCCAGCATGATAATGCACCATGTCACAAAGCAAAAGTCATCTCAAACTGGTTTCATGAACATGACAATGAGTTCAATGTTCCTCAGTGGCCTTCCCACTCAGCGGATCTGAATTCAGTAGAACACCTCTGGGTGTTCCCAGGAGACCAGAATCTCAAAGGAATGTTTCCAACATCATGTGGAATCAATGCCACAAAGAACTGAGGCTGTTTTGAGAGCAAAGTGAGGAATGTCAAACAGGATTTTCAAGGAAAATGCATAGGCTGAGTCCATGTGCTCACGTGGACTAATACATAAACCAATAAATGACCGTGCCTAGGGCTTTCACTGATGCCTTACAGTGACCCAATATCTCCTTAATGATCTGAATTTACTGACTTTTTTTCCATGCAGAAAGAAAAAGAAGTGATCAGATAGGACAAAAATGAATTCCCTGATGGTTAATGCCATCTGAAATAATTGAAGGAGAGTTTACAAGTTTTGCAATCTAGGCACAAGATGAGAGCTAAATAATTCACATGAGACTGTAGGAGCTCAGATCACTTGTAAGTGAAAACCAGACACCACATTTATACATACAATGGTTTAAAAGGGGAAAAAACTTTAACTTATTTCTACATTTAATGACTGCAGTAATGCTATTCTATTGAAGACAGTTGTTTACAGTGACTTGTGCTAATACTTGCTTCAAAACACAGCATTAATCAGTGCACATATAGATTAATCACTTGTGGGCCACCTATTCACATATTAACAGTAAAACAAAAAAGAAAAACTGTCAAAAGAAGAAAGGTCCATATAACAGTGCAAGTAAAATGTGATACAGTGTGTGCTGTTGAACTCTATGCTACTGAACTCCTCCTTCTTGTGATAGTACAACTGAATCTAATATTTTAAACTAAGCTGATATTACAATGTAGTAGTATAGTTTATAGTTTGATTAGAATTTTAAACAAGTTTTAAACAAATTTAAACATTTCAAACAATTTTGTATTTATTTGTATTTCAATTAATTGTTACATAACATTTGTACATGCTAATAATTAAGAATGTTCTTTTATTCTTTCACATACATGTCAGACTGAGTGGAAGCAAGTTGTTGCTTAATTGTGTCAAATCAGACTTTCTAAATTTCTGCTTCTTACAAGGACTGATATTGTAAACAGCTGCCAAATCAACTTCTTCATAAGTGATATCTTGCCCAGTGAAACCATTTCTGTTTCAGCCACATAAACATGCACAATTACTGATACGTATATTATTAACTCACAAGTGAAACAAATGACATGATATACTTTTGCCAGCTTTATAATTTTTTTTGTTTCTAATTAAATAATTAAGAAATAAGAAAATAATTTCTCTAATTAAATAATTAAGAAATAAGAAAATAATTTCCTCCCAGCTGCAACAGGAAGTGGTGGTTGGATAACTTGGAAGTGCTTGGACATTTTTCAGGAGTACCAGTGTGAGTTGGCTATATAAAGGCAGCCAGGCCTGAAGCTGTGTTTCTGAGAAGCTCTTCACTAAACACTGGAATCTCAGAATGCCACATCAGGTGGCAGGTCACTGAGGGCTCCAATGCAAGGCCTGCGCCAGTTCTCTGCCCTACATGGTGACAAGGAGTGTGAGTATACTGCCAGAGGCTGCAACGAGTGCTCTGTCACCTGATGCCACTGGCATCTGGGGTAGTTTGACCCCATAGTGATTCCACTGTCTTCTACAGACACTCTCATTTTGCACACACTAAATATAGAGTTACTCCTGCAGTGCTTTGCCTCATGCTTTAGTGGCTAATTCACATGTGCTAGACCCTTCTTTTTGCCTTGAGTCCACATTTACAGATAAGAACTTTGTGTTCTCAGAGTTCTATGTATATACACACACACACACTATATATACAGTCAGGTCCATACTTATTTGGACAGTGACACAATTTTCATAATTTTGCCTCTGTACACCACCACAATGGATTTGAAATGAAGCAATCAAGATGTGATTGAAGTGTAGGTTTTCTGCTTTAATTCAAGGGGTTTAAGAAAAATATTGCATTAACGGTTTAGGAATAACAGCCATTTTTTTTTACATAGTCCTTCCATTTTCACAGGCTCCAAAGTAATTGGACAAACTAACAATCATAAATATTAGGATTATTTTTAATACTTGGATGCAGATCCTTTGTAGTCAATGACTGCCTGAAGTCTGGAACCCATAAACATCACCAAACGCTGAGTTCCCTCCCTGAGAGATACTTTGCCAGCATGGCGAGCATCAGTTAGTGCTTGTTTGAGGGTCTTTCTGTCTTCAGTAAATGAAAAGCATGCTCAATAGGGTCAGGTGACAGACTCGTCCATTTAAGAACATTCCATTTCCAAGCTCTTGGGTTGCTTTTGCAGTACGTTTTGGGTCATTTATCCATGTGTACTATGAAGCACTGTCTTATCAGTTTTACAGCATTTGACTGAATCTGAGCAGAAAGTATACACTTCAAAATTCATCCTGCTACGTCTATCAGTAGTCACATCATCAATAAACACCAGTGACCCAGTTCCACTGGCAGTCATACATGCCCATGCCATGACACTGCCTCCACATGTTTGACAGATGATGTGGTATGCTTTGGACCATGAACCCTTCCTTTCCTTCGCCATGCTCTTCTCTTCCCATCATTCTGGTACAAGTTAATCTTGCATCAGAACTGGTCAAACTTTTTTTTTTTTTTAGAGGCTTTCTAAGTAAAGTCTAATCTGGCCTTTCTGTTCTTGAGCATTACCAGTGGTTTGCATCTTGAAGTAAACCGTCTGTATTTACATTCATAAAGGCGTATCTTGATTGTAGGCTTTGACAATGATACGCCTACCTCCTCCAGAGTGTTCTTGACTTGGATAGATATTGTGAAGGGGTTTTTCTTCACCAAAGAAAGAATTCTGTGATTCATCCACTTTAGTTGTCTTCCGTGGTCTTCCAAGCCTTTTGGTGTTGCTGAGCTCGCCAGTTCCTTCTTTTTAAGAATGTACCAAATTGTTGATTTGGCCACTCCTAAAGTTTCTGCTATCTCTCTGATAGGTCTGTTTTTTCAGCCTAATGATGGCCTCCTTCACTTGCGCTCCACACCTCTTTGGACCACATAGTGAGAGTTCCCATGAACAACCACCAAGTGCAAATTCAACTCCAGATCTTTTATCTCCTTAATTTGCCATGAAATAATGAGAAAACAGGCCACATCTGGTTATCAGTCAATCGTCCAATTACTTTTGAGCCTGTGAAAATGGAGGTACTATGTAAAAAATGGCTGTAATTCCTAAACGATTGATGCAATATTTTTGTTAAACCCCTTGAATTAAAGCTGGAAGTCTGCACTGCTTCACTGCGTCATTTCAAATCCACTGTGGTGGTGTACAGAGGCAAAATTACAAACATTGTGTCACTGTCCAAATACTTATGGACCCAACTGTACACCCACACCCACACACATTCTTTCATCCACACACAGAACAATTTACTCACAACATTAGTATTTCAGTGTGTATCATATCTGCAGTGGTTGCAAACACTTCCGGTCCAGAATGTGGTACTATTGTGTTGGAATGCATGCCTCCCATAAGGCTGCGGGGAGACTGAATTTCTGCACAGCACATGTTTCTCGGGGAAGAAGAGCCCATCTGAGCTAACCACACTTTTCTGTATGGGGCTCGGAGATACCTACCTAATACCGGATGTTCAAATCGCACATAAATCTTTGTTTAACGAGGGGGGGGGGTCGGGGGGGGGGGGGGGTTGCCTGCTGCTCTCTGCCTCGCTTCATTCGTAGTAGCTCGATGCCAGTGAGAACGCAGTTTAAGTTTTTTATTTAATAAACTATATGGATACACACGAGTTTCGGGGTAACAGTCATCAGTTCCCCGAAGTGGCCCGAAATGGAACACGGAGTAAAAAACAGCCGGCTTTTGTGCACACTGACACGTGGAAAGTAACGCGCACCTCCCGCCTTCGTTTTCTTGGAATTCCAGCGGCGCGTCTCCGCAGCAGTATCACTCCGCGCTGCGCACTATTCCCGCGCCGCGTCTCTCTCACCTCGCGCAATGCCTGATGTCACACACACTTTACAAGATTAACGATCTAACATTTTCGCCAACACACAAGATTTTGTCGTAATAATAAATACTCTTCAGTGTACATATTTTAGAGATCGGTTTTGGCGCGAATCTGTCCGTGGAAGGACACTGATCAGCGCTGCGGCGGTATAAAGTTAAATCCCTTCAGCGCCCCACCCACTGCCTCTGCGCGCCGCGTGCTCCTGTGGCATGGGGCTTCGCAAATTTACGTTGTTTTAACAAAGTCTTTTTTTGTGCATTCATTTCGCTTTGCCAGCTACAGCTCGCCGATAACGGGTGTTGCTTACATTTACCGGCGTCACTGAAGGAAAAGGTGAGTCGCTGATTTTCACGCAGATTTTCACGCTGAACGCAGACGCGTGGTCCGGGGGCGCGCGCGCGCCGGCTGCGTCCAGGGGCTTTAATCTTTCTTTCTATTTGCGTTTCTTTGTTTCCTCATGACAAATATAAGCTATCGTTAGTGTCAAATCTCACAAATCTTTGGTTTTGGATAAGACTATTATTAAAACCATAAAATATTTAAAAATATAAAAACTGTAAAAATATTTAACCTAAGTTAACCTTCTTGAGAGTAAATGCTATAGCAATAAGGACGTACATATTTGAATTATATATTTGAATTGCAAGTGGGGCTCAACAGAACATCTGTCACTTTTGGACCCGAATTTAAAGTCCTTAAGAAATTTGTGAACGAAACTGCCGTTCCAGCTGTTGCATGACGTCACCATACAACCGACAGGGGGCGGAGACCGCCTGAAGCCCCGCCCACCAAGTGGAGCGTTTAAAAAAAGGAGTAGCGTTCTCCTACGTTGTGGAAATGTCCTACTGTAGCGTACAACCCGCTAACACTAACCCTGCGTGACGCAGAAGCGAAGTGCGCATGCGCAGTAAGCCCTGGTAGGCCGGCTCAAGGGGTGGGAGAAATCGTCAGAACACCTGGAAAGTTTACTCGTGAAACCTCGTGGCCGCGGCAGCGTGCTTTAGTATTTCCCTTGTCATTAGTGCTAAGTGTGTTTAACAAACAACATCGCACTCTGGGTTTTTTGTGTGTTTTAGACATTGTACCTGTTTTCTAGGCTTCTGTAAACATGCTGCCGAGTCGCTCTCCGCCACACGACTGGCTTGGCGAGTCGGAACCGCTGCTGTTCGACGACGAGTTTTGCCAGAACCTAATCAAGGACCTGCAGGCGATCCCCACGCCGCCGCAGTCTCCGCCGATCAAGGCCGACCTCGTGTCCACCGTGGATCACTTCGAGCTGGTGTCGGAGCTTTTGCTCGAGGACAGCGACATTTTGAACTGGAACTGTGATTTAGGCGATGATCGTGCGAGGTATTCCGTCTCGGACGACTGCTTGTGGCCATGCGCCGGGGAGAAATCGGCTGAAGAGAAAATGTCCGTCCTTTCCACGAGTCCTCTGCTTTCGGATATCGATACGGAAATCTTCGCCGAGATCGTCGGTTCCACGCTGGATTGTGAGGCGCTGATGCAGAGCGATGACTTGATCCTGAGCACCCCCGAGCAGAGCGAGACCTCCTCCGACTACGGCTCACTGTCCGCGGCCGGAGAATCATCCAGCGATTCCGGTGAGAATTTTCTTCTTATCACTGCTCATTTCCCTGCCGGTTACTGAGTGTACTCTGACTCTGTGCTGTGAACCAGTCAAACAGTCGTCCCCCTGTGAGAACTGTCTGTTATATCTTGGTATTCCTGAAGTTGTAGACAACACGATTTTTTTTCTTTCTTTTTTTTTTTATGCCTTTGTATGTGAGTGTCATCAAAATCCACATTTTGTTGTCTGGCTGGTGTTCAGTAGTGTAGCACTCACTTTTGCTGTAGCATTGCTTGGTTTTGGCTGCTCTGTTTTTGACATTAGTATATGTGTTTGTTCTTTTTTTTTGTGTAACACAGAGGAGGAGATTGATGTGGTGACTGTGCGCCGCTCCAACACGTTCACTCGCTCACAGCAGCAGAAGGATGATGGCAGGCGTGAACAGCAGCAGGCACTGAAACGCCGTCACCTTGAGATCCAACAGCAACACAACTACGCCGCTCCTCGGCCCGCCTCACCCCCGCCCCCTTCGCTGAGTGTAAAACGTGCCCGCGGAAATATGAGACACTTCACCTCCCGCCACGCCTGCGACCTGGAGGACGATGAGGAGCGCCGCAGGACCCATAATGTTATGGAGCGACAGCGACGCAATGAGTTGAAGAACTGCTTCCTACGTCTGCGTGACCATGTGCCCGAGCTGTCGAACAACGACAAAGCATCCAAGGTGATGATACTAAAACGTGCTAAGGAGAGCATCCGCAACATGGAATCAGAGGGACAGAGGCTCAGTCAAAAGAGAGACAGGCTGAGAGAGAAACAAGAACAGCTCAAGGCCAGATTGGAGCAGCTCAAAAGGCTTTGAGGCTTCTGAAGACCATTTTGGGACTAGATACAGCTGGAGTACTGTTTGGGGCATGGCCAGCATTCACAGGCTGTCAGAGTCACAGCACTATTTACTGACTGTTCATCTCTAAGGAGATGGCTAGGTTTCTTTTTTTATTTTAGTTTATGTAAAATTCCTTGTGGAAATATGCATCTTCAGTGTAAAAGTTGTTCTCAGAGTAGTTCTTTAAAGCTATGCCAAAATTTTTAGTCTTAAAATGAGAATGAAAATTGTATTTTCTATGCAATTTTATGTTGTTTACCTTAACCCTTTGCCAGTCTAAATCATCATTAATCTGTATAAATTTATAATCATTGAACATCTTAACATCTTAACAACCCCCCCCCCCCCCCCCCCCCCCCCACACACACACACACACACACACACACCATCATTGAAAATGATCATGTGCTACTGATGTATGATTTTGGGCTGGATCCAAAAATGGTCAGATTTCTGGGGATGAATGTGATGTTTGTAAATGGTTGTGTTTGCTTTACTGGTAAGATGTTGATACTTGTTCTAATACAGTCTAGGCATTTATATACTGGAAAGACAAGACCAGTTGGTTGACATTTGCATTATCAGTTGTACTTTGGAGTGTCATTCAAAAAATGAGTGTTCATATTTGAATCTCATTTTGTTGTGTGTCAAATATAATATTTTTATTCTTTGTCTTATCTACCTCTGCCAAGGAGACTGGGATTATTATTATTATTGCCTTCATAATGGCAACTGTATAGAAGTCAGGTATTTTTGTCAGTTTCTTAATTATGTATGATAAATTATTTAGGTGTTATTTTGTTTGCAGAATTGAAGGTTTGTTCTTTTTAGCAGCACTTTTTATACTTCTATTAAACAGTAGACAATATATCTAGTCTGCCTCTGTTATTTCCTGGTATATGTTATACTCATTACTACTTATATGTGTAGAAAGATTAAGAAATTAATATATTATTATTTATATACAATATAAAGTATTTCTATTTTAAGACAAATGTATATGGCAGGAAATGCTTTAGTCAGGGTGATGGAGTGGTGGTTGTCATTATTTAACAGCTTAAGAGCTCACCTTTGCTCATTGCAGTGTCAGTAAAACTGAGGAATGCCACTTGGCAGATAAGTTATCAGAGCCTTCAGAAGCTAATTGAATAGGCTTGTTTATCAGTCCCTGCTGATCTTTAGCCTTTAGCCTTCACTTTTTATGAAACTTGCTGTGGTACGGCATATAGGCCTTATAAAGCTTCTGGGAATTACTTGTGAAAATAAACTTAGAAGTCCATGTAAGACATAAAAATCATAGTCAAAAATAAATAAAGTAAATATAAATAGATAAATTTTGTTCTCAGAGCAAAGTTTAGCGAGGAGTAATGCTAGGAGTAAGTCTTAAGCATGAAGTATGATGGTTGCATCGCTCTAAACAGATTTAATGCCACTTCCACCAACGAAATCCTAAGTACAAAAAACATCTACTTCTCTGTCCAATCAAAAACTCCACTGGACCAAATACAAACCTTAATAGATGCTTGGTGGAATAGAGAAAGACAACATACAGAGTAGATTTGGATGAGGACAAGAAAATGGTTTGCCAGAAGATAGTAGATGAAATTAATGTCTTGTATCCAGCTGTTTTGCACAGACAATTGCAAGGAAAGATGTTAAGTGCAAGCAAGCGGCTGTGGGCCAAGTCTTGAAAATGTTCATTTCATTGATCACATGCTCCTGAATACAAAACGACAGTGTAAACATTACACATGAATAGTGGAGCACCACAACACATTTTACTGCTAATTATGTTTTTTTAATCTCTCTAATTTTCAAGAAATGCAGAAACAGAAGGATCGATATGAAATGGCATATGTAATGTCTTCTAAGCACTTCTCACATTCTACAGATTTCTCACATTACCCATCTTGTCTACTGCAGTGACAGCAGTTGTGACATTAGCCTAAAAAAATTCTTACTACACTGCATAATTATGTTCAAATATGTATGTATACACTCACTGTTCATTTTATTAGGAACACCTGTACACCTGTGCTTTTATGCAGTTATCCCATCAGCTAATCATGTGACAGCAGCACAATGCATAAAATAATGCAGATATACGATAAATGATAAATGAAATTGAGTAGAGTGCTGTTGCAGGATAGAAAAGCAGTAGTGTAGTAGAGCTATAAGTACAGCGTTTTAAACTGAGCTGAAATCCTGCTCAAATAAGGACATTTGGGACAACATAAGGACAACAAGGGTTTAAAAGTGTCTAGTGTTGTCTAGTGTTGGTGTCAGTAGGTTCCATTTAAGAGCAGCATTGTAGCTAAACACTGCTTCTCCTTGCTTAGGCTTTACCTTAGACAGGACTAACTGCAAAAGTTTATAATGATCTGAGAGTTCTGCTCAGCTTGTATCATTGTGGCATATCAGATAAATACACTGGTTCAGTACTATTAAGTGATTTATAGACTAGTAATAATATCTTGAAGTCAGTTCTGTAACATACTGGTAGCCAGTGTAATGATTTAAGAATGGAGTGATGTGTTCCTTTTTTAAGACAAGATAGTTGGCTATTAAGGACATGCTCTAAGCTTACAAGATAAAATTCCAGGTGAGTTCTTATTAAATCTTTCTTAATGATTTTGATATTTGTAAAACAGATATAAGGGGTTAAATGACTATTAATTTTAGTCTTGTACTTAACTAATAAGTCCAATTAAAAAAAAGTACTGGACTAGTTAACTAGTCAGTTTATTCCATAGTTAGTGAAAACTTTCTATTACAGCAAAAGTATAAAAATATACAATGGATATAAAAAGTCTACACACCCCTGTTGAAATTGCAGGTTTTTCTGATGACATCTTGGTTTCATCTGACTGCTGAAACCATGGTCCACGAAGAGCTTACAAAGCATGTACGAGATCTCATTGCTGAAAAGTATTGATCAGGAGAGAGGTACAAAAGAATTTCAGAAACATTAGACGTACCATGGATCACTCAAGGCCATCATTAACAAAATTGGCATTACCCAGAACAGGATGTCCCTCCAAAACTGATGAAAGGACAAGAAGAAAACTTATCAGGGAGGCTGCCAAGACACCTTCGGCAAGAAGCCCACCTAAATTGCCCCAAACCATGTGGGAAAATGAAACCAAGGTAGAAAGCCTACAGAAGCAACTGTTTATTTGGGATTAATCAGAATCATTTAATTGATGACAGGAGTATGATATTTACTTTATTATTATTTATTTGGACGAGTTTAAATGTGGTAAATTCTGAGCACAATCACATACTCCATTATAAAAGGGTGTGTACACTTGTGCAACCAAGTTATTATAAGTTTTTTCTTTTTTCTTTCTTTCTTTTTTTTTTTTTTTTACCTAAAATGTTTCTATTTGTTTTTACTTGAATTCTGTTGGTAGCTATATCACATTAAATGTAGAAAAAGAACGAACATGAGTTAATTTGGTTTCTTTTTTTTTTTTTTAACTTTTTTTTTTTGCAAAAACCTGCAATTTTAGCAGGGGTGTCTAAGACTTTTTGTATCCACTGTAAGGTATGTAACCACACTGTCACTGAATTAAATTTTAGTCCTTTTACATGCTACTACTGCATCAAGGCTTCTTTCCAAATGTGTGATATCACTTTATGCTTTCAGATATACTTTTATGTAAAGTATTTCTAATTAAATTTCTAATAGTTAAATCAGGTGGTCATTAAATCTTTTCATGGATACTGCAAAAGTATACGATATGTTCTGTGACATCTCAGTATTAAAGTGGTGATGCATTGATGTCATGAGTAAAGTTAATGTGAGCCAGCCAGAACAGAATTCAAAACAGTCAAGTGTCTCGTGTAACACAGGTTTCTCAGTACTGCAATGTCCATTTTAGTGGGCTTTCTGCCAAGAACTATTAAATACTTTTTAAAAACTTTTGAGTCTTTGGTGTTTTTGAACCACCAAGTTTTTGTGAACTTTTCCCACCTTTAATGTGAAATTGCAATTTATACAAATAAAGTGAAAATCAGAAACTTTTTTTAGTTTCAACAACCTAGTTGCATATGTGTGCACATCCCTAAACTAATACTTTATTGAAGCATCTTTTGATTTTAATACACCACTCAGTCTTTTTGAGTAAGAGTCTATCAGCATGGTACATTGACTGTTTTTTGTAGCTATTCATGATTCCTCCACCTTGATAAAAGCCCCAGTTCTGGCTGAAGAAAAGCAGCCATAAAGAACGATGCTTCCACCACCATGCTTCACCTTGGGTATGGTGTTCTTCTGTTGATGTACCAAGCATATCTTTTGGAATTATTATATTGTTTGGAATTGTTCTCATCAGACCATAACACATTTTGCCACATGTTTTAAGGTGATTCATTTGGACCTAGATGTTTTTTGTGAGAAAGGGCTTCTGTCTAGCCGCCCTACCCCATAGCCCAGACATGTGAAGAATACAAGAGATTGTTGTCACATGCAGAGAGTAATCAGTACTTGTAAGATATTCCTGCAGCTCCTTTAATGTTACTGTAGGTCTCTTGGCAGCTCTGGTAAGTTTTTTCTTGTCCTTTTGTAAATTTGGTGGGATCACCTGTTCTTGGTGATGTCACTGTGGTGCTCCATTTCCTCCACTTGTTGATGATGGCCTTCACAGTGTTCCATGGTACAGCTAATGTTTTGGAAATTCTTTTATACCCCTCTCCTAGTCAATATCTTTCGACAAGTGAGATACCATACAGGCTTTGTAGTAGCTTCATCTGTCAGATGAAACCAGGAATATTTACATTTATGGCATTTGGCAGAAATCCTTATCCAGGACGACTTACATTTATCTCATTTATACATCTGAGCAGTTGAGGGTTAAGGGCCCAACAGTAGCAGATTAGCAGTGCTGGGGGTTGAACTCATGACCTTCTGATCAGTAGTTCTTAACCACTGACCTACCACTGCCCTTGGTCATTTTCTTGAACAAGATATCAAGAAAATCCCACAGAAACAGCTGGTTTCATTGATCACAGCTGTACGATAATTACTTTTGGACATAAGATTGAATGTGATTGCTTCATTCTGAGCACAGCCACATCCCCAATTACAAAAGGGTTATTTTTGTATTTTTAACACATTAGTGTAAATTTTTTATTTTTTTCTATCTTTCCCTAAATGTATCAGATTTCTCAGTTTCTCACTTAATTTTTATAAAGATTTTAATTTAACATTAAGGGTGGAAAAGGTTCTGACGTGATTTATCTTACTTTCATTTTTTTTTACTTCACAAAAACCTGCCATTTTAACAGGGGTGTGTAGACTTTTTTATATCCATTGTATATAGTATCCTCTCAGTTAATTTCAACCTCAGCTTGAATAAACTAAAGCACTTTGATTTCTGAACCTGTCTTTAACCTAATGTTTTTTTTATTACAATGTTATTTGTAGATCAAAACTGCAGTACTGAATTGCAGCCATGCCTAATTCATTATTGATGTATAATAAACATGTGGCCCACAGAGAATTTTTTAGGTCATTTGCAGTCCAAATTATAATCTGTTATGGACAAGATGCAGGACATACAGTATTTCATCAAAACTTTTATCAGTGTTTTGACTTTTGTTCATATTCAACTAGAACAGAATAGTGCATGAAATTTTACTATGTCTCTTCATTATGTTTTTGTCTGAAAAGTGTTTTTTTTATGTGATAAAATAATAAATGATAAAATAAGTGTTTTGTTATGACAGCTTTGAATTCCACTTCTGTCAGCCATCAGCAGGAATCTGAGGCTACAATACAATGAATACAGTGTACTTCAATGGCCTCCCCAGTCACCAGACTTGAATCTAATAGGGCACCTTTGGGATGTGGTAGAATGGGACAGTCGCTACATGAATGACATATTGCTGCAGCAATTATGTGATGCAATCATGTCAACATGGACCAGAATCCCAAAGGAACAAGTAAAGTTAAGGAAAGTTTCCAATACCTTGTGGAACCCATGCCATGAAAGATTGAGGCACTGCTGAGGGCAAGGTAGGTCCTACCCAGGATGAGAATGGTCTTACCTTGATGGTCGCAGCAGACGACGAAAAATTAGTAACTTTGTGTATTATGAAAGAACTATAAACTCAAATGCTTTGCAGTTTTGGAAAATATACCAAATATGGTAAAATAAAAATGTAAGAGGATTTTGAGCAATTTCAAACAAGTTTGCCCTAATGGTTTTGCCAGGGAGGGACTTCTGCAGCTCACACTAGAAGTGGAAAAATTGTCAGAGCAGAGTGAAAAAAACGTCTCAGATAAGGTTGGGAAACCTTTCCTGCTTGTGAATTTACAACCCAATAAGAAGTGTTTTATCATCTAATGAGAGTCAAGCATGAATGTATGGAGGATGAAAATGCTCACAAAAAACAAACAAAACAAATACATACATACATATATACATACATACAGCCCCCTCTGAAGGCATTGGAACAGCAAGGCCAGTTCTTTTGTTTTTGCTATACTCTGAAGAAATTTGTGTTTGAGATCAAAAGATGAGCATGAGACGATAGATTAGAAGTTCAGCTTTCATTTCCTGATATTTACATCTAGATGTGTTAAACAATGTCATGTCAGTGCTGGAAATGGTGTCCAACTGCAACATCTACAAACATGGCTTCCACAGACTATAACACCCAACCACAGAGACTGTCATGTTCATGTTTACTGATCACACACACCTGAAGTGAATCACTCAATCACAGCCATACAGTACATATGGGCTCTCACACCAACCATTCAATGTAAGTATACGCTCTGTGGTGCATGCCAGTCAATACCAAGCCTTTATCTTGTTATAGTCTCTCTGGTTTTTGATCCCGTTTCTCATATTCACGTTTTTGCCTCTGACTTTCCTAGTTCATGTTGTTTGTTCATAGCCTGACCATTGCCTGTTTATTGACCACGTTTTTGTCTCACAATTTGGACTGTCCTGCAAGCTTTATAAATAAAGCCATTGTTTACCTGCATTTGCGTCCATATTTGCCACCTGACAGAATACTTTGCCACCACATGGATGCAGCAGGTGCTCTGAAGTGGCATCAGGCATTGGTGTCACAGAGCCCTAGCACAGTTCCGCACCACCGTAACAGCTTCGCTAGTGGCTTTGGCAGCAACCACCCAATCTGCTACTCTTTGCACACCTGGATCCTGCTGGCAATCCCGCAGGATACAGAGGCTTCCTATTACAGTGTTCCCTCTACTTCTCAGGTCAGTAAGGAGTTCCTGAGTGCACCAAGATTGCCCAGATCGTCAACCCACTGACTGACAAAGTGAATGAGCTGGCTCTCAAGGCGGCATATCGTCACCGACTCGGTGCTGATTTCCTCACAGAACCGGCCTGCCGTGATGAACAAGCCATCCTTGACTCCCTTATTGACATGTCTATTCATATCGACATTATGCTTCAGAATCGAGGAGAAATCAAAGCCATGATCATCCTGACCCCTAAAATCAACCCCACAGAACCCATGCAACTCAGCCAAGCCAAGCTAACCCCTGTGGAATGCCAAAGGTGTCAGAAGGAGAAATTGTGCTATTACTGTGGCAGCCCTCATCATCAAGTAGCACACTGCTCCTCTAGGCCATCACCAAGCTGAATCCTGAGTGAGCACCCTCTGCCTCTCACTCCCACAAAGTAAGTCACTCCAAATATTTCTCTCATCAAAATTTTTGTACTCCCCATTTGGATCACACACGATCTGGGGTTTCCAGTAGATGCAGACCCGTGACCCATAAATTTCCTGTAAGGAGAAGATCACACTCTGGTATGTTGTCTTGAGAAGTGTCTCCAAATTCTTTCGATCTGCATCACATACATGACCACTGAAAGCCCTGAAACTCAGTCCCAAGTGGAAATTCCCTCCAAGTACCATGAATTATAGGAGGTTTTCAGCAAGGCCAAAGCCAGTGGACTACCACTACACCGCCCCTATTGATTGTGCTATCAAGCTCCTGGCCAGAGAATGTAAGAGTGGTCCATCAGAGAGTGCAACTTTTACCTGAATAAAAGCCTGCTGGCATGACTCCATCCCCTGGAGCAGATCTGGCGCTCCATTTTTAGCCAGTGGGCTAGTGACATTCAAATAATTAGGCAAAAACCTGCAATAATAGTCAGCCAGCCCCAGAAACTGTCTCACCTCCTTTTTTGGTCCTGGGTCTCAGGCAGGCCGCAATCGCTGCCGGCTTATCAATTTGGGGATGCACCTGCCCATGGTCCAAGTGGAAACCCAGATACTGTATTTCCACCCATCCAATCACACACTTTTTTGGGTTTACTGTGAGTCCTGCTCATCTCAGTGATCTCAGGACAGCCCTCAGATGCTGAATGTGCTGTTGCCAATCATTGCTATAAATAATAATGTCATCTAGATAGGCAGTGGCATAAGCAGGGTGTGGATGGAATCTTCTATCCATGAGTTACAGGAACGTTGCTGGGGCCCCAAGCAACCAGAAGGGAAGGGTCAAAAATTGGTTTAACCCAAACAGGGGAAAAGGCCGTTTTTCACAAGATATTGGAGTCAGCGGGATCTGCCAATATCCCATTGTCAAATCCAGTGTCGAGTAAAAGCAAGCCGTCCCTGACCGATCGAGCAGTTCTTCAATGCGAAGCATTGGGTATGCATCAAATTTAGACACCGCGTTGACTTTTCTAAAGTCCTCACAAAACCTGACCAAATCATCTGCTTTGGGAACCAGTCACTGTGGGACTCCTCAATTACCCCCATTTCGAATATGGCCTTGAGCTCATCTTGAACTACCTGCTTTTTGTGCTCAGGCAAACAGTAGGGGCGGATGTGTACCACCACATGGGGGTGTCTCAATATGGTGTTCTATGAGATTAGTGCGACCAGGTAGAAGCAAGAACACGTCGGAAAACTCTGCCTGCAACTTGGCAACCTCTGTGATTTGGGACAGAGAGAGGTGGTCTCCATAAGGGATCGGGGTGGATTGAGCTGCTGTATTGAGATTTACCTCCTGTCCTAGCTATCCTAGGTTTGAGATTTACCTTTTGAGATTTTGAGATTTACCTCCTGTCCTAGCTGTGGAGGAAGGTGGTTCTCCTGTCTCCAAAGCCACGGGAACCACCTTCCTCCACGGTTTGAGGAGGTCGAGGTGCTAACTTGCTGCGCCCTGCCTCAATCCATTCACCTTACCACATAGTAGATGTCCTTGGCTCGCCGTGTGACCTCGAAGGGCCCTTGCCACTTGGCAAGCAAATTGGAGCTCGATGTGGGTAATAATGTGAGCACTTTATCTCCTGGTGCAAATTCCCATAGCTGAGTACTATACAGCGTGTTATACAGTATTGATTGACGTTTTTGTGCCTGTAGCAAATTCTCCTGTGTTAATTGTCCGAGGGTGTGGAGTTTTGCTCTCAGGTCAAGAATGTACTGAATTTCACCAATTTTTCTTGAATTACATCTAAGACGTCTGTACAATAATTTGAATGGGAAAAACCCCATGGAGGCTTGTGAGACCTCTTGTACTGCAAATAACAGGGGCTTGAGCCCCTGTTATAACTCCATGCATCATCATGAACGAACTTCCAAATCATATTTTTAAGCATTTGATTAAATATTTCTACCACCCCATCTGTCTGAGGATGGTAAACACTGGTGTGAATCAATTTAATCTCAACAACTCTTAAAGCTCGCGTAGTGTCTGTGACATGAAGGTTGTGCCCTGATCAGTCAGGATCTCTTTCAGGATCCTGACTTGGGAGATAGCACAGAAGAATGCCTCCACAACGCTGTGTGCAGAGTTATTGCAGAGAGGCACTGCTTCCGTGTATCATGTAGCATAGTCCACTAGAACTAACACAAAGCGTTGCCCTCATGCAGTCCGATCTAATGGCCCAATGAGGTCTATGCCAATTCTTTCGAAGGAGATCTCGATTAATGAAAGGGGCACAATGATGCTTTTGGGGTGGCTGGTGTATTCACCAGCTGACATTTTCGACATTCTGCACACCACCTGCGAACTTTGCCGTGAATGCCTGGCCAATAGAAATGGGCCATAAGTTTAGCGTTTTTTCCTGGCCCAAGTGCCCTGTCATTGGATTATGGTGCACCCCCTGGAATAACATTTCCAGACAGATCCTTGGGACCAACAATTGGGTCATTTTCTCTTGGGTCTGAGTGCCCTGCATCTCTTGGTATATCTTATCATTAATAATTGAAAGATAGGGGTGGGATAGAGCAACATTAGGCTGAGTTTGCTGACCATTGATTAATCTTACTTGGTCAAAGGCATGCCTCAGGGTCTTGTCAGGCAATGCTCCAAGGGGAAATACCCTGCCAAGAGTGGTGGGGCAGAGCCCTCCCCACTCTCCGTGTTCCCCTGACGTGAAGCTGATGTCGACAGCCCTGGCACGGCCTCCCCAGCCAATACTGCTCACATTCCACACCATCTCTTGCTACGGCAGGACCCATTCACAAACGTTTCTTTTGCTAATGTCCAGAACCCCAGCCAATTTGTCCTCAGGATTAGTGGATTGGTGAGGTGAGGACTAACTGCCACCTCCACTATATGTTTTTGCTCCTGGAATTTAACGATGACCAGCACCAACGGATATTCATGAACATACCTGTACACACACCTCACCTTCACCACATGTGCATTCCTCAATGCCTCACCTTGAACCAGGCATTGGTGAATCGATGTTTGGTTACAGCCTGAATCCACCAATGTGTGGTATGTACCCCCTTGTACACTCACGGTATGCGGTACATCCCAGAGCGATTGGGGGTGGCCTGCAGTACGTCAGGGATCCAGACCAATGCCCCCACCTTCATAATGTGCCATTGGTCCTGGAAATGCCTGGGTTCCCTGCAACACAAGCAGAACCAGCTCAGGCCTTACTTCCACACCTGTGGCTCTGGAGTCACCAACCTGAGCGGAAGAAGAGACAGACACCTCATCCAGTGATGTCAGTCAGTGGCACTGGACGCATTCTGCTGTCCCCTCTGGTAGTTGGGTGACAAACTGCTCCAGTACCATGAGGTCAATGATGCTTTTAGCGCTGTGCTTCTGTGCCAAAAACTGTGCCAAATCAAAAATACATGGACCAATGATCTGCCATGGCAACCCTTAACAGGTGCAGCCAAAAGAGGAACAACAACAACATTTGGTGGCATAACCCTTTCTTGCAATAACTGGTGATCCACTGACATCATGAAACTGTTGCATTCTTCTTTTATGATGCTTTTCCAGGCATGTACAGCAGCTTGTTTCAGTTTTTGATCATTGCAGTCCTTTGTTGTGTTGGCAGTGTGTTTTTGGTCATCGTCTTGCTGCATAATGAAGTTTCGCCCAGTTATGCATTTCACAGCAAATTGACAGACAGAATGTTTCTGTAGACTTCTGAATTCATTCTGCTGCTGAATTCATGATGAATTACATCATCAATAAAAATTAGTGAGCCTGTTGCAGAAGCACATGCCATGACCCTACCTCAACCATGTTTGACTGATGAGTTTGTATGTTGTGGAACATGAGCAGATTCTTTCTTTCTCCACACTTTGGCCTTTCCATCACTTTTGTAGAGGTTAATCTTGGTTCCATAACTTTTGTGGCTCATCTCTATATTTATTTGCAAATTTCAATCTGGCATTCTGATACTTACTGCTGATGAGTGTTTGCATCTTGTGTTATAAGATAAGATGAAAAGATGTACCTTTATTGATTCCACGTAGGGGAAATTCAAGTTGACACAGCAGTAGGAGGAGTAACATCAAACATCAAAAGAAATGAATTTCCATAAATACCTATACATCAGGAGTAATATAAAATAAAAATAATGTAAGATAAATAAAAATAATAGAACAAAATAATAAAAACAATAGAAACAATAAAATAGATCAGTGTGTATGTACATATGCTAGAATTATATTATATGTGCAATATGCTTGGTATTTATATACATGTGCAAAATCTGTGGAATGACAATTAACTGTTGAGTCTGTGTGTTTGTGAGACTCAATCAGTGGAGTAGGAGGTACTGGGTACTGTCGCATTGTGGAGTCTGATGGCTGATGGCACAAAAGAGCCCCCCAGACATCTTGAGGCATGTGGCTGTATGAATCTGTGGCTGAACATGCTCCTAAGCTGCCTCAGCTCAGCATAGAGAGGACGAGAAGGATTGTCTATGATAGCTTTCAGCTTCCCTCTCATCCTCTTCTCAATCACTGCCTCCACACTGTCCAGTTCCATTCCCACCACAGAGCTGGCCTTCCTCACCAGCTTGCCCAGTTTGTTGGCATTACAAGTCCCAGTGCTACCTCCCCAGCACACAACAGCAAAGAAGATAACGTTGACCACTACAGACGGATAAAACATCCATAGCAGCCTAGTGCACACATTAAGAGACCTGAGCTTCCTCAGAAAGAACAAACTGCTCTATCCCTTCCTATAGAGGGCCTCAGTGTTGTCTGAACAGTCCAGTTTGTTGTTGAGTTGCACCCTTAGGAACTTGTAGGTGCCCACTATCTCCACTCCCTCCCCCCTTATGGTGACAAGGGTGCGGGGCCTCTTGCTGGGCCGGAAGTCCACCACCAGATCCTTGGTTTTCCCGATATTGAGCTGAAGGTGGTTGTTGTCGCACCATCCTATGAAGCTTTCAATAAGGTCTCTGTACTCCTCCTCCTTATCATCTGTGATACAGCCGACAACGGAGGAGTCATCCGAGAACCTCTGTAGGTGGCACATTCCCGAATTGAAGCAGATGGCAGAGGTATGAACAATAACGGTGAACAAAGGGTGAACAATAACGGTGACAGTACAATTCCCTGGGGTGCACCAGTGTTGCTCGTCACCGCATCTGACAAGCAGCCTTGCAGCCCGACATACTACAGCCTGTTGGCTGCCTCGAGGTCCTGGTCCACCTGCATTACAGGGAGCTTCTCAGCCATTCAGAATGGCTGGACCATTCTGAACACATACTAATACTAATAATGATACTGTAA
This sequence comes from Pangasianodon hypophthalmus, assembly GCF_027358585.1. Classification (NCBI taxonomy): domain Eukaryota; kingdom Metazoa; phylum Chordata; class Actinopteri; order Siluriformes; family Pangasiidae; genus Pangasianodon; species Pangasianodon hypophthalmus. The sequence continues at coordinate 5,518,335 of NC_069711.1, forward strand.
TACATATTACAATTATTATACATATTATAATACAATGTAGTACATAATGAATCTTTGTTTACAGTACAAACCATTACTGGCATACCTCAACTGCAAATGATCGTTTAGAGCTATCACAATGTTCTGAAAGATATGTAACATAAAAAAAAAGATGGTTTAAAAATGGAAAATAAAAAAGACTAATACAATGCTACATGAATTAGAAGTAATTAGATGTAATTAGGTGTAATAGGATAGGATATGATATTGCCAATCTAGGATACTGGCAATATATTGTTGCAAGAATAGCTCCTGTTTTAACTATAATATTAAACACTGGAAATGTGGTTTAATTTAACAATATGGCTTCCGTCCTCATTATTCAGCAGCTTATCGTGCACTGACAGTTACTCTTGCACACAACTTAATGAAGACACAAAATATTCAATCATGGTCATCATAATGTGGTCTTGGGGTGTAAGCTATTTTATCAAACTTTTATTTCACTATTGAACATTGAATATGAACGTTTTTGTTTTGTTTTGTTTTTGCTGAAAACCTGCCAGTGGTTCAAAGGATAAGCTGATCATGCAATCACCCACTACGCTAACAGCTTACTTTACGTTAATTTATAATTTTATCCATTCAAATTTCATTTCTTAAGATAAACATATCTCAGATTCAGATGCTGTCTCCTCCAATGACCTCCATGCAAAACCCCAACTTTTTGTGTACTTATTAATTAATAATGCCACATTCATAATTAATTAATAATTCATAATTATGTTCATATGATGTATTATGCCATTTTATTTATTTAGTATTAGTCTTCATAGTGTTTTGAGTGCACTACATGAGCAACTCTGAATACAACCTACTGTGAAAATCTTAGATTTGCAATATTTTGAACACTATGTTTATATGCATTTAAGTAACTGGATCATGAGAAAGCTCTGAGTCTACATAAGTCGGTCAATAATCAGATTTCTTTATAAATACATGATATGTATGTATCTCAACTGTCCATCTGCAACAAAAAGCCTAGCAAAGGTACTGGTAAATATATATTTGGGAGTTCTTATGGTCACAAATTGCACAAAGTGCTATCCTTCTTATTAACTGTCCTTCTTGAGTTGTTAAGTCTACAGAATTGACTAGTTACATGGCGGGCAGCTGAACCATTATACAGACTGCCTCAATATTCTGGTAACTATAATAATCAGGTAATGTCTTACTCTATTCATGTTCATTTACTGCAATTGTTCTTACCACAGATAAAGTCCCACAGATGACCTTAGACACATCACTTGATCCATCATCACATGAGCACCTTTCTGGTTCTCCACAATTCTAATCACTTCTAACTTGTGATTCCCAGTTATTATACTCTCCATAAATAACTTAGACTTTCAGTGTATCTCCACTAGTTATTATTTTGACTTTTGTGTATAGATACATTATTGGGGTACCTTGGCCCTTTCGTGCCCTGGATGCATAATCACTCCGTGTTCTAATTCAAAATTTGAACATCATTCGCCTCCATTGGGGTCTGACAGGATAAAAATCTCACAATCCTGCCCTGAAATACAAGATATTGTGAAAGTTCGACAATTCACCACAATTTCTGAATTTATAAAATTATTAAATTAGTTACTCTGCGTATGGCAACACAGTGGCGCAATAGTTAGCATTCCCACCACACAGCTCCAGGATCCTCACTTGGTCCTGATGATGGGTTACTCCCTGTGAGGAATGTCACATGCTCCCCATGTCGGATCATGAAGGCAAAGATGACAATCTTTCACTTTATTCTATGGGTTGTCAAGTTTCAAAATAGTACATATAACCTCCATGACATCAAGCTGTCTGGGAAAGGTTCTGGAAAAAAGTCTCTTCCTGAGAAACACTCACAACATATAGAATCATTGGAACTACAGTTGGAATCAATGTTGTGGTCAGATGAGGCCAAAATGTAACCTTCTGCCCATGCACACTATCTTCTTGTTTCACTGTGAAATATGGTGGTGGATCATTGATTATTGTGTTGTCCTGCTCAACGCATAAATGGTTGGAGGAATATAAAGAGGAGAGTCCACAAACACAAACCTAAGAATATAAAGCAGCTTGAAATTATCTACACAGATGAATGGCCTAAGATGGCCGCTTGTTAGATATTAAAGGCAGTGGCTTAGTGTTATTCCCTCAAGCTTCACCAAATATTAAATGTGGGGCTGCTGACAATATTGAAACCAGTAGTTTGCAGAAATATACTTTTGTTATATTCCTTCCCAGTATATTCAGTTTTATTTCAATTTTATTTGTATATCACTTTTAACAATGGTCATTGTCACAAAGCAGCTTTGCAGGAATGTATAAATTCTGGATATAAATTTTAAATTTATAAATTTATAACTAATGAGCAAGCCAGAGGCAACAGTCGCAAAGGAAAAACTCCCTGAGACGATATGAGAAAGAAACATTGAGAGGAACCAGACTCAAAAGGGAACCCATCCTCATCTGGGTGATACTGGATAGTGTGATTAAAATTAAAATTTCCCTTCTATAACTGTATACTATATCAAAACATGCAACTGTTTAACCAGGAACTTATGCGCTTATGAACTTATGAATATGGGCATCAGAGTTATTTCTAAGTTCATTATAGTTTATTTAGTATGATCGTTGTCATGTAATGGTTAAAGAAAATGTATATTGTGTGATAAGTGTATGCAGGGATTCCGACAAGACTAGCTATGCCAGCATAATTAAAAGGAAGAGCCAGAAGGTAACACAAACATGTGAGGTGAGGACTAGACTTAAACGCTGAAACTGTATCTGAGTAACAAACACTAATTGGAAGGCTGTTCCGTGACTATGAGGCTTTGTATGAGAAAGTTCTGCCCCCTGCTTTAGGCTTCACTATTCTACTTACCAACAAAGAGCCTGCATCTTTTGATCAAACATAGAAATCTTGGTGCTCTGTGTTCTGAATATGTATGACCAGCACTCATGTATTTTAAAGAGCTGATCAGAATTCTAAGATTATTACAAACAGAAAAGTTAATTAAGTCAATTAAAGAATAACTATCACCAGTCCACTTCTGTTGTATTTGTCTGTTTTTCTGTTGTTTTATTCTGAATAAAGTAGACCATACATGACAACCATTTACAGTATGCTCTTTTATCTTTTTTGCAAGACAATGATTTGCCTACCTTTAAGACTGACAGTGAATAGACTCTGTATTCTGTTTTTCTCAAAATTACTTACATTGTTCAGAATAGTTTACAAGGATGCAACAGTTTATTCTGTGGCCCATTAGTCATTTTGTGTTTTTGAATAAGAGAACCAGTGAGGAATGATTTCATAGCCAAATGACTGGTGAAGATAAAGAAGTGACTATGTAGAGGCAGCAGTTTCATTCATAAGATCACATGATTGTTCAGAGTTCTCAGAAAGTCCCTTAGCTGCCTGCCCCAAAGCATGTCCCACCACCTGCTTGCAAAAAGTTTACACAGAACTTTGTCATAGCATTCTGATAAACTGTTTTGTGTGACACCAGAGGGTCAAATAGAAAAAGTCACAGACAGTGAGATAAGAAAAAAAAAAAGAGGGAACTAGGTTTAGGGTTAGATTCTAAATTTTTTAATTAGGTTTTTTCATATACTATGTGTGGCAGCTTGGGAAAGGAACCATAAACATATTTCACCAAAGTTATGTGGAAATAGTTTCTAATTATGATTACTAATATTCTATAAATATTATTTGCCCTTTTTAGATAAAATAAATTACATTGTTATTAATCATGGAACTTGACTTCTGCTGAAATAGCTGGACTTCTAAATAGCTTGTCAGACTGCAGGCTATGAATAAAGGCTGGTATAAAAATAGATATAGTTTTCATGGTCATTATTATAATCTGTATGTCTTAATTACATATTAAAATTTCACCATGTGAAGGGTTTTCCCAGGCAACCACACACTATCCGTTTTCTGTGCATAATATCCAAACTTATCTTGAGGGGTAAATTGGTTTATGTTCTTCTTAAGGGTATAATCAGACTGGCATTATTAACCAAATGATAATCTGTGAAGCTGGCCTGCCTAAAATACCATCTTTTTTGACTTTATCCACCAGATCCATTCATCCATTAATGACTGCATATTGTTCACGTGGTGTAGATGTAGATGATGCAGATTTTTCACATACTGGCGGATTCTGATTCAAGTGATTAATGCTTGTGAAAAAAGGCAAGCATAAATCACTACTCTGGTCAATTCAAATATATACATTGTATATTTTGTATAATATATAATGTATGTTATACATAAAATATAATGTATAATATATAATATTTTCTGATAACTCTGGTGGTTCCTTGCACTTTCAGTAACAACAAATGTCCCAAATATTAGCCAGCAGAACATGGGTCTCTAGATCTAATTTGATTCATTTAAGGTTGAGAGACAACTAAAACACTCATGGTAATGACTGTTAAAATGACTGCAATTTCATTTCGGCATGTCACAATGTCAACACAGTGAGTTGTGTTTTTTTATTCAACATGGAAGGAGTCTTTTAATTGTTCCACAGCTCAAAGCAAATACCAAAAAGTGGATACTACAGTACTACTACTTAGTGGCTGATGAAAAAAGCACAGCTCCAGCTTGGTGGTGCCAAACGATTCACTAATCTGTGCAGTAGAAATAGGCCCATTCGGCAAAAAAGTATGTCACTCAGTGGAACTCCCATGCATCAGAGAAAACCCACACCTGTGTTGTCAAATAAATGTACATATTTTTACCCCATTCTGTAATTTTTTTTGCTGCCAAAAAAAAACTTTGCAAAGAGGAAACTCCAGGGGACATCCCCTTTATGAGTGAAATGCACAAAAGAACTGTTTCCTCTTGTACACTAACATGCTTTTATGATGTCACCATCTTATTTGCATAAGTTCCATTTTACTATATGACAGTAAAAAGTCATTGGTTTTGAGTCTGCTGAATGTTTCATGCCAAATAGATAAGGAGACAAAAAAATAAAACATATTTTTAACAAAAATTGTATCAGTTGCTTTGGTTTGGAACCTACTTCTGAACTACTGTCGTGTACCATTAAAAAATACTGCAAGATATGACCAAATGTGTCAGCTAAAATGTTCCAATAATTTTAGTGAAATGGTAGTTTCATTAAGCACCAGTGTCTGGCTTCTTTCACTTTGTTTAGAGCTTGAATGAATGACTGTGTGATGGATTCAGTTTATGAGAACAGAAGGTGGATGTGTATTCTGAAGGATGTGAAATTAAACCCACAACCTATGAGTAATACCACAACATAAGTAGAGAGGTGAAGAAACCTCCCTGCTTTTACAAGAACAGATCAAACAGTGTGTGTGTGTGTGTGTGTGTGTGTGCGCGCACACGTGGGTGGGGGGTGTGCAGGGGGGGAGTGCATGAGGAGAGTGCATGTGAATATTTATAAGACATTCACAGATATTTATTTAGCTTTTTATTATTTTATTCACATTTTTACAATACACTGCCACAAAGCAGCTTTACAGAAATCTGTCTGTAGAACTAGAGTAATTTGCAGACCTTCCCTTCAACCTGGTTGTTTTGCTGGAAAAAGCAGTAAATGGTGGAGACTTATTATATTAGAAATATTCATTTTGATAATCCAGAAGACCAGGAGGACACAGCCTTGATTTAATACTGACATATGATTAAGTAAAGATACCATAGTCACAGTACCCTAGTCTGAAATTACTGTCCTCTCTGAAAGTATTGGAATAACAAGGCCAATTCTTTTTTTTTTTTTTTTTGCTGTACACTAAAGACATTTGGGTTTAAAATCAAAAGATGAATATGAGACAATGCATCAGAATTTCAGCTTTCATTTCTTGATATTTACAATTTAAATATCAAACAACTTAGAACATGGCACCTTTGGTGGCAGACCACCCAATTTTTAAGTGAGCAAAATTATAGAAATAGATAGTCTTAAAGTAAATTAAATTATGCTTAATATTTCTATTCAATTCATTTCAGTTTTTTTTGTATAGCACTCTTAACAATGGATATTGTCAAAAAGCAGCTTTACAGAAATAAATAGACACAAACCAAAATAAATTGTAAATATGTGAATTTATCCCTATATTTGGTTGCATATCCCGTGCTCGCAATAACTGCATCAAGCTGGTAACTCACTGATATCCCCAAACTGTTGCATTCTTCTTTTGTGATGCTTTTCCAGGCTTGGACCACAGTTTCTTTCAGTTGTTGTTTGTTTTGTGGGGTTTCTCCCTTCAGTCTCCTTGCTGTTCCAATACTTTTGGAGGGGACATAACGTTAAAATCACCTGCCTAATATTGTGTAGATCCCCCTTGTGCCACCAAAACAGCTCTGGCCCGTCAAGGCATGGACCTCTGAAGGTGTGCTGTAGTATCTGGCACCAAGACGTTAGCAGCAGATCCTTTAAGTCCTGGAAGTTGCGAGGTGGGGCCCCACAGATGCATGATTGGATTGAGATCTGGGGAATTTGGTGGCCAAGTCAACAACTTTGTCATGTTCAGCAAACCATTCCTGAACAATTTTGCAGTGTGGCAGGGTGCATTATCCTGGTGAAAGAGGCCGCTGCCATTAGGGAATACCGTTGCACTACTTGGTCTGCAACAATGTTTAGGTAGGTTTGTACTTGTCAAAGTAACATCCACATGAATGCCAGGAACATTGCCCAGAGCATCACACTACCTCCACAGGCTTGTGTTCTAACACCTTTATATCATAGCCAGCATTAACTTTTTCAGCAATTTGTGCTACAGTAGCTCTTCTGTGGGATCGGACCAGACCGGGTAGCCTTTGCTCCCCATGCACGTCAGTGAGCCTTGGGTGCCCATGACCCTGGACCCTGTCCTGGGTTCACCAGTTGTTCTTCCTTGGACCACTTTTGGTAGGTACTAACCACAGCATACCGGGAACACCCCACAAGACCTGCCATTTTGGAGATGCTCAGAGCCAGTCATCTAGCCAATTTGGCCCTTGTCAAATTCACTCAGATCCTTATGATTGCCCAGTTTTCCTGCTTCTAACACAACAACTTCGAGAACTGACTGCTCATTTGCTGCCTAATATATCCCACTCCATATATATATATATATATATATATATATATATATATATATATATATATATATATATATATATATATATATACTGTGCAAAAGCCTTAGGCACATGCAAAGAAATGCTGTAGAACAAAGATACCTTCAAAAATAATGAAATTAAATGTTTCTACATTAAAAAAAGTAATAAATGAAACAAAGTCAATATTTGGTGTGATGACCCTTTGCTTTAAAACAAAATTAGTAGTCTCGGGTACAATTTGTGCAGTTTTATAAAGAAATTAGCTGGTAAGTTTTACTGAGCATCTTGCAGAACCAGCCACAGTTCTTCTGAAGACTTTGACTTCTTATTTTTCCAGGCAAAACCCAGCAGCCTTCATTATGTTTTTGTCTGAAAAAGTGTCTCTTACATAATACACTGCTTTCTTTACTGACATACAAACATTTTTCTGTAACATTTAATTTTGTGCTGAAAAACTAATATTTGGAAATCTAAAAGGTCTTTGTACTGACTCAATAATGTAGAAGTCATAAAATAAAAGTCTATAACAAAAAAATTAGGGTGCCTAAGATCTTTGCACAGAACTGTATATATAGTCATGGGAAAAAGAAATTATATCCTCCTGCAGGGGCTAAATAACAATTTGCTGGTCCTCACCTCACCAACTTCTATGAACAAACAAATAACCTCAAGTGACAACAAAAAACACAACAGTCAATATGTAGTCATTTATTCCAAAAAAAAGAGTAAAACTCAGAAAAAATAACATTCAGAAACCTGGTGGGAAGAAATTAGTACATCCTTCCTACTTCCACAATCTTAGAGATTTTTTTAGCATCCATGTGTTACTAATGAAATGCACAAAATTAGTTAATCAAGAAGTGTGACTACCTTTATAAAAGCAGAAATTTTGACTGTTTGGTGTTCTGGAGCACTCAGGAGTGTCTCTACATCATGCCAAGAAGATAGAACATCAGCCATGACCTCAGAGAAGCAATTGTTGCTGCTCATGAATCTGGGAAGGGTTATAAGGCCATCTCCAAACAATTTGAAATTCACCATTCTACAGTCATAAGGATTGTTTTCAAATGAAGAGTCTACAAGACAGTTGCCAGTCTGCCCAGGAGTGGGCATCTCAGCAAATTCAGTCCAAGGTCAGACCATTTACTGCTCAGTGATATAAAGAAAAACCCAAGATCATGTGACCTACAGGCATCTGTAAGCACATTAAATGTTTGTGTTCATGACAACAGGATCAGAAAAAGACAGAATCAGAAAAAGACAAGTATATATATATATAAAGTATTCAGACCCCTTCATTCAGCCCAGATCGGTTGCAGAGTGTTGTAGTGATGGTTGACCTTCTTAAAGTTTCTCCCATCTCCATATATGATCTCAGGAGCTCAATCAGAGTGACCATTTGGTTCTTGGTCACCTCTCTTACCAAGGCCCTTCTCTCCCGATTGCTCAGTTTGGCTGGGTGGCCAGCTCTAGGAAGAGTCCTGATTGTTTCAAACTTCTTCTATTTAAGAATTATTAAGGTCACTGTGCTCTTGGGAACCTTCAATGCAACAGAATTTTTTAGTAGCCTTCCCTAGATCTGTGCATCAACACAATCCTGTCTCTGAGCTCTGCAGGCAGTTCTTTTGACCTCATGGCTTGGTTTTTGTTCTGATATGCATTTTCATCAGCAAATATCAGCTTAGACCTTATATACACAGGTTTGTGCCTTTCCAAAACATGTCCAATCAAATGAATTTCCACAGGTAGACTCCAATCAAAGTGTAGAAATGTCTCAAAGATGATCCAGAGACATGGGATGCACTTGAGTTAAATTCTGAGCTAAAGTGTCATAGCAAAGGGACTGAATTCTTATGTCAGTGTGATATTTAAAATGTATCTTTTTAATAAACTTGCAAAGTTATCATAAATCTCTTTTTTGCATTGTCATTATGAGGTATAGAATGTATCTACATTCTCATAATGACAGGTTTCACATTTTTTTTCGATGTGAAAAAAAGTTTGAAATGACTTTTGCTTTGTGACATGATGCATTATCATACCGGAAGTAGCCATTAGAAGATGGGTAAATGGGCTAGTATCATTCCTTATAATGGAGTTCAGTCTTTCAGTATATACAGTACATTGCAAAGTCTTTTGATTTACCAGCAGATATGTCAGAATGAACAAAACATGTAAATTTCAAAATTACAACAGAAAAAACCTATCTAATGTGGAGTAAGAAAAATATGATTTTAAGAATAATACTAACACCTAATGTAATATTACAATATAAAAGTAAATGCTAAGCCTCCTGCTGCATTTGAAGTAAATATTAAAAAGTAAAGGCCAGATTTTATAACCCAAATTGGCTCTTAACCTTTCACTGCCCCCACCCTCACACCTCTCAAAGGACAATGCATCCAGTGTTTTTGATGGATTAGCACAGGTGGTTGGGCAAGAGTAAAATGGTGGACTGTATGTTGGGGTCTAAGGATGAGGTAGGGAAACACTGCTGTTTTGTATTATTGCAAATGTGCTTAAAGATACATTAGTGCACTAAAAATAGACACATTAAGCTTTTATTGTATGCATTACTTACATGCAAACAATACATTCATATGCATTTATAGTAAATTAATAAACGTCTAAACTTCTATATGTGCACATATTACATTTTCATTGCAGTTTTCTCAAGTATGTTATGGTGTCTATTTCCTGTTAGCTTAATTCTTCTTCTTCCTGTTTTTCTGTGGCTTACACTTTGTGGTATGTTGCACTGAGTTCCCCAACAAAGAAAATGAGGAAATAATATAATTTATTTGGGGCCAATCATAAGCAAATAAAGTTCTGATCTTTGGTGTCATCATGATGTTTTTTTTTTGCACCTGTCTCAGGCTGCCTGACATTAAAATTTACTAAGTAATCAAATCATGTCTAGCCTACTCCCTAAGTACAATTTTTGTTATTTGCTTTTGTACAGTATAAATAAAATGTCCACAATGTATAATAGTATTGGGCCATTTATCAAAAAACAGCCATTTATCAAAAATCAAAATGCGAGAGTTTTATCTGTTGTATATGTTGAAAAAGTTGTAATTAAAGACTTCACCAAATGAAAGTAAGTCCACATATGGGTTTAGGTTTTTTTTTTTTTTTTTTTTAGGGAAATTCAAGCTCAAGGTTGGAGTCACTGAACTGGTTAGTCATACAGTATGTTAGTCATATGCAAAAAGCATACTATAGTGAGAAGCTAAGTAGGCTACTGAGGCCTCATGGAATTGGTGTTCTTTTCCTGACATTCATAAGGATTGTTTATGGCATCTGAGAAAAAGTAACAACCACCCCCAACACTGCCTAGAACACACACACATGGTACACCCATTCAGTGCGCCACACTGCTCCCCACATAACCATCACAAAGTATGAGGAAGGACTGCTCACAATCCTCATGTCTCTGACATTAGGTCCAGTGGTATTATCAGAGCACAATATACAAGATATTTCAAGCCATAAGATATTGAAAATAATGGCAAATAGCAAAAAAAATATCATTTTAGTTATGATAAAGTTAAAATAAAATAAGATTTTTTTTGCCATTCAGACAGTGTTTTAATTAATTAAGCCTAGTCCCACTGCAGGAAATGCATCTCATAATTTCACACATAAGGCTGTTGATAACAGTAAACCTTGGCACACATCAGTATTGCAGACCCACTGTCCACCCACACAATGTTTTAATCTGAAGCAGAAACTTGGTGACTTAATCAGAGTCATAATCTAATATGTTTCTGACTAAGAAGGGAATATGACATGTTTACCTCCATTCACCCTCAAAGAAATTAGAACTAGCATTCTGTATCGGTCAATCTGGCAAATTTGCAGTGTAGAAGCAAAAGGGAACATCCGTGGGCCTGAGAAAACTACATCAGTGACAGAAAAGAGAGAAATTGTTTGGCAACCTACACACTCAGAATAGGAGCCTACACATTACAGCTAAAGAGAATCATTCACTCACATCCTCTGTCATATCACACGGCTCTGTTTGTCTGCATTTTCATAAATATGAAAGCTATAGGTAAATCTCAAGCTATAGTTGAATTCAAGAACCAACAGCTCCTGGCATGAACAACAGTATGAATGTGTTTATTTTATGTAAAACTTCTTTCTAAATTACAGTTCTATAGTTATACTGTATTTGGCAAATTTGTAAAAGGTCGTCATGTTTACCAGTGTTCTATCAATTCACTAAAAATTTTATATTAATTAAAATAACTACACTACTAAAAACTATTTATTGTGGATTTGAATTAACAGGGCTTTTTACAGAATACTGATCATCTTATTGAGTCATTTGTGATGCTAATTAGATAAACCACTGAATTATTAACAACATCCATTCCTTTTTTCTTAAGAAACTAGGCCAATTCAATTCCTAGTAATGCAACTGTTCCAAGTCTTGTACAAAGTTCTCCAGCCTCTCCTTAAACAAACAGCGGGAGATTTCCAAATCATATTTATCTGCCTTCAGCTTAATCAAACATTCTGTATGCCCGTTGAGTCATTGTGCATGATCTTTTTTGTCCTCTTGAAATTATAAGTTACATCATTGTGAATGTGTTCATTATTAAACTTACTGTATTATCATTTCTTTGTTGTTATAACGTAGAAATGCAATTTACAAAAACAAATTAATAGCCATTATTCAGCGTATACACTGAGTTTTAATTGTTATTTAGGTTGAACAAACTAAATTCCAGTGAAGATGACTAAACTTTATTTAATATTTTGACAATCAATACCTTTCTTTGTTCTAAATCAATATTGAACATGTGTTTGCCTTAAAGTAATGCATTCATTTAACATAATTTTTTATTCAAGGATTAATTATTTATTATGGATTTTTTTATTCAAGGATTTTTATTCAAGATTTATGGTACACTTTTATAGTTAAACAAAACACCAGAATCACTGGTTGATAGAAATAACCAATTCCTTATAAAAAATACCATGCAATCCACAACAAGGCTGTGTGAATATGTGTAAGCATGTGCACAAATACAGTCAGGTCCGGAAGTATTTGGACAATGACAGAGTTTTTGTAATTTTGCCTTTATACACCACCACAATGGATTTGAAATAAAACAATCAAGATGTGATCGAAGTGTATACTTTCAGCTTTTTTTTAAGAGGTTCCCCAAAGATATGGCATTTACCATTTAGGAATTACAGCCATTTTCAACAAAGTACTTCCATTTTCAGGGGCCCAAAGGTATTTGGACAATTGACTGACAAGAAGTTAATCGACCAGGTGCGGTCCATTCCCTCGTTACTTCAAGACAAATGAAGCAGATAAAAGGTCTGGGGTTGATATCAGGTATTGAGTTGGCATTTGGCAGCTGTTCGAGCTACCAATATGAAGTCCAAGGAGATCTCAATGCAAGTGAAGGAGGCCATCATTAGGCTGAAAAAACAACATAAATCTATAAGAGAGACAAAGAAAGCACTGGTGAGTTCAACAACATTGAAAGGCCTGGGAGACCACGGAAGACAACTAAAGTGGATGATCGCAGAATCCTTTCCTTGGTGAAGAAAAACCCCTTCACAACATCAACAGAAGTCAAGAATACTCTGGAGAAGGTAGGCGTATCATTGTCAAAATCTACAATCAAGAGACGCCTTAATGAATGTAAATATAGAGGGTTTACAACAAGGCGCAAACCACTGGGAACATTCAAGAACAGGAAAGCCTGATTAGACTTTGCCAGAAAACATCTAAAAAGCCTCCCATGTTCTGGAATAAGATTCTTTGGACTGATGAAACCAAGATTAACTTGTACCAGAATGATGGGAAGAGAAAAGTATGGCAAAAGAAAGGAACAGCTCATGATCCAAAGTATACCACATCATGTGTCAAACATGGTGGAGGAAGTGTTATGGCTGCCAATGGAACGCGCTCACTGGTGTTTACTGATGATGTGACTGCTGACAGAAGTAGCAAGATGAATTCTGAGGTGTATAGGGCTATACTCTCTGCTCACATTCAGCCAAATGCTACAAAATTGATAGGACGTCGTTTCACAGTGCAGGTGGATAATGACCCTAAACATACTGTGAAAGCAACTCAAGACTTTTTGAAGGCAAAGAAATGGAATATTATTCAATGGCCAAGTCAGTCGCCTGATCTCAACCCAATAGAGCTGCTTTTCACTTACTGAAGACAAGACTGAAGGCAGAAAGACCCACAAACACACAGCAACTGAAGGTGGCTGCAGTGAAGGCCTGGCAAAGCATCTCCAAGGAGGAAACTCAGAATTTGAGTTTTGAGAACATGGGCTCGAGACTTCAGGCAGTCATTGACAGCATCCAAGTATTAAAATTATGGTTATATTTACAATTATGTCACTGAAAATGGAGGTACTTTGTTGAAAATGGCTGTAATTCCTAAATGGTAAATGCCATATCTTTGTTTAGCTGAAAGTCTACACTTCAATCACATCTTGATTGTTTTATTTCAAATCCATTGTGGTGGTGTATAAAGGCAAAATCACAAAAACTCTGTCATTGCCCAAATACTTCCAGGCTCGACTGTATATACACATTTTGTAATTAAATATTAGAACAAGTGAAATGAAAAAAAAAATCTTACAAAGTTGAATAAGAAATATAGCCACAAGCGGTAATCATTGGGGTCCAAGCACCTTCACCTTGGCCAATTCTTGCCAAGTTACATAGAACAATAAAGAGTCTATAGATGAACATATTTCAATCAAGTTTGGTGAAGATATTAAATTGTATGAAAGGTGATTAGGTAAAGGCTGCCATATTTTTGAAGTAACCCAGTGGTAATTAACATCGAATTACAGATTAAGCAGAAAAATGAAGTACACCAATTTCAGCTCACTAGGACCTTCAGTTCCTGAGAAACAAAGTTCTCTTCATAACATTGGCTTGAAGATGCCTTTCAACTTTTGTGTGAATTTAGTTATTTAATTTTTCTGAGTAGTGGTTGAGATTGAGCTACCTAAAAAGTTTCATGTTGATATGCTTTTACTGTTTAGGCTGCATGATTCCTTTTAGCTGAGAAAAGTAAAAATAATTGTTGTTAATTTTTGTGCTTGAAGCCCTAAAAATCCAAACAAATCAAGAAGGTTCCAGCATTTTCTGCTTGAACCATTAAAAATCCTAAAAAAAAAAAAAAAAAAAAAAAAGCGTTCCAGCTTAAAGCTTAAAGTGCTTAAAGCCCTAAAATACTAACAGAAACAATATGGTTCTAGCACTTTGTGGTTAATGCCGTAAAAATAATAATAGATACCATAAGGTCATCACTTCATGCTTGAACCCCTAAAAATCCTAACAGAAATAATATATATATATATATATATATATATATATATATATATATATATATATATATATATATATATATATATATATATATATATATTATATATATATATATATATCCATACTGAACCATGGTCTGGTTAAATGTTCATGGCTACTCTCTGGAAAAATTTTAATGTATACTTCAGCTTTGGTGGATACTCGAGATTCAGGCAGTAGATGACACCCATTAACACAGCAAAACCATTTGTAACATCCTGGAGATTGTGTAGGACAACAGCCTCCTCTACCACAACTACCACATTGAAGACCTTGTGTGGAAATGCATTCTGCAGAACACCCTCATAACCAATCAGCAGACCAACCTGCACCTCTTCAGTACATCATGCAGATTTTCACCATGGGCCTTCAAAATTAAACACATAATGAGACAGTAATGTTTCAGGGTTGTTTTTAAAGCAAAGATGGGCAGAGGAGAAAATGACAATTGACAGATAGCTAGCTACATAGACAGCTAGAAGCGCAGACTGGCAGGCTGTGTGTGCAATGTTTGAGATTTTCCAGGAGTCCTGAGTAATGTTTGAGCATGTTTAGGACAAAAATTCATCAGCAGTGCTCAAGCCTTTAAGCAAAGAGCACAGATGTTACAGGGTTTTTCTTCTTAAATGTTCTTCTGGACAGTATACTTTTACATGAACCATCATTTTCTTTTCATAAGGCACACTAAGTAACCTGACAGACTGATAAACAGACAGATATTCAAAGACGTTAATATATTTTTCTTACATCACACATCCTTATGGTGCCTTATGGATCCTCAGACCAGTAGTATGGCAGACCAAGAAAAGCAGCAGTTCTTCTCTTCTGGGTGGTGTCCCAAAATTGCAGAGTTGGACAAAATTGCAGAGAAACTTTTATCAGTAGCGATTTGCACAACAAAAGGCCAGATTACAATTGTGTTTTCACTACAGGATAGTAACCTACATCTTTCTCAAGACACTGTAAAATGCTTTTCAGTTCTGGCCTCCTCCCTGATATAACTTTTTATCTCCACACAGTGACTGTGAGTATACCTAACCACTTTCCTTCTCTTTCTGCCGAGCTACACTCCTGAGCTGCCGGTGATCCAGACCCCCCTACGCTCTGGACCAGACGAGCATCACTCCTGAGCTGCTGGTAATCCAGAAACCCCCCCCCCCCCCCCCGCACCTGTCCACCAGCAATGCTTCATACTGCCACGAAGACGCTTCAGCTGTTTTCTGTGGACTACACAAACACACATTGTACACACACACACACGCACTACAGTGTAAACCCATATGAGGATGGGTTCTCTGTTGAGTCTGGTTCCTCTCAAGGTTTCTTCCTATCACCATCTCAGGGAGTTTTTCCTTGCCACCGTCGCCCTGCTTGCTCATCAGAGACGTCACACACACACACACTTCACTTTACTTTTGTTTGTGTAAAGCTGCTTTGAGACAATGACCTTTGTAAAAAAGCGCTGTACAAATAAAAATGAATTGAATTGAATTGAACTGCTGCTTTACGTATACAACTACAGGAGTCTTGGGACCAGACTGTCAAGTACTTCTAGGAATGACTCCAAAAGGTCTGTGTTGACAATCCTCCTGAATTCATCACTGATCTGGAAAAAGGGGGCAACACTGTGAAATAACATATACAAATTAAGAGTATATCTAGTTTTCAGCAACATCATAATACCCTGTCCATCTGGCAAGAAGTCCATATATGAGTGGTTTGTTGTCCACAATTTCCTTTTAGTGCTAAGAGAATGTAGTTGCCATTAAATCATCCACAAGACAGAAATCAGATTCCTTTTTCATCATTTCCATCACTATTATCTTTCACTTGTCCTCCATGTTCTCTGCACTCAGTCCTTCAGGCGGATTTGGCAAATACTGGACCTGTCCCCATTTTGGATTTTTTGAGATTCTTGCTTTTGGTATCTCCAGGCTACAACAGCAGAAGCATTGATTTCTGTAAAGCTGCTTTTGACAATATCTGTTGTTAAAAGCGATATACAAATAAAAATTTAATTAAATTGAATTGAACTGAAGACCACATCAGATTCCAGTCCTGTCAGCCAAGAACAGAAATCTGAGGCTATCATGGGCACAGACTCACTGAAACTGGATGGTTGAATAATAAGACCAGGTGATTTTTAAAAAAATCTTTAACTGAAAGAACAGAGAAATAGCACACTAACTATTAGACTCCTAACTTCAATGCCTGTCTTAAATGTAATCCTTCACATGAAAGGGGTGGTTGTGTTGTCAGACCACTCAACAACAGAGGGAGGGAACAAGAAGTGGCACGAGTGTGTGTCACCCACATAAGGTGGTGACAGTCAACTACCCTTGGCTTTTTTAAGAAACTGCAAGCACAGTCTTATGTGTTCTTCAGTGTAAACACACTTAGCACATGCTTTGGTTCATTAAAGCTAACTGACTAGCCAATGCAACAGGTCCAATTCATTCAACAGGTCTCATTATTTCAGAAATTGTAATGACAGAAAACTGAAAAAATGAATGAATCTGGCAAAGTTAATGTGGCAAAAACTGACTATATTTATATATAAATGTTGAATATTTATATTTTGAAACACATTAAATCTATTTTTTTTTAATCTAATCTTCTCTTTTTTAATTGTCATATGTTTTTTTGTGTAACATCTTTGAATTTGTTGAATTAGCACACTTACTTCAAAAGTCGACATGCCACTGCAGTGTTAATCTAAAGTCAGTGTACTAAAGAGTGTTGCTTGGCAGTAGGAAATGTAGTAGGACACAATAAGATACACAAAAAAATGCTGAGTTATTTTTACAACTCAATTGCTAAGTTTAGCTTGTTAGGTCAGGTGAATGGGTCGATGTGTTCCAGATTGGGTTGATAATGGGTAACCCTGTATGCTGGGTTAGGGATGCAGACTTAAAAGGAAACAGGCATGTGGCAAGATTAATTTTCTGAAATGTTCCACTGTGCCAGTCAAGACATAGCTGCAAACAGAAAAGGTCTGATTCAGCTGTAGGTTTTTGCAGGCTCCTGAGTAGCGCAACAGAAACACATTCATTCTAACATCCAGAGATTTTAGGTTTGAATCCTGAAACCAAACTAAACCAAGAAGTGTTTGGTTTGACAGCCTATGTTAGCTTGCTGACAAGAAAGTATGCTAGCTAATGTTCCTTGTAATAAATATGACAAATTAGTATTTTTTTTTTTTTTTTAACATTTTTAACATTTAAAAGTTTAGATTAAATTCTTACACAATTATAGTTACACTTAACATTAAGCTTCCTAATTTTGGGGAACTCCAGTCAGGTCCATAAGTATTTGGACAGTGACACAAGTTTCAAAACTTTGCCTTTGTACACCACCACATTTGATTTGAAATGAAGCAATCAAGATGTGATTGAAGTGTAGATTTTCAAATTTAATTCAAAATTAATTCATTAATTAACAAAAATATTGTATTAAGTGTTCAGGAATTACAGCCTTTTTTATATAGTCCCTCCATTTTCACAGGCTCAAAAGTAATTTGACAATTGATAAGCAGTTTCATGGCAAAGTGTGGCCTGTTTCCTCATTATTTCATGACAAATTAAGAAGATAAAAGGTCTGGAGTTGAATCCAAGAGTAAAATTTACATTTTGTAACTGTTCATAGGAATATGCAGTCCAAAGAGGTGTCGAGTGCAAGTGAAAGAGGCCATCATTAGGCTGAAAAAAACAAAACAGACCTATCAGAGAGATAGCAGAAACTTTAGGATTGGCCAAATCATAATTTGGTACATTCTCAAAGAGAAGGGATGCACTGGTGAGCTCAGCAACACCAAAAGGCCTGGAAGACTACAGAAGGCAACTAAAGTGGAGGATCACAGAATTCTTTCCTTGGTGAAGAAAAACCCCTTCACAACATCTAGCCAAGTCAAGAACACTCTCGCAGAGGTAGGCCTATCATTGTTAAAGTCTACAATCAAGAGATGCCTTAATGAATGTAAATACAGAGGGTTTACCTCAAGATGCAAACCACTGATAACACTCAAGAACACAAAGGCCAGATTAGACTTTGCTAGAAAACATCTAAAAAAGCCTGCCCAGTTCTGGACAAGATTCTTTGGACAGATGAAACCAAGATTAACTTGTGCCAGAATGATGAGAAGAGAAAAGTATGGAGAAGGAAAGGTCGGTCTCATGATCCAAAGCATACCTCATCATCTGTTAAACATGGTGGAGGCGGTGTTATGGCATTGGCGTGTATGGATGCAAGTGGAACTGGGTCACCGGTGTTTATTAGTGAAGTGGGACCATTACTTCACTGTCCAAATATTTATGGACCTGACTGTATATACTGTAACTATTAACATTAATTCTAGCTAGTTAAACATGTCCTCTGTAACTTTATCTTGAATTATTGGATAGCACTAATGTCTACAGCCCAGCAGTGTTGTCATTTTTACCAATAAGTTGCATATTGGGTCAGAACCTAATCTCACTGGATTAAGACAACCCAGTGCTGGGTTTCCCATCAGTGTAGTGTCGGCTTCATGCATGTATGCAAAGCTTTTTAAAGGTTTTTAAGATTTACTGCTTACTGAAAATTAAGTAAGCCCACCAACATATGTTAATGATGCCAAAAATAAAATGGTTTTGCACTTTTCTAACAAGAACGACTCTCACCCATTATTTTCTAACCTTGAGTGGAGTTAATTGCAGCAACACTAAATATAAATGGGGACTACAGAGAAAAGGTTTTATGTAATTTTTTGCAAGGAGTACACAAATAACTTGTCTGATTGGGCTAGTGAGTGGAAGGGGCTTGTCATTTTAAGTCACAACACTTTACTGAGTGGCAAAGTTTCTCTTCTTTTTTCCCAGTGTTTTATTTTACAATCCTATGATGTGAAAGAAGTGTTAAAAAGTGAAGACTTTTAAAGATTTTCAAAGTGAGAGCCTGCTTTGAGAAAGGAGTTTTAATTTATATGTGCTCCAATCGTAAGGGTGCAGAAAATCCTCTTTTTAAACACTTACACACTGTCATTGGTACCTGCAATAAATTTTGCATTTTGGGTGGAGATTTTAACTGTGCTATTGACAGCAAGGCTAGAAATCATATAGAACCTTGTGCTGCTTCCCAAAAGTCTCTGAGTGAGATAATAGAAAAACACGATTTGTGTTGTATCTGAAGAAATTTTCATGAAGGTCAGAGACAATACAGGTGGGCTCACTCGAGAGACAACATGCTCTCACTGGCAAGGCTTGATCATTTTTATACACAGCATTAAGGATCAGTTAAAAAAAAAAATGTGATTTTTTTTTCTTCTAATTTTCGACTGTCCAGTTTGGGTGAGCTTGTGCTAATGATAGCCCCAGACTCCTGTCCGCCAAGAACAGGAATCTGAGGCTATCATTAGCACAAGCTCACGCAAACTGGTTTGATGTTTTGTGCATGCTGAGACGCTTTTCTGCTCACAATGGTTGTACATAGTGATTATACGAGTTACTATATCCTTCCTGCCAGCTCGAGCCAATCCGCTGATGGACATTTTGGCCATTTTCCTCTGATCTCTCTTATAAACAAGGCTTTTCCACCCACAGAACTTTCGCTCACTCAGTGTTTGTGACCATTGCATGTGTGTGTACAGGTGTTCCTAATAAAATGGATGTGAGTGTAAGTGCTTCTTTTTTAGCAGAGAAGTTTTGCATGGGGTGAAGGAACAGAGATGATTGCAGTGCAGTTTGTTGCTTATTGTTCTCTGTGTAACTGCTGTTTTCAGGACATTTTGCAACTCTTTTCAAGTGACTGCTGTTTTCTCTTACCTCCCTTATCATTAGTCTGCATATTATTGAACTAACTGTACAGACAGGTATGTTTAAGGTCTTTGCTATGGCTCTATAGCATTTTCCATTAAAGTGTTGTTTAATAATGTTGCCTGTGAGAAGGCTTTGCACTAGATTTTGTCTGTGGAGATTTGCATTAATGTGGTCAGGCACTGGTGTTGGGTGTGAAGGCCTGGAGTGCATTTGGCATTCTAGTTCTTCAAAAGGTGTTCAGTGGGGTTGAGGTCAGGACTCTGTGCAGGCCACTCAAGTTCTACGAGTCCAACCTTGGCAGACCATGTCTTCACGAACCGCAATTTGTGCATGGGGCATTGTCATATGGGAACATGTTTGGGCCCCTTAGTTCCAGTGAAAGGAAATTAATACTAATACTACAGCATACAAAGTCATCCTACAAAATTGTGTGCTCGAACTTTGTGGGAACAGTTTGGGCAAGGCCCACATATGGGAGTGATTGTCAGGTGTCCACATGCTTTTGACCACATAATGTACTTTTTGTTTATGACATTATATGTGTAAATATGAAGTGGATATACAGTTGGGTCCATAAGTATTTGGACAGTGACATAATTCATGTAATTTTGCTTCTGTAAACTACCACAATGGATTTGAAATGAAGGAATCAAAATGTCACTGAGGTGTAGACTTTCAGCATTAATTCAGGGGGTTTAACAAAAAATATTGCATTAACTGTTTGGGAATTACAGCCATTTTGTGTATAGTCCCTCTATTTTCACAGGCTCAAAAGTAATTTGGCATGTATCACTGCCAATGGAACTGTGTCACTGGTGTTTACTGATGATGTGACTGCTGATAGAAGTAGCAGGATGAATTCTGAGCTCTACTTTCTGCTCACATTCAGGCAAATGCTGCGAAAGTGATAGGACGGCACTTCATAGTACAGATGGATAATGACCCTAAACATACCGCAAAAGCAACCCAAGAGCTTTTTAAGGCAAAGAAGTGGAATTTTCTTAAATGGCTGAGTCAGTCACCTGACCTCAACCCAATGGAGCATGCTTTTCACTTACTGAAAACAAACTGAAGGCAGAAAGACCCACAAACAATCAGCAACTGAAGGTGGCTACAGTAAAGAATTGGCAAAGCATCTCAAGGGAGAAACTCAGCATTTGGTGATGTCCATGGGTTCCAGACTTCAGGCAGTCATTGACTACAAAAGGATTTGCATCCAAGTATTAAAATAATCCTAACATTTATAATTATGTTTGTCCAATTAATTTTGAGCCTGTGAAAATGGCTACAGTTCCTTAATGGTTAATGCAATATTCTTTGTTAAAAACCTTGAATTCAAGCTGAAAGTCTACACTTTTAATCACATCTTGATTGCTTCATTTCAAATCCATTGTGGTGGTGTACAGAGGCAAAATTAGTGCTGCGTTATTGTGTCATTGTCCGAATACTTATGGACCCGACTACATCTGTCCATCTATCATGATACACATCATCATAAAAAAAAAAAAACAAAAAAAAAAACCCCAAACAACAACAACAAAAAAAAAGAATTTCTAAATTCCCTCTCACTTTTTTCCTTTGAAGGAGATTCTCTGAAGAATGCACAACTGGCACCATTCCAGTTCTGTCAGGAACAGGCCCTCCCTTTGTCAGAAGCACACCCCATTACAGAATTCTCTGCCATTGGCTGGTGGCTTCGCGCGCTTTCACTCCCCTCACACAGTTGACCCAAGTACAGAACAAAAGGTCAACGGTGAGGTGCTGTTGTGGACACACACAGATACACACAGTCTCACACTCACACACACATACACACACACGTGCACTCTGTTGCTCTCTTTTTTCACACAAACACAAGCTCACTAAGTCCCTCCTTCTCTCTGAAAGGTAATACCAGTCTGCTGGAAAGTCGGGGGGGAGGGAGAGATGGTAGAGGCAGTGTCGCTGGACTCAAATGCATCCTCCCAGAGTATGGGCTCTGACTCTGGATTGGGTTTTTAACCATACAAATTTAGAATAACAGCCAGAGATTTACACTACTCCATCTAAATTTACAGGCATGTACCCAAAGTAACTCAAAGGTTGACAGAATACAACTATATAGATAAATATATAGTTGTATTCTTTATCAATATAGATAAAATGTTGAGGGTTAAAAAACTTGATCACGGGTCATAATGCTTTGCCAGTGATCCAGAGATTTGAACTGGCAACCTTCTGCTGCCTAGCACTTTATACCCCAGAGAGTTTGATAGGTCTACAGTGAATAACTGAATCACATAATAAAATGCTAATTTTTATACATAAATACATGAACGGTTCTGAACTTGGTCAACCGAGGCAAATTATGTGGCTAGACTGACTATTTTATGACAGAAGCATGTGTTCTCAACAACCCACGGACGTACCTCAATTATTACATGTCACTTACAGTGAATTTTCCAGGTAGCACTGTAAAATTACTGGAATATGTGTTACACACTGTCCCACATGTACTGAATGAAATGTATTTCTGACCTAATATTACAGAGGCACCTAGTGGCAAAGAAAGGCTATGAGAACACACGTCCACTGTACATTAATGCCTACAAGTATGATGAATTTAGATTAATTTTGGATATAGAATTTGGGCACAAAATTGTAACACCCCCCTGTCACATGAAACTTTATTGTGATTACATACACAAAAATCTGTCCCTCTCTGCCTTCAGGACACACACACGTAAAAGGACCTTCAAACTCATGTGTTGTACTGTTGTGGTTTCCACAGCTACCATGTCCACAGTAGACAGGGCCAACTGCTGGAAACCTCTCTCACAGTGAATAAATACATTTGTTTCCTCTATTAATCTTTTTTCCCTCCTATGAAAGGTGTTGTGGCCTGTGCATAAACTCTCATTATACACAGATGATCTTTTGTATACAGTATTTTTAATCCCAGCACTTCTCTCCCCTATATTGGAAATTCTGGAACAGTTTGTTCAAATTTCAGGACAAAGTTGAACAAACTGTTACAGTTTTTTTTAATTAAATTAGAAAAAAGCCAATTATGTTTTAACTCACCTGCAAGAGCACTTATGAAGTCACTGTTTGCTTTTAAGATATCAGAGGTATTTAGATATCTAGGAGTGCTTTTTTTGTTTTCAGATCCTACATTTCATACTTGGTCATGCAGTGGAATTACTACAATTAATGATTTGTATAAGGCTAGTGTCTTTTTATCTTTCTCAGACTTTTTCACTTTTTCAAGCCACCTTTTTCACTTCTTTTTGATCAAGCACTTTGTCCAAAAACTTTTCCCTCAAGTCCCAAACCTCCCCTCTGAATCTCACATTGAGTAGTTTCTCACTCCGAACCCTACTAAAAAGCAGCTTATATCAATTATCTATGAGCTAATTAATTCTATACACCCAAAACCCAACATATACCTCAAAGAGTCTGGAGAACATGACTTAGGTGTTACCA
Source organism: Pangasianodon hypophthalmus (assembly GCF_027358585.1). Taxonomy (NCBI): domain Eukaryota; kingdom Metazoa; phylum Chordata; class Actinopteri; order Siluriformes; family Pangasiidae; genus Pangasianodon; species Pangasianodon hypophthalmus. The sequence continues at coordinate 5,542,077 of NC_069711.1, forward strand.
TTTCAGAAGAGCAATGGAGTTTTACTTTAGGCAGGGACCATTCTTCATCTATTTGTGCCAAAACACAGCCTAATGCAATGCAAAGTACTTCACAAAGCTTACTTCACCATTGCCAAGCTGACAAAAATATTCCTGAGCAGAAATGATGCCTGTGAAAGGTATAAACCTCCTGCCGACCACTTCCACATGTTCTGGACTTACCCCCGATAACAGATTTTTGGTCTGATACATTTGATTCTCTTAAGCAAGCCCTTAATTGTGATCAAGACACTAATCCTTTAACAGTCTTGTATGGAATCCCTTTGAAATCTTGCACGACATCTATGACTAATACTGCCTTTACACCCTACTGGCAAGATGTGCCATTCACCTTAAATGGAAGCACGCCTCCCCTCCAATGCATAATGGATAGATCCAGGAAATTTTAGCATGTATTAAGGTTGAAATCCTTTCACTCTGTCTGAAAATCCTTTCATAAGACCTGGACCCCCATCACTGAATTTAGCAAAGTCAACATTGTCCTAACTGAACAGGACAGTGACGCTTAGTGATCTTTCGACTAAAGAGAGACCCTACCCTTTTTTTTTTTTTTTTTGGGTGTGTCCACTCCCTCTGGAGCCCTACATGATAGGATAGACCAGGGCAGAGGGTGGAGGGCACAGGGGATGGGGAGTTTTGTAGGTGCCTTTCTTTACTTCTTCTTCTATAATGTGGTAATACACTGGTTAATAACTCTGAATGTCTACTCTTGGTTTGAGCTCTGGGTTTTCCCTGCATTTGTTGTTAAAACGGATAACCAACATGAAGACCAGAGAGCTGTCTATGGGAAAAATCTATCAAAGCCATTGGACATGCATTGGGCATAGCCAATACAACAACTTGGAAAAGAAAGAAACCAGTGGTGTACTAACAACTAGACACTGAACAGGTCAGCTAAGGAAAACATGATGCTAGCATTGTGAGAGCTGTGAAGAAAAACCCAAAAACAAGTCAGTGACATCACCAACAACCTCCACATGGCAGGGGTTAAGTTATTACACCACTGTTCAATGAAGACTCAGAGAGAGCAGAAATATAGAGGCCATACCACAAGATGCAAACCACATCAGCATTAATAACTGGAAGACCAGATTGGAATTCGCATAGAAGTACAGAGATGAGCCACAAAAGATCTAGAACCAAGATTCTACCAAAGTGATGAAAAGGCCAAAGTGAGGAAAAAGAAAGGATCTGCTCATGATCCAAAACATACAAGCTCATCGGTCAAGCACGGTGGAGGCAGTGTCATAACTTGGGCTTGCATGGCTGCTTCTAGAATGAGTTCACTAATCTTTACTGATGTAACTCTAATGATAGCAGCAGAATGAATTCAGAAGTCTACAGAAACATTCTGTCTGACAATTTACAGGGAAATGCATCCAATCTAATTCGGAGGAACTTTATCATGCAGCAAGACGATGACCCGAAACACACTGCCAACACAACAAAGGACTTCATCTGGGGAAAAAAGTGGAAGGTTTTAGACTGGTCAAGTCAATCACCAGACCTTAACCCAGTTGAGGAGACTGAAGGGAGGAAACCCCCAAAACAAACAACAATTGAAAGAAGCTGTGGTACAAGCCTGGAAAAGCATCATAAAAGAAGAATGCAACAGTTTGGTGATGTCAGCCAGCTTGATGCAGTTATTAGAAGCAAGGGATATGCAACCACATATTAAGTATTTTTTTACTTTTTACCTAAAAATTGGGTCGTCTGCCACCAAAAGGTTCTAAGTTGTTTAACACATTTAGATGTAAATATCAGGAAATGAAAGCAGAAATTCAGATCTATTATCTCATATTAATCTTTTGATCTTTTTGACTCAAATGTCTTCAGTGTATAGCAAAACAAAAGAATTGGTCTTGCTGTTCCAATACTTTCGGAGGGGACTGTATATTTAGAGCCCTAATAAACAAGCCAGAGGTGACAATGGCCATGATCTGACCAGGATAAAGGAGTTACTGAAAGTGAGTCAGTGAGTGTTCCCTATCAAGTAACCACAGAGAAAGAAACAAGGCCAACAGTACTGCACTAGCAATATCTTAATTAGATATGCAATGCAGCAAGACAAATAGAGTACAGTAAGCATATTCAGAAAGAGACACTGACACAGTATAAAAACATACTGACACACACAGATCCTGGGTCACTGTGCTCCAGACTGACTCACACCTCTTTTGCGTTCAAGTCACATGCTCGCTCACAGACAGAGTAGACCATATTTTTATTTTGGTGCCTCACGTTTATTTTTTTTCTCGCTATAAATTACTGCACAGAGGCACATAGGGCCACATTGGGCTTCTGGAATGAGCCAATGTTTTATTTGATAGACAGCTGGAGAATCAGAGTGAATGGCTGTCCAAAGTGTGTGCTACTAATATAAAACTGGCAGAATGTTTCAAACTGCATAAGCACTCTATATATTTTCACCAACTAGCACAGTTGCTATATGCCATTTTGAAGTTTTACTACAGTGAATGTCACAGAGGGAAGAATTGGAGGATTTAATTGAACAAAACTAACACAACTGCAAGAATTGAAACTGGTTTGATTTTTTTCAGATGGTAGTGGTGGTATGATAATTAGAACGTAACCTCTCAATGCGGTGTTTTCAATCAATGAGATGACAATCAGGTGTGAGTGAGCACCCTGTTTTATTAAAAGAACAGAGGTCTATTAACTGCATTACTTTGACAAAGTCTATACTAATCTTGAAATGACTAGGTGCCAAAAAAATCTACCAGACATATGAAGATCCGAGGTTGACCACATCTTCCATGTTACTTTCTTTATTCACTTACTATTTTATTAAGTAACTATACAGTGTTACTAATAAGATGGTCATGCTAGCCTGAAATGCATGACACAACCTACTTTTTAAGACTATGACTCTGCCTAGATCAGAGGTAAATAACAGCCACCATTAGAGCATCATTTGTAGCCAGTTTAAGACAAATTTGGACCTTTGTGCACAGTTGGGGCATATTGTCCAAGACAACAAAGTTTTGAGCCATCTGATTTAAGACCTGATATCTAGTTTCCAATAATTACGATTTGCATTCAGGGAAGTCTAACCACAGATCTTTTCATATACTACAACAAAAATATCTGCACTATGAAACACACACTGGGATGCTTATTAATCATTTACAGAGAATGAGTTCTCCTGCTCAGATGGATCCAATCTAAACTGTGACAGACAAGTGTGGTTTTCAGTTATGTAATTAGCAAGAAGAAAGTTGCAGGGGTCAAAGAGATACCAAGAATTAAACTTCTCAAGGTATCACCATCATTATTTATATAAGTTCTGTAGAACAAGGTTAATGCACAAACAAAAAATGTATGAGGGCCATTAAACTTGTCAACCCATATCAAAGCTCAGATAGAACTTTGATGAATATGAATTACTTGAACTTATAAAGAACATGTTACATGTCCACTTTCAAACTTAATCATTTAAATAATTTACCTTCCTTGTTTGGGCAAAGAAAACTAAATTGAAATAAGAACCCCTAGGTAGTTGTAACATAAGAATATGAACTTTTGTGTCTCACACAAAAAAAAGTCCACCATACTAAAGTAGGGATTAGGGATTAGACAAAATAGGCATATGTGTCGTTTATTACAATAATTCCGTTCTGTGTTTGTATATAGTATCAAGAAAAACTATACAGTTTCTCCAAAGCATAGATGTACTGTTTAAGGTGTGCTGTATTAGTGAATTCAAATTAGGCTGAGGCCTCTAGGTAGCTGCTCTTTGGATAGGATTCTTCCTCAGCTTTAGCGCTACGCAAAGACGTTCCTATTAATGAAATTCTTAGTTTAACAAAAAGTTGGTTGATGATTTAAGGCTAGAACAAAGGCCATATGCTTGCTGTCCAAAAGCCCATGACCAGCATTAGCTTTCTCTATTACACAAGACAGCTAAACAAGTAGAAGTATATACCGATCAGCCATAACATTAAAACCACTGACAGGTGACATGAATAACATTAGCTCATTACAATGGCACCTGTCAAGGGGTGGGATATATTAGGCAGCAAGTGAACAGTCAGTTGATGTGTGGGAAGCAGGAAAAATGGGCAAGTGTAAGGTTCTGAGCGACTCTGACAAGAGCCAAATTGTGATGGCTAGACAGCTGGCTCCAAGCATCTCCAAAATGGCAGGTCTTGTAGGCTGTTCATGGTATGCGGTAGTTAGTACCTACCAGAAGTGGTCCAAAGGAAGGATAACTGGTAAAACGGTGACAGGGTTATGGGCGCTCAAGGCTTGTTGATGCGCATGGAGCGTGAAGGGTAGCCCATCTGGTTCGATCCCACAGAACTGCTATAGCACAAAATGAAGAAAAAGTTAATGCTGGCTATGATAGAAAGGTATCAGAACACACAGTGCATCGCGGCTTGCTGCGCATGGGTCTGGGTAGCCGCAGACTGGTCAGAGTGCCCGTGCTGTCCCCTGTCCACCACCGAAAACGCCTAAATTGGGCATGCGAAGAAGCTGGCGTGGTCTGATGAATCACGTTTTCTTTTACATCATGTGGACGGGCAAGTGTGGACACCTGGGGAAGAGATGGCACCGGGATGCACTATGGGAAGAAGGAAAGTCGGCAGAGGCAGTGTGATGCTCTGAGCAATGTTCTGCTTGGAAACCTTGGATCCTGGCATTCATGTGGATGTTACTTTGACACGTACCACCAACCCAAACATAGCTGCAGACCAAGTACACCCCTTCATGGCAACGGTATTCCCTAATGGCAGTTGCCTCTTTCAGCAGGATAATGCACTGCCACACTGCAAAAATTCTTCAGGAATGGTATGAGGAACATGACAGAGTTCAAGGTGTTGGCTTGGACTCCAAATTCCCCAGCTCTCAATCTGATCGAGCATCTGTGGATGTGCAGGACAAACAAGTCCGATCCATGGAGGCCCCACCTCGCAACATACAGGGCTTAAAGGATCTAATACTACCGGCTTGGTGCCAGACAGCAGAGCACATAATGTTATGGTCGATCGGTGTAAACACTATGCAACCAGTCCAATCAGGAAGACACAAAAACAATTCTTTCTTTAACCTATTTCTTAGAGAAAAGTATCGAGATAGAGATAAAAAGAGCAGTCACTTTAAATGATAAAAGTTCAAACTACATAAAAAATTTCTTTACAATAAATGGCACAGCTTTCATCTCAAATGCCAAGGACAAATTAAGGAAAAATACAGAACTATATAGGTATACTATTTAAGATAAAGATCCATTCAGCATAATATAGCATGTCTAAACCTATCAAATGTTTTTGGAAACTGCAACAATGCAAACTCTCAGTTTGTTCTCCTATAAGGCAGATTAGGATTCCAACATGTGTGCCATAAGGGGAAGCGAGTGGCTTGAGCTACTCAAAACTGCAAGCTTCTCTTACACTCATTTCTTTTTTCATTTCAGAAGTATAGAAGATGCAAATTTCACCAAGTGGAAAAACAAGGCATTTCAACAGTGACCATTTAAAAAAGCTACACAATTACTAATAGTGACTGTTTTTAGAATATGTAGACATGTACAGTATATTGCTCAAAGACAAAATCACCTCTAACAGTTGGCAGTGTACAGTTTATAGTGTCAAAAATTCTGTAACACTTATCCTGAATGGTGTTTAAAAAAAATAAAGAAAAAGTGAAAGAAAGCATTTCAGATAAATTACAGAAAAAATAATGAACAATTATTTAAATAAAAATGTTGAGGAAAAAATCCAGAATTCAGTATCTATTCTTAGTCTGATCACCTAACAATAAAGTAAATTATTAAAATTTCAGTAATGTTTGTTGCCACATTGTGTTTTAGAACAGCCTAACTTTTCAAAACTTTGGTGAACAGAAGTCATACAGTTGATTGCAAAATCTAGCAGATTGAATATATAGCCACAGCGATTAATTACAAGCAATGAAAGAATGGCCACATTCTCCACACGGTACTTTATCAACATATCTGCACTCCACTCATTCACTTAAATAAACCAGACTTCAGGCAGTAAAGGCAATGGAGCTGTCAGTCTTCAGTTAAATCTCTACAAAAGTACACAAATTAATCAAATCAAACAAATCCAACCTAAAACATCATTTTCTCTAAATTGTCATTTTTTCATATCTAACAATAAGAATATAATAAAATTGAGCATACGAAAGCTGACATTCATATGGACACACCAGTGCCACAAAGTCATAATTAAGTAACTGAATAAAGTCATTTTTGTAGAAAAGCAGACTGTCTAACCCTAATGGGAAGCTTATAAAAATGGAGAAAAAAGTAAAATTTAAAAAAAAAAAATAAAAATAAAAAAAAAAAAGGTAATTTCCTAAAGCACGGAAAATAATCTTCAGTTGAGATAGTTGGTAGTGATGAGAGGTGCTGAGCGATCGTTAGTGAGTGTGCGTCGGAGTTTCACCCCTCTGCGGATCATGCTTAGCATATCACTGCCACTTGGCATCTGATTGGAATCATTAGGGTCATCTGAAAGATTTGCAGTGTCTGGAGCTGGAGCAGATGCCCAGCACTGTAGTGCAGCATTCTGTTGAGGTAGTCGGCACTGCTGTTGTTTTTGTTGATTTGGCTGTTGCTGCTGGACTGGATGCTGAGCTGGTACATGCTGTGCCTGTTGCTGATACTGTTGCTTGTAGTGATGTTCATGCGGGTGCTGGTGTTGTGCTTGGATGTACTGTTGATGATATTGTGGCTCCTGTTGTGCTTGATTGTACTGTTGCTGATATTGTACAGGGTGCTCCTGTTTGTTGTACTCTTGGTGATACTGCCGTTGTTTCTGGTTGTACTGTTGATGATTGTCATTGTGGTATTGGAACTGTCTTTGCTGTTGCTTGCTAGTTTGGTAGATTTGCTCTGTGATGCCTACTGGTGGTTGCCCAGGGAACATCGCATAGTATGGGGTTGGCAATGTACTCATATTTTGGGTAGAGGTGCAGAGTGTGTGTTTAGCTTGTGCCAAATCCGAGCTGGGGTGTCGAGCAGTTTGAGGGGGCACTTGTGGGCACACTGCCTCCTCACTGCCACTACGGCCTGGAGCCCAGCCTGCTGGGGATGTAGATGGCTTCAGTGGCACCTATGAAGAGAGGGCCATGTCCATTGACATACGAATTCTCATATGGTAGTCAATATTTTCAGAAATATTTAATCATTATACAAGTATAAGAATATACATAAAACTACTAAGACAGACTAAACAGCTACATAAACAGAATAGCATACCATCAACGAACTTGTGAACTAAGGTTCAGCAAGCACGTCTTGTTAGAATATTAAACTGTTAGCACTTAGGGATTACCTGTGGTGTGGAGATGGGGATGGGCACTCCTCCACTGATGGTGCCACGACGAAGGTTGGCTTTGCTGGATGGTTTACGCCGGATGGTGGCTGTGTGGGGCTGATGCAGCAGTAGGGCCTCAGGCTCAGTCAGCAGGCTCACGGTGGACGCTGGTCTCTTGCTCTGCAACAGTTTACGGTAGTTTAGGCTCAGCTCGCTGTTACGTGGAATCGTGCAGGATTTGTCAAAATCAGATGGACGGGGGGTATCGTCGCCTCCGTGGAGGGAGATATAATCATAGTCTGAGAATGAAGTAGAAAGACAAACGCAAAAAAGAAAAGGAGAACAGAATAGTTAAGAAATGGAGGGCAAAAAGAAAACATCAGGAAAGGACATTACTATTATTATGGTCTGATTTTTGTGGAAAATTATATTGACACTGTTTAATGTGACCTGGTGAAGGCTTCTTTGTAACAGTGACGTTTTCTGAGATGTTCAATGGAATTAGTCTAAAAACAATAGTACAAGCTTCCTGAGAACTGATATGTATTCACTAAGAACCTCAATCAGATATAAAATGTTCAAGTCTGAATATGGGATGAGACACATCTTATGACATCTTTTAGTGTGCCATTAATTGTACTGGTTGACTGATGAATAAGAAACACATACATGCTTGCAAACACAAACATAGAAACAAACACACACAGACACATTTTGCGGTGTGTATATAAAGGATGGCACTGTTTCCCTGAACAGAAGCATCTCGTTCCTGAAATATCGATTAAATAAGCTGATGACCAAAATGAAATAAATTCTAATAAATGTCTATACAATATTAGTCAGAAACCTACCATATAGAGGAGGCTCTTTCTTTATTGCTGTAAAAGAATAGTACAGTGCTTTTAACTTGTATACAAAAGACTCCTGGTTGGCATACAGGCAGCAGTTTGAAAATGTGTATGAGCTGCTATTTATCTTTGCCATAGATTAGACCATAATTTCACAATTCAGATTGCTCTCCACAGTAAAAGTGCTGTCACTGTTCAATTATTAGACAGGATATTGGGTAAGATATCATAAAATCTAGATAAGCATATGTTATAAAACCATGAACACCCATATAACATAAACCTGTCCTTGGCAACAGACTGCAAATAATCACATAATACTGTGCTTTTGTGAGGCTGTGTGTTCTCACCATGCTGTGAGGGTATTGTATCTTCAGAACAGGATGGTGTTGTTGTCTGGGTACTGTATCCACTGGAGCAGTGCAGTGAGTCACGACTAGTGTGAGGAGTCTCTGAGTTGAGTGCACCCGCTAAGGTCAGAGCTAGTTGCTCTCTGGCTGTCTTCGGCTATATACAGGAGACATGGCCACTCATAAAGCAGCAATTGATTCATCACTGATATATAACTAATACAAAGCTATCAGTCCTATTCCAAAACATAGAAAATGATGTCCAGCTTTTCAGCTACTACATTCAAACCTTGTGCTGATTTAAAACTAGCTGGTTAATCGCCTGCCTACATGTGTACCTTTCCTGATGTGGACTGGGCTCTAGCTCTTTCCCCATAACTGCTGTAAACTTGGTGTGGAAGAGGCACAGAGGAGCCATTCTCTTTGCCAGGGACATTGTGACTCTGCTCCTGTAACACAGACAAAAGACAACAAGGTCCACATTGGGGACAGGAAACACCCATGTTCATAAGATGGTAGCTACTCTCTGCGTGTGTTGCAGAGTCATACTGCATTGTGTTACACTACCCCCACTACACTACTACACTACACACATGTTGCCATTGCATCTTGAAGACATTCGACAATATTATTAACATATTAACATATAAACATATACTGGTCATATACTGCTATGAACACAGACACTGAACAGCCACCTAGTGCACAAAGTCTATATTTAAAAAAAAAAAATAAAAAAATAAAAAAATACAAATAAAAAAAATTATACCGCAACAAAGAATGTACATTTTTCCCAATTTTAATATTCAGTTACTAGTAAGAGATATTGAACAGATATTTGCTTAACCACTAAGACAGGGGAAAAATGTATTCAATATGCTGCATTGCAACTGTGACAGCAGTTAAAGGTTCCTTCTTTCTGTGGAGGCACATTAAACACACAGCAAAAGCTTTACTGAAAGTTAGCTCAATAGTCCAGTCTGTAGCATTACTGTAGCAGCATGCACTCCGATGCTGGTTGAAATTCAAAATTTCATCACAGTGGCAATGCATGTTTATAATACTCTGCTAGTCAGTACAAATATTTGTATGCTATATTTACCTAACCAGGAATCAGAACAGAAATCAGTGCCCCCCATGTAATGCATTGGGAAACGAGTGCGACGTGCCATTCGTGCACCTAATGTGGATGTAGGCTACAATGAATATCCAAATAGTAATTTCAGTATTCACACACTTGCGCCTCAAACGGTTAAAAACGGTTAATTTGAACGGTTAATTCAAATACCAATGCACACCCCTAACTTTAAATAATGTATCCAGGTGATTCTTACTGTCAGTAATAACTACCTGGATACCTTTGTGTGCATGTGCACAAACATGCAGAGTTCTTCAACAAGATGAACACAGTTGTCACATGGCCACCGTTCCCTGGAAACTTCTTGCAAAGTTTGCTCTGGGTCAAATGACTGGGATCCCTGGCAGTGCTCTGGTGTTCACAGAACAACAATTACATATATAACTAGCATTCTATTTCAACCCTTACAAGTGCAAAAGGTGGCGATAATCACTTGGATAGTCTATGCCACAATGTAATGAGGAACCGACCCACCTTAGGACTAACCCAAGTGGTACTTGGAGATGACCGCCATACTGGGAGAGGCGATGGTAAACTTGTAGAACCTGGAAAAGGTACAGTGTGACATCCAGGGAGCAGCACTGCAGACTTTCTAGAATGGTATGCCTCTAATTCCCTTGAGGAGGATTATGCTCGTAGAGTGCCATGGCACATGGGAACCTCTGCGCTGATACCAAATTGACTCACTCATTAGACTCACTAGAGTCCACCATTGTGACATGGCACTCTATGAGCGTATCCTCCAGATCTGGGACACTAATTCTGGATGCAGACTGGTGAAGTCTACCATGAGTCCTGGCATAGTTGTGAGGCGTGAGGCTTCGAGCAACTCTGTCACAGAGAGGACAAAAGCTGCAGATTGGAGCAGCATTTCTAACAAAAGCAGCAAAATGGATAACAAACTGCATGTCATCAGTGTATCAGCATTCAGTGCTTGAGCAGCATACATCTATCAATGTAGCACTTTGACCAGGAAAACCACTAGTGATGCAATCCAAGTGCCTAGGCCAACCTGCTTATGATCTAATAAGTAGCCTGGCTAAAAGCTTCTTTAACACTTTAAATATAGCCTTTACACTGTGGCACAGTGAAATCCTTCATGTTGTGTGCCCACAGAAGAGCATTTTTGTTGGTATGAGATGCACATCAGCATCCAAACCAATCTGAGCTGCTGCCACTTTGAGGTTGGTTGTCCTGGCCTGCATGCAAGCTGCTGGAGGCTAAATCAGATTCATTTCCAGATGTTAAGGTTCTTTGTCAGACTGGAAATGTCTCCCAGGCACAGCTACAGACATAGCATCCATGCAAAGAGAATCAGATCTCTGGCTAAGGAGGACCCTGCTGAAACTCTGTTTCCACTGCACGCAGCTTCAGTTCTAGGATGAACAATTGTGTGACACTAGGCTGCATACATGCCTAGAAACAGATTTGGATGGTTTTCTCAGTATGAACATTTATGATTAGCATGATTGTTAAGGCTGCAACAACATGTGGAATAAACTACCTGCCAACAACCTAAACAACCTGCAGAACTCAACTCTGAATCAAGATCTAAATCAGCAAGCCAGAATGCTGTGTTGGCATTGACATCACTGATGTCTTCTGAATCAGAGACTGTTTCTCAACGATGGGCAATGCCAAGGCAGCGGACACATAGTCGGTGTTTGTAGCCAGCTTCCAGAGAGCTCGCACACAGACTGCATGAGTGCCAATCCCACAGCATGGCTCTTTAGTCACTTGGAGCTGAAGCTGTGTATATAGGAAGCCAGCTAAATAGGTAGCTAACCATGGGGAGCACATGTGGCAGAAAAAAACACCTGAATACGCTAGCACACAGCAGGGAATGTAGAAGCTGGATGTAGAATGAATGTAAATATGTAGAAGGAATGAACTGCTGAAAAACAAAAAAAATTGCCTGTTGGAGAGAAAGAGTGTTAGCGGAGGAAAATCTACTTCACATCTGTGTGTTGTTAGCAATCGCTAACTATGAACAGCACACACTAGCAGCACTTAACCACAGGCCAATAGGTTGTCTAGATAGTTAGGTGTGGAACTGAGCCAAAGTGTTGAGGGGAGGTCCTAGCTGGTGGACATATGGGGGAAATGGAGGCAAGGTAACTTTACAAGTCAAGCTCAGTGGAGGAGAAAGGCTCAACCATGCTAGTGGCACATAACGGGTTGGACTAGGCTTGTGTGATACTGATTTTCCCTGATCACGATTTTCCATTTTAAAATATCGTGATAAATGATTTCATCGTCCAGAACCATTAGACTAAATAAGATAGGAAAACAAGCATTTCCACCATTTCAGTTTTAAGGAGAGCTCGAGAAGGCAAACACAACTGGACGGTAGATTTTTAAGTGATTCTGCAGAAGACAGTTTAAAAAAAAAAAAAAAAAAAAAAAAAAAAAAACATAACACATTTTTATATAATCCTTTTAGAAATTGGTTGTCTATTGGTCACATGTCTGACATTTTCCGTTGGTGCCGCTCACAGGAAAGCGCAGTAGTAGGCTAGTGAGATTGCATGCAATATGCCATCATCCTATCATGTGCTCTATCGCTTCTCCAGTGTGTGTGCAATGCTGAGGAGGGAAAAGAAGCTGTGTGGCCAGACGTATATAATGTCATATGTAACATCAAGAACATCAGACCCTCTCTCACTGATCATGCCACACAGCTACTAGTCCAGGCTCTTGTTATCTCAAAACTGGACTACTGCAACACACCCAGGCCTCCCAGCCAGCTCCATCAAACCCCTTCAGATGATTCAGAATGCAGCAGCATGCCTTGTTTTCCCCAGTCCAAAAGGACCCACGTCACACCCCTCTTCGTCTCCCTCCACTGGCTTCCTGTAGCCGCCTGCATCAAATCCAAGGCCTTGATGCTCATGCACAAGACCTTGTCTGGAACAGCAACCCCCCCAACCACCTCAACATTCTCCTTGAGGTCACTATGTTAAAAAAAAAAAAAAAAAAAAAAAAAAACCAAAAAAAAACAAACAAACAAACAAACAAAAAAACACACGCCTAAAGACCCACCTCTTCCGTGAACACTTAACTAACCCTAACTTGTCCCCAATAAATAAATAAATAAATAAATAAAATTCTGTACTTACAGTTGCTCTTACTCCTCTGTTCTGTGCACTTTGCTCCACTGGCACTACATTAAAAATCTTGTATGGTAGCACTACTTGCATTGTTCTCTGCTTGTTATATCACTTTACTTGCATTTCCTCATTTGTAAGTCGCTTTGGATAAAAGCATCTGCTAAATGAATAAATTTAAATGTAATGCATGACATGTATGTTACATTACAGCAAGAAAAAAATACAGAAAGGGGTTTACGAGTCAGCTGTAGCTAGCATTAGAATTTAGTCCTTTTTATTTATTAATGATTCTTTAACAATGTCAGGAATGCTTGCAAAACTGATGTTGGGACCGTAAATAAACCTAAAGAGTTGTAAGCTGTATGCCTATGATAAAATTGAAGTAAATTATACAATCTGCGTGTGCATGTGCTCTGTGCTGAACAGCAGCGGAGATAATTATTGAATTCTTGTATAGTGAAGTAGCCCTGATAAACAACACACTTTCTTAATTTAACCCCTGTTCATGTTTTGAGAGTGAAGACATTCACAGCTTTATCTGTTTGACAAACATGGAAAGTTAACATGCATCAGAGAAAGATGTTTTGTTGCTCTTCTCCAAAGGATAGGGTACTAAGATGAAAGCACGAAAAGCAAAGCGATATTATGAGATACGACACAATTTATTTTTGTTGATCTTAAAGCTGCAGACACCTTGTTTTCCGAAAAAAATTGAAATTGTCAAACGTGATAGCCATCGCCATGGCTGGAATCTATTGCCGATTCCAGATACTACCGTCATCGTCCCAAGCCTACGCAGGTGTTAGCCGGTCCCAAAAAATCAATTAATTAAAAACAGCTTATTGAATCACTTTTAATTATCATCACTATTAGCATTATTTGTAGTGTGTTAGACACTTAACTGTAGGCCTGTTTAATTTTTTTGGGTGAAAATCTTCATTGTTCCTTTTCCAGCTTCAATTTTTCAATGGCATCTCTAATAAATATAGTTAACTAATCTTAAATATATACTTATCTAATGTTAGCTATGTTGAACATACATTGATAGATTTTGTTTCGTATTACTGAACTCAAAATATTCTCCATTTACCATGACGGAAAGGCCCATTAGGTGGCTTCCAGGAAAACTGTGTTATACTGGAATTCACAACACCTGCACAGATCATTCCAGATTGACATGTTGGTTGGATTATCTAGTGTTTTATTGGGGGGAAGGAGAAAAAAAAAAAAAAAAAACCACGATTGCTCTTTTGGAGTATTTTTAAGTGATAACTTGGGCAAGTGTATTCTGATGTTTTTGCAGACGTACACAAAATGCATACAGTTAGCAAGTCTGGTAATTGGAGATAAAGGTCACTGGATGTTGTGGTAACGTAATATTATGTAGGGGTGATACTGTAATGTCGCACAAGTCTAGGGTGGACAAAATAATGTAAATCTGTAACAATATATTACTGTCAACCTAAAAGGACTACGGCCACCCTCTGCTTGACATAAGGGTTCAGTGATGTTTACATCGTGTAATTCAGGAAGCCATGGAAGCTACATGACTTCATCCTGTTGATCACCAAACCATATTTCAAAATAATTTAAAAAATGGATACTCATCCTGGAGTATCAGAATATCATTGAAGATTGTTTGCAAAATAGGTAGATTACAAATCTTTAAGTTATGACCATAACCCTGCTTCTCTGACAGCATGACTGAAGTATCTTGCGCCTCCTTGCGCTGTCCCTAGAAGCAATATTCAATTACGGCAGCCAGAATTGGCTGACAGACACGACTTCTGTATCACAGAACTTCCTCCTGCCCAATAGTCCACGATGCAGCACAGTCAGATAAGCACACCTTTTCCTCACTCTACGCAAGTGCGATACTTCACTCATTCTTTCTAAGAACCATGGTTACAGAGGAAACTTAGAGTTTGTTTGTTTCGATATCACACTATGGGATATCACAGCTCTTGAATTGCCAGAGAAGCTTATCTCAAAAGCTAACGCCAAATGAAGCCAATCAGACTGACGCGACTGTGATCTCACACTAAAGACAGAGTGTGACATTATAGGCTTAGTCATTTCAAGTCCATAAAACTGTGCAACTGTTCTCTATCAGTATTCCCTGAAACAAGGGCCAGGATGTGGCCATTCCCAATGTGGAATGGGCATGCAAGCCTGCAGCGGGCTGTAAAACCTTGTGAAAATAAGCCACGATAATAACTTTCATGATCTAGTGCGCAATACATTGTTTTGTGATCAGGTAGTGTGTCCATTCACCCTGTAGTAGATTTATAAATTGTGGCAGTTAAGATGAATCTGGACCGGTCAGATTAAAATGATCAGGAATGTGGGTCAGTGAGACCACGTGGAGTAAATCTGTTCATCTAAACTACGTTTAACTAAAATATTCCTCAGGGCATGTTTGCTAGCAATTTAATCCATATTTCATGGTGAGCAATGTGGTGACATCAGTATCATACAACTTTACAAAATAACATTTTTCAGTATACAGTTTTATATTTCGCAATATGTAACTGTTCTTCCCACATACACACCCCTACACCCACACACACACCCACACACACATTAAAATACTGGGACCACCTGGTCTGCATCTGGTCTAGACATTCTGCCATTGTTCCACAGACTCATTCTCAGGAACTGAATTACATACAACACCTTAGGGTGAGCTACCTGCCTGGGGGTCCATCCTACCATAAAATACATTGTGTCTCTCCCATTTGGTACTCTGGGCATTGAACATTTAAAAGAGGCTCAGGGGTATAAAAAGTATGCATTATACGATGGCTGAGATGTAATACCATCCGCATGACTCTGTCAACTGACTTTGCAAGTTTCTATTTCTACTTTCTGTGTATCATGTATTTGTGATTTGTATAATAAACCCTTTGATTACTTTATCCCTAAATACTTAGTAGTTCTTCTGCAAGAAAGTATGGTGCATTAAGAGTGCATGATCTGTATGATTTGGTTACTAAAGTTTTAGTACCTCAGACACGTTTGAAAGTGACAAGCTAACATAAAAGTCTAATACTTCTGCCAAGTAAATAGGATAGGCCTAGGCTTGCACAGCAATAGAACCTCTGAGCTAACGGAATAACTGTTTAATAAATAAGCTATATAAAATCTTCTGGCGTAGGAATGTCACTTTCTAATGAAAGCTTAGTATGAATCTGTTTTAGATTAATTGTAATTTGAACACTGAGATATTACACTTCTAGCACTAACCAAAAGATTATTCTTTGGAATCAGTTCCATTCTGTTAACCTAGTAAACTGGAGTCAGACAATTAAGTTAACAATTACAATAAACTGGAGTCAGACATTTAATTAAATGTTTGGAGTCAGATATTTAAGTCAAAGATACAACATGCGTTTAACCTTCGGCTGAACCTATTTCCGTTCTTGGTCACAGGAGAGCAGCAACTAAGATAATATCATTTTATATTTTAGTGCTACAGCCCCTGCTATTCTGAGAAGAATGTAGGATGGAAGGCAAATAAGTCAATCAGCTGACACATCAATACTGTATTAAAAAATTTAGGGATACATGCAGGATTAGGTTTTGGTCAAACCCTGCCTGCAGAAATTGCATGTGTGATGGGTTTATGAAAGAATGTAGATGTCGCCAAAGTGCTTTGCTAAGGCCAGTGCTAGCAATAGAGCTGTTTGTTTTTTCTTGAAAAGGCTACTATTCGGAGACAGCTGCAAGAGGATGAATGTTCTCTTGAAAAACGAGACAATGCCGGAGCAAGTTATAGTTATAATGAATCCAACTATACACCGTAGCATTGAACTAAATCATGAAGCATGAGTGAAGCACGGTATCAACAGCCGTGAGTACAAAGTACTCTATAAAGACAGATAAAGCCATTTCCATATACAAATGAGAGCGTGCATCCATACATATTCTTCATTACACTAATTTGGTGTTTACATTATTCTTGTAACAAGGCATTGCACAAAAGTGGCCTTAGCGGTGAGAGAGAGCACGAGTAATAGAGGGAGAAAGTGCAAATGATAGAGAGCAAAAGCAAGAGAGAAGAAAAGAAAATGAAAGGGAGAAAAAAAAATCCATCAGGTAAAAGTGTAGCAGTGCTCCTTACCTAGATTACTACAACAAACAGATATTTGGTCCAACAGATACTTTGCTATTGAAATAAAACTGACTTTTGATACCATCTGAGAGTAACAATCACCTATGCAAAGTTATGCAACTGTATCTGTCTGTATGTGTGTGCACGCCCACTACCTGTCCTACTTCTTGGACTTGCAAATGCAGGCCATCCATAACACTGGAGATAGAGTCCAAAGAGGGCACGTGACGCACTGAGGCATAGTTACTAGAAAGAAGCACACATTCAGAGGAAGGGCAAAGACAATAACTGTTAGCATTCATTGTCTCCAAATATACATTATTTCCATTAACACCAAATAAAAGTGTTCCCCAAACAACGAAAAGAAAACACAAACACACAGACACCTGCTAATGCTGCTTTTGCGTGACAGTGTGTTGCTAGGAGATGCAGGTGGAGTCTGGAATGCGTAGGTGTATTCAGAACCTTTCAGGTCAAGGATAACCTGCAGAGAGGAGGAGGAGGAGGGGAGGAGGAGGGAGAGGGAGGGAGAGAGAGAGAGAGAGAGAGAGAGAGAGAGAAAGAGCGAGAGTTACAGTATCTGTACACTGCAGTTGGTGTAGCCTGTGTGAAAGTTGAGGTGTTACCTGTTCACTAGCAGGTGGTAAAGCACTGGGATCTACTGTCAGGTTACAAAGGTCTTCAAAAATTGACTGCAGATGTGTTACTTCACCAAGCATACTTATCTCCTCATCCTAAAAAAATATAACCACAACAAATAAAGAACAAATCACAAGCATCATAATGCAACATATAGTCGAGGACCAATTAATTCTGTGATTTTTAATTTTTTTTGACAGAGAAGCACAACAAAAGCCTAAAATGGACCCTTATGTTACTCTGAAAAGACAACTTCATAAACAGCTTGTAAATGCCACTAGGCTGTTCATATGCCTCTCTCTCTCTCTCTCTCTCTCTCTGTCCAAAAAGACTAAATACCTCCTGATGAGTACTACACATCATGCTACAAGGTGTTTTTGACAGCTTTGCTGAAGTGTGTTGAGTTGTAGCTCTGTGTGTGTGTGTGTGTGTGTGTGTGTGTGAGAGAGAACTTACAAGAACAGGTTTTAGCATTGTAACAAAGGAGCAGAAGCGTCCTCTTTCCTCAATGAGCGCTCTGCACACAGCTCTCTTCTCTGTCTCTTCTAACTCAGTATAGCGAGTGTTTACATCGTGCAATGCACTGTCCAACTGCATCCGCACCTCATCCTTACCTATGCACATGCACACACAACATTCTTAAACTACTAACATTGCATAACATAACACAAAACATAACATAACATTGCTAAAAAGGTCTGTAAAAACTTATTTACTCATCCAGGTCATGTGACTGTTTGGTAGTGAGAAGTAATAAGGCTGATGAACTGATGGAGGCCCTCAATTACAACATGTCTCCTTAACTTACTACTAGAATATCCCAACCTCAAAAGACTGATTATTAAATTATTAAAAGCTCAAACATACATTTAATATATTTAATACATATGAATAGTTATACTGTTTCATGAGGAAACAATTGTTTTTTGAGGATTTTATTCCCAAAGACATCATTCGCTACCACTTACAAAGAGATTTACACTTACACATGCAAGTACACACCATGTGAGAAGGCCTTGCATATCACATGATTAGGTCCTCCCTCTATCTATCCATTATGTTCCTTCCCTTCCAGTATTCTTACATTTCACAATTACCTCCTCTGTTTCAGTGTTTCTAATGCACTACTTGTCCTTTTTTCTTTCATCTACTGGTGTATATAAAGCGGGCACTGGGCCTGACAGCTCCAGAACACAACGAGTGACAAGAATTAAATTTTATACAATTACATAACCACATTATAACAGTTAAAAAGAGCTCTTCAGTAGTTTTCAAATGACACCAACCCACGGCGCTGTAATCTACGGTGCCCAGGAAAGAGGTCGTGGAACTCAGGCAATTTAGCAGACTTTTGAGTTCTATTTCCAATTTAACATGATGCTTCAGATGCTAGTTGTTTCAACTGATCATTTTCCCTGTTTATTTGCATCAAGTTTTTGGGAGAATTCATAGTCATTTATTTATTATTACGTTCAGGTGAATGTGTAGTCCATTTTGTTTACAATATTAAACCACTGTTCTTAGCAATTTTTTAATTTATTTTTATTTTTATACAGACAAAAATGCACAATGTGTTGCATTGTTTATGATTCAAAAATAAAAAAGGAATCTTGTCAGTCATCATTTTTCTTCCTTCAAATTTTGTTCAAAAATATTCTGAAAATCGAATCGCGACGCCAGTATCATGAATCAAATTGAATCATAATGAGTGTATAGCGTTACACTCTTATTATTTAATATTATAGCAATGTTAACTAGAAATAAGACCACCACAGTAGCTTACACACTATCAGTATGTACTAACGATGGCTTGACCATGTTGACAATATAACCATTACTCCCCTTCTAGTGACTAATTTCACTCATTTCCTCATCAAAGTCATCAACTGGTATATTATATCACTTACCTACACATTTCTTCAGATACTAACAGTATCTATTGGACCTCCATTAAAAATTAATAAATTCTTCTCTTAGCACTGGCTATGTACCTAAATCCTTTAAACTAGCAGTTATCAAACCCCTGATTAAAAGAGCCACCTACTGGCCAATATCAAACCACTGCTTTATGTGCAAGATCCTAGAAATGGGTGTAACTCAGCAGTTATGCTCATACTTGCATAGGAATAACATTCATGAAATCTATCACCATGAATTTAGACTTCATCACAGTACTGAGACAGCACTGGTTAAAGTGGTAAATGAAATGGTAAAACTGGCCTCTGACCACGGTTGTGTCTCTTTGTTGTTGCTTGACCTTAGTGCAGCTTTTGATACCACTCACTATATTACTGTCTTTGACAGACTAGAAAATGTTGCTGGAGTCAAGGGAACGGCCCCCACCTGGCTTAGGTCTTACAGTCAGGTCAATAAGTATTTGGACAATGACAAAAGTTTGTAATTTTCCCTCCATACACCACCACAATGGATTTGAAATGAAGCAATCAAGATGTGATTAAAACTGTAGACTTTCAGCTTTAATTTAAGGGGTTTAAGAAAAATATTGCATTAACCGTTTAGAAAATTACAGCCATTTTTCACACAGTCACAGGCTCAAAAAAGTAATTGGACAAACGAACAACCATAAATATTAGGTTTATTTTTAATACTTGGATGGAAATCCTTTGCAGACTGTCTGAAGCCTGGAACCCATAAACATCACCAAACGCTGAGTTTCTTCTCGTGAGATGCTTTGCCAGCATGGCGAGCATCAAGTGCTGCTTGTTTGAGGGTCTTTCTGCATGCTCAATAGGGTCAGGTGACAGACTCGGCCATTTAAGAACATTCTGTTTCCGGTCATTATCCATCTGTACTATGAAGCACTGTCTTATCAGTTTTGCAGCATTTGACTGAATCTGAGCAGAAAGTATAGCCCAATACACTTCAAAATTCATCCTGCTACGTCTATCAGTAGTCACACCATCAATAAACACCAGTGCCCAGTTCCACTGGCAGCCATACATGCCCATGCCATGACACTGCCTCCACATGTTTGACAGATGATGTGGTATGCTTTGGACCATGAACCCTTCCTTTCCTTCGCCATGCTCTTCTCTTCCTTTCCCATCATTCTGGTACAAAGTTAATCTTGCATCAGAACTGGTCAGAAATTTTTTTTTTTTTAGAGCTTTTTTAAGTAAAGTCTAATCTGCCCTTTCTGTTCTTGAGCATTACCAGTGGTTTGCATCTTGAAGTAAACCGTCTGTATTTACATTCATAAAGGCGTATCTTGATTGTAGACTTTGACAATGATACGCCTACCTCCTCCAGAGTGTTCTTGACTTGGTTAGATATTGTGAAGGGGTTTTTCTTCACCAAAGAAAGAATTCTGTGATTCATCCACTTTAGTTGTCTTCCGTGGTCTTCCAAGCCTTTTGGTGTTGCTGAGCTTGCCAGTTCCTTCTTTTTAAGAATGTACCAAATTGTTGATTTGGCCACTCCTAAAGTTTCTGCTATCTCTCTGATAGGTCTGTTTTTTCAGCCTAATGATGGCCTCCTTCACTTGCGCTCCACACCTCTTTGGACCACATAGTGAGTGTTCCCATGAACAACCACCAAGTGCAAATTCAACTCCAGATCTTTTATCTCCTTAATTTGCCATGAAATAATGAGAAAACAGGCCACATCTGGTCATTAAACTGCTTATCAGTCAATCGTCCAATTACTTTTGAGCCTGTGAAACTGGAGGTACTATGTAAAAAATGGCTGGAATTCCTAAACGATTGAATATATATTTTTGTTAAACCCCTTGAAATAAAGCTGAAAGTCTACATTTCGATCGCATCTTGATTGCTTCATTTCAAATCCATTGTGGTGGTGTACAGAGGCAAAATTACGAAGATTGTGTCACTGTCCAAATACTCATGGTCCTGACTGTATTTGACTGATTGTTATCAGTGTGTAGATGTAAATGGTGACTTCACTATGTGTACCACAAGGTTCTGTTTTAGGCCCCCTGCTTTTTCCTCTATATGTGCTACCTAAAATTATATTGTAAACATGGCATTAGTTTCCACTGTTAAGCTGATGACACCAGCTTAATTAAGTTTAGGAATGTGTAAAGGACTATAGACACTGGATGCTGAGTAACTTCGTCCTACTCAAATGTAACAAGACAGAAATACTTCTACTACGACCACAGATAGCTAGAAACAAGCTTTCTGGATGGCCTTTCAATTACATCATGTGCAGCAGTAAAAGACCTCGATGTGATTATTGACTCCAGTCTCTCATTTGAAGCTCATGAAGATAATATTACTAGGATGGCCTTCATCTCAGAAATATTGCTAAGAAAATAAATATAATGTCACTACATGATGTAGAAATACTAGTTCATGCTTTTGTTACATCTAGGTGGGACTACTGTAATGCCTTGCTGTCTGGATGTTCCAACAGATACAAGCTCCAGTTAGTCCAGAATGCAGTAGCCAGAGTCCTTACTAGAACCAGATGACGTGACCAAATCACCCCTCTCTTATCTACACTGCACTGGCTCCCAGTAACAATTCGCACTGATTATAAAATACTACTAATGAAGTTTAAAGCACTGAATGGTCTTGTGCTGCAGTACCTGAGGGAACATTTGGTCTTTTATGATCTGCCAAGCCTGCATCAATCAAAAGCTGTAGGCTCTTTGTTTGTACTTTGAATAATGAAGTCTACAGCAGGAGGCAGAGCTTCCTCTTACAAAGCCTCCAGTTAAAGCACGGCCTGCCAATTAGTGCTTGGGACTCAGACACTGACTCAGTCTTTAAATCTAGGCTGAAAACATATTTGTTTAGTCAGCCTCCAGCCAAACCCAAACCCCCCCCCCCCCCCCCCCCCCCCCTCCCTCTCAGTTACGCTGTCATAGCCAGTTTTGCCAGGAGGTCCCTGCTTACACTTTGCGTACATGCACAGCTTCTTAAACCATTACAGGACAAGAGCAAACCTTAAAAAAAAATGCCCTAGTTTTTCCTTGCCACCTTTGCCTCTGGCTTGCTCATTAAGGATACATTTAAATTATATATCCAGATTTCTTACAGCTGCTTTTCGATCATGTCCCTTTTAAAAAGCGCTATATAAATAAAATTGAATTGAAATTATATTTAGGCATTTATACTTTTTGCTCCACTATGTCACACTCTGAATTCTTACCTTTTTTTACTTTCTTCTGCAGTTTGATTGTATCAGATGATTTCTTCCTGATGTCTGCTCGTGCCTTCTTATATTCTAAAGAGACAAATATACAAACATTTCTAAAAGCTTAATGAATGAAATGCAAGTTTAAATAGCAAAAATGATTTATACAATGCCAATAAAACACCTGCCTATTCATACCTGCCTATTCATATAAATCTGTTAAATATCTGTACTTAAATTTGTGTGTGTTACTTCTGTTTGGGAATAAAAATTTCCCCGAGTTGTTATAATAGCTGAATAAAATATGAACATACAGTGTACTCCAGAATTATTGTCACTGGTCACAAAAAAGAGCAAGAATTTTTTTTTAAGAAAAAAACTAATAACACATGCAATTACTGAGATTTAGACCTTAATATTTTCAAGCTGTGTATTTTTTATACAACACATTGGTTTCAAATTAATATTTGATGTACGCCATCCTGGAGAGAACAAGACCACTGAGACTATTCCTGTAAAACACTTGCAGAGAGATCTTGGATCATTCCTGAATGCAGACCATTTTAAGCTTCTTTTGTATTCTTAGGTTTGTACATGGCTTAAGACCACAGCTTTGCAGTTGGGCTCAGAGACTGAGATGGCCACTGTTAAACACGGCCTAGGTTAGCATGAAAAAATTTTAGACAATCCCAATAGATTAATTCCAAATGCAGACTACAAATGAATTCTTTATATACATCCTAAAACTGAGCATGTCTGCTCTGCTGACTTTCCTTCGGCTCTAGAATTTTTGGCAACCTTGGTAAAGCTGGTTATTTGATAGAAGGTAGTATTTGTGGTTAATTAGCTTAACGACAAGACGAGAGCCACGAGAGAGAGAGAGAGAGAGCTGAGCAGCACAGAGCTGTGTGTGTGCTCGTCTGTGTGGGCTTAACGAAATAAAATCACTGAAAAGCAAAATAAAGAGCCCCTTTTTTGTGTTGTCCCAAGCCTGCCTCCCATCTCCTCATTTCCGACCCACCCCATAAAGTGTCACGTTAATCTAATTACTTTTTTTAACCCATCTTTACTAAGGGTGCCAATAATTCCGAAGCTGACTGTATGTCCATTGATCAGTCAGTAGACAGTCTTCATTTGTAAGCATGTTGTACGAACATGTAATCTACGCACGCGAGGAACATGACGTTACTCTCAATGGTAGCGTAACTACAAAGACTCCTCACTTTTTAATCAGTTTTAAATAATTTCTCTTCCCAGCATAAAGTCATCCGAATGTCATTATTCAACAGAGAGCGAGAAAAATAGAGTATGACTGCTTGTTGATATTTCCCTGACATTCTGCAGCAAGATCATGCACACATTATACTGAATGTGAGTTACCTCCTGCATCAAATTACTGACCACTGAGGTGTTACTCAAGTGCAAGTCGCTACATCGAGTCTCCTTTCTCAGGTGTCTGTGTTACATTTGTACCCAAGGAAAGCAAAAAAAAAATCCAAGGATGACCATTTCTTTTGCATTCATCAGGTTCCAATACTTTGGCCACATTTGTTCACATGTTCTCATTTTTAAATATATTATTTAAAAAACTCTTCAGTGAATTTTTTTTTTAGTGAAACGTAGTTTATTCAGTTGTTTGAGTGCACATTTTGAATCACTGTGTATCATGTTTATTTTATATAATGAGTGCACCCATTTTTTTTTTTTTTTTTTTTTTTTGAAGAGTGCCAATAATTTTGGATTGTATGCTCAAACAAAACCCTTTTTAAAACAGCAGTCTGTCTTACTACACATTATGCTGTTTTCAAGGAAATACATAATTATAATTGTTTTCTTAGGATGCTGATGCTACTCCTGTTAATGAGAGCGAAAGACCTTCTAGCATGTTTCTCCACACAGAGAGAACTCAGCATGGTGATTACTACACTACTGAACAGTGCCAAAAGAGCTGCATGTCCTGTCTGATAAATAAAGAGGTGCTGGGCTGTAGAGGATTTAACCTTTAGCATGATCCTTATCAAGCTGACTGGCCACTTTTTTCCACTCCTCCAACGTCAGCTCCAGCGGACTGATCAGGTTATCCATGAAAGCGCTGCCACACGTGCGTGCACACACACACACACACACACACACACACACACACACACACACACACACACACACAAACACAGAGGAAATAGTGCAAAATGATAAAAGAAATAGAATATGATAACAAAGATGATCACACAGGAATGAGTCGTCACAGTCCAGAGAAACACGCCCTGGCATAATGTCAGATAATGCTTGATTCTAGCTTTAAAGCATGACAATATTTTGAATATGTCCTTATAAATCATAAATTTATTAACTAGCCTGCTAGGCAAGTAAAAGCTACAATGTGTTGCCCAGTCCCATTTTTGTTCATCCAGAAACCTGCAATTGAGGCCAGATGTTTACATACACCTAGGATAAAGACATTCAAACTCATTTTTTCCACAATTCCACACATTTCATGTTACTATACATTTCCTGTTTGAAGTTAATCAGGGTATGTACTGTATTTCCATGAAAGTTCATTTCAAAAATGAAACCTGACAGACAGATTTATTTCAGCTTTTATTTACTCTAGCAGATTTTCAGTGGGTCAGAATTTTACATACAATTTGTGGCATTATCGTTTACTTGCTTGAACTTTTGCTCATTCCTCCTGACAAAACAGGTGTAACTAAAGCAGGTTTTTGGGCTACCTTGCTCATACATGCTTTTTTAAGTTCAAATTTTCTGTGGGCTTCAGGTCAGGGCTTTGTGATGGCCATCTCAATACTTTCACTTTGCTGTCTTTAAGCCATTTAAGCCTTGTTACAACTTTGGAGGTATGCTTAGGATCACTGAACTACTGGAAGACCCAGAGGCGACCGAGATTTTACTTGATTGATGTTATGTCAGTATTTCTAGACAATTCCCTTTCCTCATGATATCCCCAGAGATGTTAAGCAAGCTGACATTAAGTCAAACTTCTGCTTTTTGAAAAAGTTTGTTTTGCTCATTTACAACTTTGCAGTTTTCATCTATGTAGCCGTACTTAAATCAATCAAATAATGGTTTTATGTTTTGTTTCCAAAAGTCTTTAAGAAAGCTGGCTTCATACTTTCAAACCCAGCACACGCTTTTACAAAAGGGGTTGGCCTTGTCAACGTCCATGCACCTAAATGCAAATTTTAAATCGTCCTCTCTGTACTTACAGGACTTTTTGCACTTTTGAGCTCTTGTTGTCTGACTTGTGCTTACACGTTCCCCCTCTTCATTTTCTTTTAACGACAATGTGTCAGTCCATTTTAAGGAGTTCCAACGATGAAGATGCTTTTAGCCACAAAAAAATGATCTGTCTAGCTAACATTAATTTGAACTAAATGTTTAACTCTCACATGCTGTGAACTATTATCTCATGACATGACCCATGCACAAGTCTGTGAACCTCTAGCACTTTTTACTTAAGAGTTTACACTAAAATGCTACAGTATTAATGGGTTTAATTAATTATTTTTTACTTGTTAAAAATATATTATTAAAATAAACATAATGTCATTGACATTTTCATCACAGATTCTCAGCTTTAATCTCCTATTATTACAACAAACATCTTAGAGGACTGGACTTTCTAGGAGGGCTTAAAAAAGAAATTCATAAATAATTTTTCTGTTGGAAAAAAAATGAAAATAGACAGCTAAAGGAAAATAGAGATAAAGGACATCCTTACGTAGTGAAGAGTTTGAGTTTGTTCTCAATACTTCTATGTCTCATGCACATTCTGGTCAATGCTGAGCCGATTTCCTTTGTTGCCCCTGTCATAAATAAATCAATAAATAAATAAGAAAAAAGAGTGATAAAGACAAAACAGACATTAGTTTGCTACCTTGTTAATCACAGTTACCTAGTTACCTTGTTCGTTTATGTGCCTGTCAGAACATCTTTTGATTTTTGATTATCTAACAGTGCACAGGCAGACAAAGAAAACAACATTAACCAATAATATGAAGTCATATTTCAGCTGCCCCTCCCCCCAGAGCCTGTTTTACAGGGAAACAGGGTTCCCGTGATAGGGGTTTCTGTTTTCAAATCGCTTGCCAGGGGCTCCTGAGTGGCTCAAGAGCAGCGTTTGCGCTATCAAGATTGCGAGTTCAAATCCCAACTATGCCACAGCCATCTGTGGCTGGAAGTCCATGAGAGCAAACCTGGCAGTGCTCTCTGGGTGGGAGGGGTGTATATACTCTCTCCCCTGTCAATCACTAGCCAGTCATGGGTGTTTGTGAGCTATTGCCTGCAGCAGGGGGAAGATTGCGCTTTTCTCTGAGTGTGTTACGCTGCACCATGACACAGCATGAGCAGCAGTTTGGAAAGATGCGACTGGCTGGAAGCACGTGAGAAGCACGGGATAGCCTTTACCCTTCCCGGCTGGCAGCTGTCTTATGCTAGGGGAGAGCTAACTGGCTGACAACACACAGCCATACGTTTTAGCAAAGCCAGATTAGAGACACCAGCTTAAAAAAGTTGAGGAATGTGTAAAGGATATTAGACACTGGATGCTGATTAACTTCCTCCAACTCAATTATTACAAGTCAGAAGTACTTCTACTAGGACCACAAGCAGCTAGAAGTAAGCTTTCTGGTTATGTAGTAACCCTGGATGGCCTTTCAGTTACACCATGCGGTATCTGACGCCTGCTTTGATCAAAAGGTGTAGGCTCTTTATTAGTACCTAAAATAATGAAAAGTACAACAAGGGGCAGAGCTGTTTCTTACAAAGCCCCATAGTTACAGAACAGCCTTCCAGTTAGTGTCTGGGATTCAGACACAGTATCAATCTAAGTCAAGGTGGAAAACCTATTTGTTTAGTCTTTTGTTAATAGCTTTTCTCTTTTTGTCTAAGTTAAAGGTGCAGATCTGGAGGGTTCTTGTTTTTATACCCTTGCCCAGATCTATGTCTCGACACAGTTTGACCGCCGAAGTCTATAGAGAGTTCCTTGAACTTCATGGAGTTCACCTGGACTTTCTAAATCATGTCCAATCAACTGAATTTACCGCAGGTGGACACCAGTCAAGTTCTAGAGGCATCTCAAGATAATCAAAGCAAACAAGATGATCCTGAGCTCAATTTGGAGTGTCTTAGCCAAGGGTCTGAATACTTACCTAAATGAGATATTTTAGTTTCTGTATTCTAATAAATTTGCAAAACAACCTGTGGCAGTACTGCAATACATAAAATCGCAAAGATACAGGTCAAGAGCTTCAGATAAAGCTAAACCAAAGGAAGGTGAAAACATGATCTCAGTGGCTTTGACCATGGCATAGTTGCTGGTGCCAAACAGACTGGTTTGAAACCTCTTATTTCCTTGGATTTTCACACACAGCAGTGGGCAGAGGCTAAATGGCTAATCAGAGGCAAAAACTAGACAGATGAAGATTGAAAAAACAGGCAATGTTTTTCCAATCTTCAACTTTCCAGTTTCGGTGGGCCTATGTCTACTATAGCCTCAGACACCTGCTCACGGCTGAGGAGTGGAACCCGATGTGGTCTTCTGTTGTTGCCCACCTGTCTAAAGGTTCAACATGTGTGTCCTGAGATGCTTTTATGCTCACTTTGGTTGTAAAGAGTAGCTATCTGAGTTACCATAGCCTTCCTGTCAGCTTGAAAGTCTGGACATTCTGCTCTGACCTCTCTCAACAACAAGGTCTTTCCATCTGCAGAACTTCTGCTTACTGGATTTTTTTTGCTTTTTGCATCACTTTGTGCAAACTATAGAGACCTTTGTACTTGAAAATCTCAGGAGATCAGCAGCACCAACCATACCATGGTCAAGGTCACCAAGATCTCAAAGTCTCCGAGACCCCAATTATGATGTTTTATGTGAATATTAAACTGCACTTGGTCTGTATGGTTATATTCAGTGCACTGCTGCCATATGGCTAACTACATGAATGAGTGGATGTATAGGTGAGCCTATTAAAGTGCCTACTGAGTGCATATACATACATATACACACAGACACACAGACATATATATGAAAATATAAATATATACATGTATACACACACACACACACACACGTGCACGCACGACGCGCGCGCATGCACGGAAAGTGAGAATGAACGACTGCTCACCTCGTGTTCCAGTTGCAATATCAGCAACCTTCTGGAAAGCATCCAGAAATGAGCCAATAACAATGATGGTTGTCCTAATAAGCAGAGACAAAAATAAGCAAATAAAAAACACACATTTGAATTGTACAAGGCAGAAGCGGCTGTTTATTTTTAACTGACAATGTAGAAATACAAACGAGAGCCCTGCCCTTTTCACTGTAATATCTATAATGTTAAAGGTAGAAATGTAAACAGGTTGATGACATGACTCAAAAGTGAGTGCCCCCCTTTTTAGTACTAAAGTAGCTTGCTTGTTAATATTGTAGTGTTTTGAAGCCAGATGCTGGTGCTCACTTGATCTGTATACAAGACTTGAATTCAAGGTAAATGGTGTTTGCAAGACTATGCTTTCATTCCAGTATAGATTCTAGGAAGGGGAGAAAAAAAAAACAAAAAACAAAAATAAAACCCAAGAACATTGTGTACTTGCTCTTAACAAAAATAAGTGGCAGCAAACCCTTGGCCTTTAGCAGTGTTGTCTGTTCTTTGTTTTCAATTTTCTTGGTGTTTAAACATGAGGCAAAGGCAAGGTGTACTAGTAGTAGAGGGGAAAAAAAACAAACAAACAAACAAAAAAAAACAAAACACTGAAGCAGACAGTGTCGCTAACTAGAGGTGAGCGATATGACTATGTAGATCATGAATGATTAACATGGCTCCACAATCTGTTTTTATTGTGACACTAAACACATTGTCAGTTGCTGAAAACACTTTCCCATGGCTTCCCAAGGTGTTTTATGAACCAGACTTTACTGTCTTGGCTAGTCTACCTTGTGCTCACTGACAAACACACAAACAGACCAGTAATAGCCAAGAGTTGGTAGTTTCTTAGCTTACATTTCTTCCTCTGTTAATTTGGGAACACAGTAGCATGGCTGACAACATGGGGAAGCTGGGGTCTAAAAAAATCCAACATTGGTTATATCACTGGTACTCAAACTTTTTCAGGCAAGCCCTGCTTTTGCTAATCCAAAAAAAAAATAAATAAAAAAAAATAAAAAAATAAAAAAAATTCAGGCCGCCCCTCTCCGACCACCAGTTGGAAAAAATTAATGCTTACATAGTAGTACAAATCCCATCTCTCCAATCCCATCTCTCTGCACCTCGAGGCGAAAAACCGACATGAAAAATAATCATGTTGCTCGGGATCCAGCATAAAACAATCATCTGACGTGATATTTTTGCCAGATCACCCACAACTGCCACCTACTTATATGTTGATCAGTGCAGCCTCTCAGACCAGATGGACATGGGAGCAGCTTCACTGTGATAATACACACTATGTGTTTCATTGGGTTAATAACCTTAAGTTAATTTAGATCAGGAGTAATGCATGTTCTGTAAATAGCCAGTGTCTGTCATCAGAGTCATGCAGGGAATTTTATTACATTCTAAAGCACAGCTTTTGTTTCGTTATATGCTGATAAGTCTGAATGGATCACACAAACACTATTTAAGGAACATATTCAGGCAATGCTTTTTTTTGCTGTACTGAAAGTGTATTGTATCAAGGCATCACCATGTAGAAACTGAATATAAATTTAAATCTATATACTCCTAAATAAATACAGCTGTTCCTGGAAGACCACACAGTTTATTACAGCAAATACCCCAACAAACAGCATCACGTAGACCAAGGAACCATCAAAACAAGTGCAGGATAAAGGTCTGGAAAAGTATCAGTCAGGTTCAGAGTACTCCAAACTTTAAACATCCCACAGAAATCCATTAATAACCATTAATTCACTAATAAATCCTATAGAAATAAATTATTTCAATTTCATTTTTATTCCTATGCATTAAGTCCAAATGCTTTTCATAGCAAACAGCCAAATTACCACTCATTTGTGCTAACTGCAAATAAAATTACAAGGCAATATGATTTTGCATAAATTTTAATTTTTAATTTTTTTAATCTCTTGTTATATATTTACTCACTGTAATATTTCTTATGGATGAGAAGTTACTCTGCCATCTCCTTTATTTACTTCAAACAGTGGGATTGAGATTCAGCCACAAAGACAGTGAAGCTCTCAAAAAATGACTACATTCATGTCACTTTTAGGACACACACTGTTAGTTTTTGCATTTATCACAAGGATACATAATACAAGTAGATATTAATATAAATCGTTTTAAATATATTTTAATTCATTCATTCATTCATTATGCTAGAAATGACATGCAAGGATCACCATGTTTCAAAAGCCTACAGAGAAAAAGACTGCACCAACCCTGCTACCAAAAGGCTTTAAACACACATGAACAGGATACAAGCTACACACTGCACACATCTTCAAGCTTGTGTGTAAATTACATTTAAAATTCTGCTTGGTATATTGATATTTACCAAGTGAACAGAAGTAAATTTATAATAATGATATTAAATTTGATTCTGCGGGATTTTCTTCTTAAATGTCACCGTTCACAGACAGTGAAAACATTGCCAAGGGGATAACAGGTGTTTCAGCTTCTTGTGTAGTCTTTATAAGTGATAAAACAAGAAGCAGAATAAAGGCAGGTGGATCAAATAAGTTAAATTTTGTTAAATAATCTGTTTAATCAAAGCACATTAATGATACTCGATGATAACATCTCATCAACTGTTAATAACTATGTTTAATTTGTGTTTTAAGATAATCTCTAAATTAAACACAAATTTAAGTTACAGACTTAATAACCTATCTAAAAGCAACCATTCTTTTACTAAAGTTATCTCTATGTGTGAATAGCTTTTTTGGGTAAATATATGCCTTTATTGTTTTTCAAATATCACAATGTAACTTTTACTCAGTATAGTTCAGCCCTACTTTTACGTAACAAAAATGTAATTCACACATTTATTTATTTGTTGTGATTGCTCACTGTTGTGATTGCTCACTGTTATTTGTTGTGATTGCTCACTGCTGAGACACCAAAAAGAAAATATATAATATTTATAGCTGTGCCAGAGGGTCACACCCTACCTCTTCACTTTGTCATTCTGGAAAAAAACTGAAACAGAATAATGAACATCCCATAGGTCTAGTCTGCACTTTTACACCGTGCTCTTGCATGTGCACACAAGCTTTACAGCTGCAAACATGAATTATGTTTCATATTACAATCCTAACTCCATCCTTTTGTGCAAATGTAACCTTCCTAAATAAGTGCCTCATATTTATCATTAGGGTGAACAGACCTCTGCCTCCAATTCCTTCCAAATTAATATCAAGTGTAGGGCAGCATGATTAAAATAAAATTAGTTATGTAACAGCACATGAATCCCAACCTTTCTCATTATAGTCACACAGTCACAATATGCTTTTGTATCTGAACAAGAATCACATATTAAAATGGATGAAATTTGTGTGTAGACAAGCAGGTAGCTCTTACCTTAGCTGAGACTGTAACTTGGCCCCTTTCGTAACAAAGTCCTCCCAGGCAGGGTAACTGGCCTAAAGGCACACACACAAACAGAGAACAGGGAAAAGAGTAAGGTTAGTCATAAACAGAGGTGAATCACTAGACTGAGTCAGGTCTAGTCTCAGTTATCCTCCAACTTATAACACCAGCTTGAATAATGATAGATTAATAATATTATTATTATTATTATTATTCTATTACATAACATTATAACAGTTATATAACATTCCGTTGGAGGATTTTCCAAAAAAGAAAGAAAGAAAATTTCACATATCTTTGTGCTGGTCTGTCGCTGCAAATTCACACTGAAACCACTGCAGTTACAGTGCATTCAGAAAGTATTCAGACCCTTTCCTTTTTTTCACATTTTATTATGTTGCAGCCTTACTCTAAAACGTTGTAAATTTTGCTGTAAACGTTGTAAACGATGTAACTCCATGCCCCATAAAGACAAAGCAAAAAACACATTTGTGATAACGTTGCAAATTTATTAAAAAGAAAAAGCTGAAATATCACAGATATTCAGTCCCTTTGCTATGACACTGGAAATTTAGCTCAGGTGCATCCCATTTCTCTGGATCATCTTTGAGATGTTTCTGCACTTGGACTGGAGTGCAATTGATTGGATAAGATCTGGAAAGGCACACACCTGTGTATATAAGGTCTAAAAGCTGAAAATGCATATCAGAGCAAAAACCAAGCCATGAGGTCAAAGGAACTGCCTGCAGAGCTCAGAGACAGGATTGTATCGAGGCACAGATCTGAGGAAGGCTACAAACAAAATTCTGCTGCACTGAAGGTTCCCAAGGTTGATACACTCCACCGATTTGGGCTTTATGGCAGAGTGGCCAGTGGTCCTCAGTGCAAGACACATGAAAACCTGCCTGGAAATGTAAAATTTCATGCTTTCATGTGTCTTGCAAGGAGGAGAGGCTTCTGTCTGCCACTCTGCCATAAAGCCCAGTGGAGTGTTGCAGTGATGGTTGACCTTCTGCAAGTTTCTCCCATCTCCACATGATCTCTGGAGCTCAACCAGAGTGACCATCGGGTTCTTGGTCACTTCTCTTACCAAGGCCCTTCTCCCCAACTGCTCAGTTTGGCTGGGCTGCCAGCTCTAGGAGGAGTCCTGACTGTTCCAAACTTCTTCTATTTAAGAATTATGGAGCCCACTGTGCTCTTGCGAATGTCATGAATGTCATGGCATCAGTGATGTCTTTCCAGGGCTTATTTATTTTCTCATAAGCAGTGCTTTTTTCTAATGTATTTGTTTACTTTGGCCCTGTTTCTGGCTACAATGCTGTTACACTTGCGTTCACTCCCAGTGTTATCTGGCTTTCCGGGTGCTTAAACAAATTCCTTGTGTTTCAGCAACTGAGACTCAGCACTACCTCTAGCAATTGAGACCAATGGTCACACTGAATAACACTTTGTGCATAAAAAAAAAATGACAATACTGTTAGAGTGACTGATCTGAAGAAAGTGACCAATGTGCGCTAAATGTCTGATAAATATTGTCAGTAACGTATTGTAGTTAGTGACCTGTTATTTAATTAAGCCTAGTTAAGCTTTCTATAGTAGTATTGTTTGAAATAAGTATTTCAAAATCAATATTTCATCACCTTAGCCTAGAGACAGGTTGTTGCCTTGCCTCAAATATGCCTTTTTTAGAGGAGTGTCACTCCTAACCCTTTTTTAGACAAATTTTAATAAAGTGTACTTCCAAAAAAATGTAAGAAATTATTTCTTAAATAAAAATAATCAAGAATGGAAAGCATATTTAATTTTGTGTAAATAAAATGTATAATCACCTTTACTACTGTCTTCAGTATTTAAAAGTGAAGTAAGTGGAAAGGTGATGGACAGGAGAGTGAGTATTTAAATATGTTTAATACTGAATACTTTAGCTGACTTGTTTCACGGTTTGGTTTTTACTGCACTTCTCCGGGCAGTCTTTTTACAGCTGAGGACGAGTGGTGTTAGAAAAATATTTGCTCCAGCTCCTCCATTTTGTCAGTCCATGCTACTACGTTGCTGAACAAATCGAGGAGGAAGAGTAAGGTTTTGCTTAGTTGTCTGTCAGGGAGAACAGAAGCTGGATGAACAAATAAAGTCTTGTTTACAAAACAACTTAGGAGTGTTTAGAACACAACTGATAAAATGTGTTTAGTACAATACCTGTGATCTCTCTGTAAAAACACATTGTGGTGACAGTCATTAGGCCTACTCCAGGGTGTCATCATGCACTTTCTCAATATTGTACAAGGTTAATGACATGAATATCATTCATAAATGTTGGTCAGAAAAGGAGCCAAACTTTAAGTCTGAGCTCTATCAGTATGTTAAAGCATTGGAGGGTGTAAGGAACAACAAGGCGAAAAAGACTATGGACTGCTGTAAAGCCTTGAACTTTTATCCACGCATCGGCACAATCATCTGTTCAGCAACGGTCGTTGATTGGGACTGACGTCATTTCCAGATATAGACACGCCCCATAGTATTACTCCCACCACAGCACTGACTGACAGGTTTCTGTGCAAGGCATCGGAAATGCAAGTGCAAAGGGAATTGCTGTTCCATTTGAATTTTGGCAGGCTTCATACGCGATAGCGAAGAAATGA
Organism: Pangasianodon hypophthalmus; assembly: GCF_027358585.1. Lineage (NCBI taxonomy): Eukaryota > Metazoa > Chordata > Actinopteri > Siluriformes > Pangasiidae > Pangasianodon > Pangasianodon hypophthalmus. The sequence continues at coordinate 5,576,942 of NC_069711.1, forward strand.
AATAGCCAACGGGGTAACAGCTATTGCTACTTCAATGACAGTGACAATTACATAACTCGTAATACATGGGAAATGCAACTGCAAATGGACTTTGCTTTTCCATCTGAAATTTGGCAGACATTGTACGTTCATGCAAACAAAAATGCCAACGGTAATGCATGATTTGCATTTTCATTTGAATTATGTCGCAATTTATGCATCCACAAATAGACAACGCAACTGCAAATTTGTCCAGAAAATACTTCCATAGTCTTCCCTCCCAGTGGTTGGAATGCAATCATCTGAGTACTTTTCAGGCTGATCCTGAGGAAGTCCTCTTAATGAGGACACTGTTGGCAGACATTATCCAGGTGTTTCACATCACCCCATCGGCTGCTAGACCGAGTGACCTAATTGTGGTTCTATTAACCCTAGATAACCACCATGTTTCCATGTCATGCAGAACCAGCACTGGCTCGGTGAGAATGTTCCAGGGAAAGACGACTGCATGATAGAGGTATTGAATGCAAATAATGTGTCACACATAACTATGTGACTTTGTTGGAAGATCTGCATGCACACAAGGTACCTACATGTTTCACGCCTCCTGTTTGTTCGCCGAGGTTCAAAGAACAACAGTCACTTAGAATAACCACCATTTTCTTGCTACTTTGTGGTTCTTGTGTTTTGGTTTTTTTGTGTTTTTTTGCTTGTTTGAGACCTCCCCTCCAACACTTTAATCACAGGGTTGTCACAAGAAGTGTGTTATCTTCTAGAAATAACCAGTGGGTGGATCACTCAAAAGCTTCAGAAAAGAAAGGTTTTAAACAAACGCATGCCAATGCCTCCATGTTCCACTCTAGTTCCAGTTTCTTTACAGCTTATTCCTTCACCAAAAGAAAACATCTCCCACATGCCCACTCCTTCAGGTTTTGCATTTAACTGCAAAAAATAAACCTTTCAGTTGGTGGCTTCTCTTCCAGTTCTACAGTACTGTATCTTGTCTCTCCCTCTTGCAGCAGCAAAGCTGAAGTGAAACAATTTGAACAAAAATAAAAGGAAAGAACCTGTTGGTTCACTCTACTGAATAACAAAACAGCAACATGTAATGAGCTGCAAGCAGTCATTGAAATGCATATTTATTCAGGACTGATGTTTTCATCCATATTCTTATCTGAAGCCATGAAGCAGAGAACAGAACATCAGCTTTTATTCATAAAACACAATGATCTCTCTCTGACTTGATCACTACTTAATAACAGTAATTTAAGAGATGGTAAAGGATAGACCAGTGAAGTGCACAGGGTTTAAACAAGCCTGAAACACTGGCATGTGTATAACATAATCCTGATGACAGTTTAGCTTGATTAAATTTAGGCAAGTTCAGTAGGTAGACATGCTGGCTACAAAAAAAAAAAAACAAAAAAAAAAAGAAACATTGGTGTACAAAAAAACATAAAAAAAATTTTAATAAAAATATTTTACAGATAGAATTTCTAGAACATATGAAATTCTTACCAGCTATACTCGAACAAGACTTGGGTCAATTATTGGAAGTTGGCATGAGTATGTTTTTTTGTCTGTAATTCAGAATAATAAACCAGACTTGCTTTAAACCAGACAAACCATACTTGCTTTTCTTGACTGGCTTTTCCAAAGTGTGCTCGCTGATTTTATATATGACCCTGATTCTTGGTTAGAAAATGGTATGAACAATGTCATATACTATTACATGTATAGGGCAGGTGTAAAAGAAATAAACTGAATGCTGATAAACAACAGCATGATGTGTCAAACCACACTTCAATTAAGTCATATGCAGGCTACAAATTTCCAGCTTCAATGATTTTTAAGACTACATTAAACAACAAATAAATAAATCAGTGCAATAAATGCACAATATAACAAAAATGTGTATCATTTTACACTCTCTGAGGATGGACCAATTCTGAAAACGGACTCGTGTGGATGAAGTGTCTGCACAGCTGAAAGCACTGATTGTGGAACTGGGACTGCGCTGCGTCCGTCCAACTGAGCACTGCTTACAGCAACAACCAGCTAACCCTGAATGAAGGATGCCATGCCTACATCTAAAAGGTTCTTCAAGGCTGATGAACCAACATTTTCAACTTCAGTCTCAGTAGAGTCCTAAAACTAGTCTGGATCAGCCTCTGTCAAAAGTGGGCAGAGTGGGATTGGACAGTGACGTGCAACCCACTGTACCAAATACACTCTTTCACACAGAGCTGGTCAAGACCAAATTCACTATGGTTGAGTGCAAGGATTTTATTTAAATGAAATACTGATATTTGCTGACTAACAAAGCACATTTAACCAGCTTTCTTTAGTGTCCACCTGCATTTCTTTGTCTTTCTCACTGTTTTTCCCACCATCTGACAAGTCGATAGCTCCTCACAGCGGTGACTAGTAAACATCTTCCAGTACGATTTTTCAGATTTTCTCCATTTTCACTTCACAGGTTAACCAGACTAGAACCGTATGCAAAATGAAAAACATACACTGGCCACTTTACTAGGAACACCTGTACATTCATTCAGTTATTTCAGTCAGCCGATCATGTGGCAGCAGCGCAATGCATTACATCAGATACCAGTCAAGAGTTTCAGTTAATGTTCACATCAAACATCAGAACAGGGGAAAATGTGATCTCAGTGACTTTGACCATAGCATGCTTGTTGGTGCCAGATGAGCTGGTTCAAGTATTTCAGAAACTGCTGATCCCCACAGCTTGTCACAGAATGGTGCAAAAAACAAAAACATCCAGAGAGTGATAGTTCTGAGGGTGGAAATGCCTTGCTGATGAGATAAGTGGGTACATGCTCACCAAAACTGGACAGGTGAAGATTTTTTAAAAAAAGATGGTAGGGTCAGAATTTGGCATCAGCAGCATAAATCCATGGACCCAACCTGCCTTATGTCAACAGTTCAGGCTGGAGGTGATGGTGTAATGGTGTGGGGAATATTTTCTTGGCACACACTGGGCCCCTTAATACCAATAAATGCCAATAAATACCAATCGTTTGAATGCCACAGCCATCTGAGCGTTGCTGCTGACCACATGCATCCCTTTACAGCCACAACCTAACTTAGAATCTTATAATGGCTATTTCATAATACACCACATCCTACCCTTTAGAACCATGTACCTAATACAGCGAAGTACACACGTAGATACTGTCTATACACCACAGAGTACTGTATGATACCAGGCTCAGCGTTAACATTTCTAATAAATATTTTAAATTAATCAAGCCCACACTCTCTCCTTTGAAAAAGCAGCTTCCACTTGATCTCAAATAAGGACAGGCTACAAAGAAAGAAAGAAAGAAAGAAAGAAAGAAAGAAAATGTTCTCCTAAGCACACTACTTTTCAGAAGCTGATATGCTAGCATACTAGCCTGCGCTAATAATGCATGCACACACACTCTGCTTTAGGACAGCATTTCCCAGCTGATTCAGCCTGAGTTAAAGAAATCATCATGGCTATGTGGAAGATCAGTATTCAGAAAGTGAAGAATATAAGATTCAAAAACATACTTGCATTCCAAAGAGCTATGTGTCCCTTTTCCTGTTCTAGAAAAAAAAAAAAAATCATTTTTTGGATTTATAAAGACGCCAAAGAAACAATAAAGTACCAACTTCAGGTCACATTGCTAAACACATGTGACAGGTTTGGTATCGAAACGTAAAAGCATTGCTGAGATAAGCCCTTAATTCCTGTTTGGCGGCTTAGCCATCAAATTCGTTTGGAGGTTATCAATGAAAAATCTGACAAACAAGTTTTGTTTGGATTGGTCTCATGAAGCCGTGTTCCAAATTTTGTGATTAATTAAACAATTTATAGAAGAAGCAAAAAAACTGTTAAATTTCAAAATGGCCTGTCTAGCAAATTACAAATTCTTTACATGAAAATAAAAATTAAAAAAATAATAAAATTAAAAAATAAAAATAAATAAACAATATCCAGGAAATCAAGAGAAAGAAGAATCATGATTTAACGTCACAGAATTCAGACATTATGAGCAGTTTTACTAAGATGTGAATTATAGTGCCCTGTAGAGGGGATTCAGGCAAAACTCTGAGCCCTTTACGACAAGGTCCTTTACACACCTACAAAGTTTGGGCTAAAAATGTAACACTGTTGCTGAGAGATGACTTAACTTCCTGTTTGGCAAATTCACTTTCAAAATTGTTTGTGCTTTATGGATGAACTATTCATCGTATCAAAAATCTCAGTTTTGTTTGGCCTGGACGTCTTCCATGGTTATCAGACAAAATTTGTACAGATTTGAGAAGTGGTGAGAAAAAGTGGTTTCTCAAATTCAAAACACGACCCCATCATCAGTCACTTGCACATTTCAGGGAATCCAGAGACAGAAGAATCTTATTTTGATATCGAGTAGTTCAACAGTTCTAAGCAGTTTTACACATTTGTGAATTATAGCGCCACCTAGAGGCAAAACTTGTTGTATTTCCTTAGGTTGAGGTCCATCAGTGATCTATACAGTTCGTTCTGAAGAAGTCACACCAGTGCCAGGTTATGCCCTCACTTCCTGTTCGGCAGTGTCACCGTCAAATTTGTTGTGTCTTACGGACAAACTATCCCATATGTATTTTTTTTTTTTTTTTTTGGATAAACAGAAAGACAGTAAATTAAAAACTTCATTTGTGTAAACTGTAATATCCAGACCATAGAGCAGAGCCTCATCTATCAAATTTTTATTAAAGTTGTGAGTAAATGTTTTTGTAGGCCAAACCAGACTAAATATTTCTGCCAGATTTATGAAATTTTCATTAACGCTGATTTTTGGTACTCACGTGTGTGCACTGATTAATGCCAATCACCTGTCAGGTGCAAAGTGTGTGCACACCACAGCTTATTGTTAGTGATGCCATAAAACTCTCTAAAAGGCAAAGCTCATAGATATCTGAAAATGGAGAAAGGAGGACAAACGACAGAGGCAGAAGGTATTTTGACTCAAGTCTAAACCAATAAAAATATCTTATTTAGCAGCATAAAAGCACGGGGTGGCACGCTGGCACAGTGGGCGATGTTGCCGCATCACAGCTCCAGGGTCCCTGGTTCAATGCCAAGCTGAGTTTAATGTTTATGCTGCAGGTGTGAATTGAGTGAGGTGAAAATGGTTTGAGATGAAACCAGAGAAAACAGAGGACATTTACACTATACCCAGGTAATCACAGACACCAAGCACATCACACAGGGAAACAGCTGTTTCATTATTTTGTCTTGTGTCTCAGTGACGATTAACCAGAAGTCAGTCAGAACGCTTATGCCCTCTTGCACACGTCGCGCCGATACACCCCAACAGAACCCCCAATGCCATTCTAAAAAAGTACGAAGGTATGTGTCAAAGAAACCGGATATATTGAGACGCCTGGTGACGGCATGCAGCACACTATGAACTATAAGGCTCAATGCAGACTGAGATCTACCAGTTTGATCACCTGTTGGTTTGAGCATTAATGGATCCCACTGGAGCCACAGTGTAGCGTCCTTTATACAGCAGCACTGTCTTACTTAATTACTCATTTTTTTCCCCCATATTTAATATTCCTTTAATTAATGCCACTAATACGAAACAACCGGGTTTCTGAAAAAAATCATCATGCAGTAACACAACACCAGTTATGTGATCTGAAGCTGATGGAGGTCTCCACTAGTGAGCCTTCTTTTACAGAAATTTACACCAACTTATCATGGGATACGAACATTTTTCCAAACAGGATTTTCATGAATGTTACATTTCATGTGTGAGGGTTCCTATGAACTAGTTAGGAATAAATGTGTGTGTATCCAGCTTGATAAATAAGCTAGAAGTCTGAGTAAAATCAGCCTGTTTGTGCTGTAGCACTGGCTCCTCTGGCACACACTGTCCCCTCCACAAGCACAGCTACTTACTGTGGAAAGGTTTCATACACTTCCTCTCATCTGCATGAGGAGCCTGACAGGCTCTTGCATTAGATTATACAGTAATCCTGGCCTGTCACATCCTGAAATCTAGCTTTCACAGCCAGCTTTTCAGCTTTTCTCAGGTTTACACAGCTGCAGGTTTCAGTCAAAAAACCCTAATCCAATAAAAACTGACCCTATTTGTTATAAAGCGCCTGAATTACATAAATATGTGGATTCTAGCTATTAATACATTTAAAAAAAAAACATTTTGGATGCATCATTTCCAGTGAATTAGGACCAGCACCTCTGACTGGTGCTCCTCAGCTCGGACTGGACCAACCACAGAGCTGTTGCTAGCGGCGCTGGAGCGGCTGCGCTCCCGAGCTCCTGCACCGGGGACCGGGGACCGGGGACCCCGCCGGCCGCAGCACTGAGGCAGTCACAGCAAGTGCACAGAAAAATGGCGTGTGTTGTGCTCAGAGGTCCCTGGTGTTGTAATTTTACCTTCATGTCGTTCATGATGGACTGGAAGAGCCCTCCCAAAGCGCTGCACTCCTTCTCCATGACCGCATCCATTTTTCCACGAGCGAAAAAAGCTCCCAAAACGCAGCTGTCTTCTTGTGAACAAAAGCTTTTTCACTGAAATTATTATTTTAAAAGACACTGTCTATAACGTTAGCTGACTGCCCGGGAAACGGGGAATGTTACAATAAAGGAGCAAAATAAAGTGGGAAACTGCGTATATCTCGGATAGCACAGTTAGCACTGGGTTGCTAGCCGGCTAACTAGCTTCTACTACTAGCTTGATGAAATGTAAACCGCGGTAAATTCATCGCGTTTGCTGGCCATAAAAAGTCTACAACCGCCTTAAAAGAGCCGCGAGCGGTCCGCAAGTCGCATTTAACCCGCGAAGTCGCGTCCTAACCGCAGGAGACTCTGCTGAAGCGCTGAAGGCGCGGGGAAGCCGCCTGGCCACTTCCTAACCTTCACAACCAGGAGACCAATCGATCAATAATGACTTCAGCCAGTTCGTTTCAGATTCATCCTGTTTTCTCGTCCACTTTATCCAGGTGGCGTCGAATTTCTTCGGTGATCTGAAGTGATTTTCAGCCGTTTCAGACTCCTGTTTAAGCGAATAATGCGGCTGTGTTCCACAGAAACACTGACACAATTCTTTCCACTCCGCTCCACGCACTCTGTCCCTCTCCGCTGCCTGCGTGCGTGTAAGCGGCTCCCGGGTTGTATCCCAATCGGCTCCCTCTTCCCTAAAGAGGAGCACTCAGGAAGCGCCGCGCTGGCTTATACCACCCTCTGGAGTGCACTGGCAGTCATTTGTGATCCAGCCCTGGGTTACGATCCAGGTTTGGGGCGTGGCCACATCCTATCGGCTCCTTTCGGATTTTTCCGTAGCGAAATGTTAGTTCTTTAAACGTTAAACTCGTAAAATAAATAACTAAATAAATAAATAAACAATGTAAAATCACAAGTACTATGGAAAAGATTTCGTGCTAGATAGAAAAGTAAACTAATCACACAGGGAAGGGGGAGAGACGTGAAATGCTGTATACAGGTGGTGTTGTTTTGCATGTGTGGCACGAGGCCAACTGGCCACACAGGAAAGCAAGACCTTGCTCAGTTAGTGGTGTTGTCTCTACAGTGAGAACATCTGCAGCTTATTGCTTTAAAGGATTAAACACGTGTCAGAAGCATAGGTGCCTGAGCAGTGGAAGAAGCAGAGCACCTGCACCCACACTTTGATTATTAGAGGGGGAGCAAACATCCAGTTTTGCTCCCCAACTTTGTATTCAAATAAAAATTTGAACTTATTTCAGTGTAAATAACTGCAAGAGCATGAATATGGAATATGTTTCATGTAATTTTATCAGCCTTCCCGAAAACAAAACATCCACTTGAGAAGGGGTGTAGAAGCAGGACACAACTATGAGATATACATGTGCTTTCTTCCAAAAGTAGACTGAAAGGGAGCCTGAGGCTGTTGAAGAAGATTCTCCGAATAGTTCAGGTTAGTGGAGGGAAAAAATTCTGATGATTTGAAAATATTCTGCTAGGTTACCCAGCTAGGTATTCGCTGGTTAAAATACTTTAATGTTAAGTATATCCTAGATTAATCTTAGATATTCCTCATTATTTCACCTTTGGTGGTACTACTAACATTAATCTTGGCAACGTTAGCTGTCTACCACACATAGCTATATCATTGTAGGTGCTTTCGGTGGAGGACAGGGGTCAGCATGGGCACTCTGACTGGTCTGCGGCTACGCAGCCCCATACACAGCAAACTGCGATGCACTGTGTGTTCTGACACCTTTCTATCACAGCCAGCATTAACATTTTCAGCAATTTGTGCTATGGTAGCTTTTCTGTGGGATCGGACCAGACGGGCTAGCCTTCGCTCCCCACGCGCATCAGTGAGCCTTGGGCGCCCATGACCCCATTGCTGGTTCACTGGTTGTCCTTCCTAGGACCACTTTTGGTAGGTACTAACCACTGCATACCAGGAACACCGCACGAGACCTGCCATTTTGGAGATGCTCAGAGCCAGCTCTCTAGCCATCACAATTTGGTCCTTGTAATGGAAACTCCAATGTTGTTCGCATTTATTTTGAAGAGCTACACGTGTTTATTAGCAACAGAAAGGGCTTGTGAACGAGTAGATATGAGTGAACCAGTGAAAGAGTAGATATGAGACCAGATCCTTAAGTGGGCATATATATATATATATATATATATATTTGCCCACTTAAGGATCTGGTCTCATACCTACTCTTTCACTGGTTCACTCATATATATACATATATATATATATATATATATATATATATATATATCGATCAACCATAACTTTAAAACCACTGACAGGTGACGTGAATAACATTGATTATCTCTTTACAATGGCACCTGTCAAGGGGTGGGATATATTAGGCAACAAGTGAATAGTCAGTTCTTGAAGTTGATGTGTTGGAAACAGGAAAAGTGGGCAAGTGTAAGGATCTGAGCGACTTTAACAAGGGCCAAATTGTGATGGCTAGACAACTGGGTCAGAGCATCTCCAAAACGGCAGGTCTTGTGGGGTGTTCCCAGTGTGCGGTGGTTAGTGCCTACCAAAAGTGTTCCAAGGAAGGACAACCAGTGAACCAGCAACGGGGTAATGGGTGCCCAAGGCTCATTGATGCGTGTGGGGAGCGAAGGCTAGCCGGTCTGGTCCGATCCCACAGAAGAACTACTGTAGCACAAATTGCTGAAAAAGTTAATGCTGGCTATGATAAAAAGGTGTCAGAACACACAGTGCATGGCAGCTTGCTGCGTATGGGGCTGCGTAGCCGCTGACCAGTCAGAGTGCCCATGCTGACCTCTGTCCACCACCGAAAGTGCCTACACTGGTAAAGTGAGCATAAGAACTGGACCGTGGAGCAATGGAAGAAGGTGGCCTGGTCTGATGAATCATATTTTCTTTTACATCATGTGGATGGCTGGGTGCATGAGCATCACTTACCTGGGGAAGAGATGGCACCAGGATGCACTATGGGAGGAAGGCAAGCCAGCAGACGCAGTGTGATGCAATGGGCAATGTTCTGCTTGGAAACCTTGGGTCCTGGCATTCATGTGGATGTTACTTTGACATGTACCACCTTCCTAAACATTGTTGCAGGGTACACCCCTTCATGGCAACAGTATTCCCTAATGGCAGTGGCCTCTTTCAGCAGGATAATACACCCTGCCACACTGCAAAAATTGTTCAGGAATGGTTTAAGGAACATGACAAAGAGTTCAAGGTGTTGACTGGGCCTCCAAATTCCCCAGATCTCAGTCCGATTGAGCATCTGTGAGATGTGCTGGACAAACAAGTTCCATCCATAGAGGCCCCACCTCGTAACTTACAGGACTTAAAAGATCTGCTGCTAACATCTTGGTGCCAAATACATCAGCACACCTTCAGAGGTCTTGTGGAGTCCATGCCTTGATGGGTCAGAGCTGTTTTGTGTAGGCACAAGGGGGTTTTAATGTTATGACTTATCGGTGTATATACTCCTATGGCCTGCTGTGAACTGTAAGTAAGTTTTTAGTAGCTACTAATTCTTATGCAGCTAGAGCTATATACTCTGTATTATTATTAGCAATTCTGAAACGACTGATGCTTAAGGATTTAATGCAGTAGGAATGAAGACGTTTTAGCCTACAGGAAACTACATTCCTTTACGGTACAAGTACAAGAAGTACATTCCTTTACGGAAGGTGGACAACACCACCTTCTGGAAAGTTATGCTTCCAGAATGTTCACTTCTCCGATAATAGCTATGCCCCTGACAAAAGTTTAGGGCTATTATGTAATTGTATCACAGTGTGGCACGAGTAGCAGGTGCAAAAGAAAAGGACATGCACAGACCTGGATTATAATGGTGTTAGGTGGGGCTGAAGCCCTAGGGCCAAGCTCGGAGGGGGCCCCTGGTTGGTTATCGTTCGTGTCAGATTCATGATTGACAAATATAAACCAAATTATAGTGTGCCGAAGTGGGAATACAAACAGTGAACCATGTGAACCAAAATGTGAACCAAAATTTTGCTTGCAATCTGCTGTTGGACAGTGAATGTCCCAGGAATATGTCATGGTTAGAGATACGGATTATCAATTGTAAGGCCAGGAAGAAGAGCATCTAATGGCAAGATGCTCTAAAGCACCTGTGTCAAACTCAATGCCCCATACCAAATACGTGCACTGCCTTGTTTCATTTGGCCTGTGTCAACTTAAAAAAATAATAATATTGAAACAGACAGTAGTACACTACTACTGAACATTTTTTACACTGTCTAGCAGTCACAGCAGAGACACACCTAAAAATGTTCAGGTGAGTTTGAAAAAGTTATGCTATTTATGGGAAAAAGAAAGTACAGCCTCCTTCAATTCTAGGTTTTTATTTATCAGGACCTAAACAACAGTTGTGTGGTCCTCACCAACTTCTATAAACAAATGACAACAACAACCACAAGAACACAACAGATTTCAACATCCAGTCATTTTTTCCCCAAAATGAAAACCAACATTCAGAAACCAGGTGGGAAAAAATAAGTACACCCTTCCTACTTCCACATTCATTAAGAGAGTAATTAGCAGCCAGGTGTTACTAATGCACAAGATTAGTTAATTATTCATCAAGATGTGTGTCTACCTCTATAAATAGCAAAAATATGTTTGGCATTTGGTGTTCTTGAGCAATCAGGTGTGTCTACATCATGCCAAAAAGAAGTGACAGCCATGACCTCAGAGAAGGAGTTGTTGCTGCTCATTAATTTCGGAAGGGTTATAAGGCCATCTCCAACCAATTTGAAATTCACCATTCTACAGAAAGAATGAATGTTTACAAATGGAGAGCCTTCAAGAAAGTTGCCAAACTTCCCAGGAGTCAGTATCCCAGCAAATTCAGTCCAAAGTCAGAGAGTTTAATGCTTAGAGATATAAGAAAAACCTAAGATGTACCTCATGTGACCTACAGGCCTTTGTAAATTGTTAATGTTCATGACAGCACATTTTCACATCAGAAAAAGGCTGAACAAGTATGGCTTTCATGGAAGGTTGGCTAGGAAAAACACCCTGGCAGAAAATGGCAGCATGACTTAGGGTTGCAAAATTGCATCTGAACAAACCGCAAAAGGTCTGGAACAATATCCTTTTGGAGACCAAGGTGGAGATGTTTGGTGAAAATTAAACAGTGTATAGCTACAAACACCTCATACCAACCATGAAGCATGGTGGTGGAGGGGGGATCATTTGGGCTTGTTTTGCAGCCACAGGACCTGGGAGACTTGCAATCATTGAGACAACAATGAACTCCACTTTATACCAGAATATTCTTGAGACAAATGTGAGGCCATCTGTCCAGCTGATGAAGCTGGGCTGAAATTGGGTCAACAGGACAATGATCCTAAGCATGCTAGCAAATCAACATCTATATGGCTAAAAATAAAAAATAAATAAATAAATAAATGAAGGTGTTGGAATGGCCAAGTTGAAAGTCCAGACCTCAACCCCATTGAGATGCTGTGGCATGATCTTAAGAGAGCTGTGTATAAAAAATGCCCTCAAACACCAATGAACTGAAGCAATGTTGTAAAGAATAGTGTGTCAAAATTTCTCCAAAACAACGTGAGAGACTGATAAACTCCTACAGAAAATGTTTACTTTAAGGTATTGTTGCTAAAGGTGGTTCTACATGTTACTGAATTATCGGGTGTACTTATTTTTTCCCCACCTGGTTTCTGAATATTGGAATATTTTTTTGTGGAAAAAAGACTATATGTTGAAACCTTTTGTGTTTTTTGTTGTCATCTGAGGTTATTTGTTTATTTGAAGTTATTTCTTCATCTGAGGTTATTTGTTTATTTGGTGAGGACTACACAAATGTTATTTAGGCCCTGCTAAATAAAAACACAGAACTGAAGGAGGGTGTACTTTCTTTTTCCCCCATGACTGTATGTATTTGTACTGTTTAATAACCAATGGATCTGAAAATGCACTTCAAGCTAATTGTACTTTTGTTTGCACCCCTGTCAGCTGGCCAATAAGTGTGGGCATAACAAGCCAAGTGTTTTTTGGGGAAAAAAAGGCACTATATATGACTAAATAGTTTTGTATGTATAAATTATGTAGTCCCTTGTAGTTCTGTGTTGTTTATGTAGCACCTTGGTCCTGGAGAAACGTTGTTTCGTTTCACTATGTACTTGTATATGGCTAAAATGACAATAAACTCCACTTGAAACTTGAACTTGTATTAGAACATAAGCTACAGTGAGCTACAGAAACTTGTGACTCACTGAAATATTCATTATAACAGAATGTTTTGGATCATCTGTCTAGACAGTCAGTCTACAGTGATCACCTGGTTCCAGTATACAGTATAAAATGTTATTGAGTGTCACTATATGCATTTGACATACACTGTAATATGAAAGAGCCCTTCAAGGTACCTTCTAACAAACAGTATCACATATTTGGAGACTGAAACACAAAATATAGACACATGAGACTTTCTTTTTTCAATTTATATTTTACAAAGTTAAACGATCAAAGCACATAAATGTGATGAAAGTGTTTGGCAAGTTTGCTTCTAAGGCTACAATATTTAACAACTGAAACATAAAATGTGTATATGGAAGACCCAACCATGATATTCGAGTAAAAACATGCAGTCATCTATTTATCATTTATATAAATTAATTTGCATTTTATAATAAGAAGTTGTTCATCTCAACTTTTCATCACCTACACACCCTTTACATAATGAACATTAAACCAAGAAATGCCAGAAATATGTTGTGACCAACAATAAGTACTGTATCGTCATTTATCCAAACATAAGGACACTGTATCTCAGTAAGTGCACAATCTCAAGAAGTGTATCTCATTTGGAATGTTTTAATTAAATGTTGTGCCCTTTATAAATTACTGTTTTAAACAAAGATTTTAAAAGGTTGAGTTTTATTTATGAATGCAACTTTGTTTAAAGTGAAAATGAATTTCCACATAAAGAATGTCCTGATCCTCTCCCTTCATTCAGAAGAAGGCATTTACATATTGCATTTGCTTATTGCATAAGGCGTCCACAATATCAATGGCAAGCTGAAAATTGTCCAATCTTAAATGTATTATTTAATCACACACAACTGATGTGTGCTTTTTTGGGTGAAATATATTACATAAACTGGATGTACACAGTAGTTAGACCAGGCGACATTAACGTAACAGGTCCAGTTGTGCTTAGGAAGTAGTACAGGCTCATGTTAATGTTCATATTTGTGTTATTAGTAAAGTAACTACTTAACTATGTGTCTCAAGTGGTAAGTAGTGCTTTATCTTGTTTGTCTTAAAACTGGACACTATCATTTTCACAATCAAGTCCAAAAATGAGTTTTCTAAAGAATGTGTAATATCAAATTAGCAAAATTGGCCCAAATGCATTTTTTGTAATCTGGAAGCCTACTAGATGTACACTCTCAAAGGGCATGTACTATAAAGTAATACACTGCAATTAGTGTAAATTAATACAAATACATCATTATATTTTACATGCGTTACTGACTATAGATACACAGTAGATATTCTACTTGTAAACACAGCCTGATCAATGGCACTTCACAGCTTTCATGAAAAGTAGAAAACAAACAGGAGTGGAAAAATATTTGAGTATTTTGTTTCTATATTTAAGCATTATTTTGGGATCTTTATTCTTTACTTGAATGTTATTGAAATTCTTACTTTTTATGTTTTCACAGGAAAAAAAATTACTTTTTACTCCTTACATTTTTATTTAGACCTTCAAAGTACTTGTACAAATCTCAAAGGTCTCTTCTCTCATCCAGCCGATGACTGCTAGTAGACTGCCAGTAGAATGGGTTCCTGCAGATTTTATTCACATTTCAGTTTAAAGCATCCAATCAAGTACAACTTCAGTAGAAAATACTCTTGTGCCCATTCGTCATCTGCTGTGACCTTCTACATGCTACACAATATAGTGAACGCTACAACTAGCAGTGTGTGTCTGAAGACGTATTAAACACCACACACTGCAGCGTTGAAACCCCTGGGCTTAGACTGAAACAATAAAATGTTTCAATTTGCTGAAGTAAGAAAAGACTAGCCTTCTAGGAAGGCATGAACGCCTTTTCATTTGAAGAAGCTTGGTGAGATTATTTTAGCTAATCTGCTAATTCTAACTGGCTATATTTAACGAAGTTAGTCTGTTTTCTTTGCTAGTGCCAAGTTAGACTAGCACTGATTCCAGTAGCAAACATAATTGGCTAGACTGCAGGTCAAATTCTAGCCAACTGTAAATACTGGTTATTTACTGGATATTTTACTTCTCATTAATTAGAAAACCATGTAGCATTAGTCACGCATATGACAAACATACTTTTGAGACTGCATGGTGTTTCAGGCTAGACTCTCTCTAGACATACTTAATACATTTCATACTTTTAACCAATAAATGAAAAAAGTACCAAGACTGATACAAAACCTAATTTGCTTGGCAAATTTCAATTTTCTTCATGTGAAGAATTATTGTTGTCTATCATTACTACTTTAGAAATGGAGTCTTTAAAATAACTTCAGTTCCATAGCAAGGATATACATTTTCCTTGGAAAATCCATCATAAGTACAAACATATATAGGAAATTACATGTTCCCAAACAATTTCATTAGCAGATTTGTTAAAAGAAAATAAATTAAATCCCTGATTTCTTGGAGTACAGCAGCTCAAACCATTGACAGATGCTGTGTCACACAATCTAGCACATCTGTCTCAGTGAGTTCACACAGCAATCAAGAAACTAACTGCTGTATCTTGGGCTGCATTTACTTCGAAACATGTTCCACATTCCAAGTCCAAACATACATAATATGCTTTCCATTCCTCTTCATGACACTCATCATTTCTTTATGAATGCAGTTCATTCTTTCTTGTCAACATGTTTAACATGCCTTCCATTCTTATTTCTCATACTTTTCCTTCTCCCAGTTCTTTTGCGCTTTCTCTTGCTATGGGTCATGCTCAGAGTAGACTGTGAAGCTGGTTAGAGAAAGGATATCATCAGAATATCATCAGATACATTCCAGATCATCCTCAACTGTTTAGATAGGACCAGCTCAGGACTGGCCGAACTCGAAACATAAAAAACATAAAAAGCTGCCCACATGGGAAGTTTCTACTCTCGTGTGAGCACAATCAGAAACGAGGACTGCGGGGCCGAGACAGAAAACAGTTTGTGTGAGAGCTACTTAATAACGACCAGTTCCTTAAAGGCGATTTTTTTTTTTTTTTTTAGTTTTCTGATGGCTCTAGGTTTGCAGGGTTAAGTGCACATAATGAAACTCAAAATTAACTGCTGCCTGCTTCCTTTTTTACATTCCTGCACCCTTTCTGCTTTAAATGAACCACATTTTTCAGCAATTTTAGTGACATTTGGTCTAGCCGCTCATTGGGCCTCATTTATCATACTGTATACAGATGGATTTATTAATAAATCATAAATATTAGTCAGGGTAATTAAATAAATATTACAATATAAAAAAATCTGAAATTTTGAAAGCAAGCCAAGATATACCTATAAATTTAGACCATTAAACCAAATTAGACTAGTCATTCAATGAAGAAGAGATGCTGCTGAGTAAAAGGAGGGTGGGCTGTAGTGGCTCAGCCCGCAGCTCAGGGCCGTTTGCCACCAGCACTAAGTGACTGAGGAGTGAGCGATCTGATATGTCTTGGAATGCTGCATGCCAGCATCAGACTTCCTCTGCATTTGGGAGAGCACACTGGTGTGAGGGATTTCTGGCTAACAGTAGACAAGATGCTTTAATTAAAAAAATGATTATAATAATAATCATTTATTGCAGTTTGCCTGTGTAGTGTGCTTGGTGTCCATGATCACCTGGCTACATTAAATATACAATTTCTCTGATTTCATGCCAAATCCTTTTCTTTTCACCTCAATTAATTCACATCAAATTCACCTTTTTTGTAATGTGGCTCCAGACTTTTACGGTGCATAGACGTGACACACGTGACTTTGGTGCTCACTCGTAATTTTAGCACTACGCACTTTGCCTTTTATGGAGATTTGTGGGCGTCACTATATGCAAATCAACTGTGCTGTGTACATGCCTGGTAATTTATGAGTGATTGGTATTGATCAACATACACGCAGGTACAAAGTAAACTCATGTTTTTGAATATTTTTTAAAGCCGGTGGAAATTATTTGTTTGGTTTGGCTTATGCAAACATTTCCACACAACTTTACTAAAAGGTTGGTAAATGAGGCCCATTGTTCATTAACAAGAAAAGACCCCTCAACAGTGTTTACTAATTCACTTCCTTTTTGTGAGCAGGTAAAGACTGAAATATCCGCTGGACTGTCTGTAGAACTGAGTGGGTACAAGATAACCACCTATCCAACCTATACCAACTTTTCTCATTTTTTTCCCTCTCCTCTACATCTTGGCTATTATAGGACAGTCATTGCCTTTTGCCCTCCTCTTGCTTCCTTTTTTGCATTAGATGGCATGCAGTGCCCAGTGCACCACCCTTGAGGAAGCGCACAAAGTTCTCGCCTACCAGAGGACCCAGGGCATACAGTCCCGCTTCCTGCACACTTTCATAGGTATACGGCTCCACCTTAATTGGGTTTCGCCGACAGCTGATTGGTTGTCCCGGCTCCAACCCCAGTTGCCGTCCCTCCTCAGGCAAAAATGAAAGACTTGGTTGCGAGCCAATCAAAACCAGTGCCAAGGATACCTGCAGCACCACATGCTGCCCGCCCTCTACCTCCAGGACGCACTTGCCATTGGGTTTAAAAGACACGACACGGTGTTTCGGGAAGCTCATATACCCAGGGTAGGAGCAGGACGACTGAGTGTAGTCATTGTCTGGTGATGCCACTTGCTGGGAAAGTAAACTGGGTACCGAATGGCTTGGCTGGTACTGCTGCTGGCTCATCATCTGGTGCACTTTGTGGTACTCGGGGTAGAGGACACGGGGCAGCTGGTTGAAAATGAGTGCTGGGTCCAAGACACCTCGGCGGAATGCGTGATATACAGGCACGTTGAGGTGGTGGGTGCATAGAACGGCGTCAGCTGCAGTCAGGCCTGCTCCAACCACCAGCACAGGTTCTGATGATTTGCACAGGCGTCCACTTGAGATGACCATCTCAAACTCACCAAAGCTGTGGCACACAAAGGGTAGTGACTCTCCTTCAACTCCAAGGCGGGCTGGGGCATCATTGGTGCCTGTGGCCAGCACTACATTCTCTGCCTGCACCGAGAAGGGCATCTCATCTCCACTGTCTAACCTCTGTGTGCCCTGGATGTGCCAGACAGAGTGACCTGGGCCCAGAGGGACGCGCTGCACTGAGGTGACTGTGGTACCATGGGCAAAGTTGTTACTCAGGCCCATTTTGTTCACATAGTGCTGGTAGTAGGAGGCGATATCTGCTGGTGTGGCACGGTCATTGCGAACACTCCTAACAAAATGAATAAATAAATAAATAAGTAAATAAATAAAACCATACCCCCACACGCACATACACACAATACAAGAGGTGATAAATGATTTAGTCTCAGCATATCAAATGTAGCATGCTCATAAACAATATAATAAAAAACAATATTTAAAAAAGTACAACAACAAATTAAATCCTGAAATCCTGGCTAATAGCTCCAGTTTTAAGACCTGTTTACTTTGTGTATCCTGGTATTGTGCTTACCCTATTTCTTGTGCACTTCCTTTGGCTCATATCATCAAAATGGGGTGTGGTTAATCGATTTATGACAAGGCAACTGTTGTACTTGATGCTTAAGATTTACTCCTAGGATTAATGCTGCATTTGACTAAAGTTCGTAACTCGTAATTTCTGACCTCCAACTAGGAAAACCCAAAGAAAGATGCCCCCTCTACTCGGAATTCCTACGCAGAAACTGGGGATGGTCTCCTCAACTCAGAGCTCAGCAAGTGACATCAAGTGATCATGTCTGCTCAGAGCATGAACAATTAAACAAAGTAACACTTCTTATCTTTAAAATGAGCTATTTTGTATATACAAGTATTTGCTTTAGATCAAGCGTGTCCAAGCTTTTTTAAAAAAGGGGCCAGATTAGACCTCATCAAAATACTCAAGGTCATTGACTCACTCACTGAGCACTTTATCAGAAACATTATACTGATACTGGGTAGGGCCTCAATTCTCTGTGGCATGGATTCCACAAGATGTTGGAAACATGTGGTCCATGTTGACATTTTTTCAGGTGTTTTCATGCTGCGAATCTCCCATTCTACCACATCCCAGATCCGCTGAGTGGGAAGGCCACTGAAGAACATTGAGCTCATTGTCATGTTCATGAAACCAGTTTAAGATGACTTTTGCTTTGTGACATGGTGCATTATCATGTTGGAAGTAGCTATAACAAGACGGGTAAATTGTGGTCATGAAGGGATGCACATGGTCAGCAACAATACTCAAATAGGCTGTGGCATTCAAGCGATGATTGATTGGTATTAACAGGCCCAAAGTGTGCCAGGAAAACATTCCCCACACTACTGTTAACACAAGGCTGAACCAACCACCTGTGTGGCTCAGCAGAAATCGAGATTCATCGGACCAGGCTGCATTTTTCCAGTCTTCAACTGTCCAGTTTTGCTGAGCCTGTGTCCACTGCAGCCTCAGCTTTCTGTTCTTGGCTGACAGAAGTGGAACCCCAAGTGTTCTTCTGCTTTTGTAGCCCATCTGCCTGAAGGTTTGACATGTTGTGCATTCTGAGATGCTTTTCCACAGTTGTACAGACTGGTTATCTGAGTTACTGTAGCCTTTCTGTCAGCTCGAACCAGACTGGCCATTCTCCTGAGCGCTCTCTCATCAACAAGCCATTTCCACCCACAGAACTGCTGCTCGCTGGGTGTTTTTTCTTTAATCTACCTAGTACACTCTAGAATCTGTTGTGCATGAAAATCCCAGATCAGCAGTTGTACAAATACTCAGACCATCTGGCACCAACATTCATGTCATGGTCAAAATCATGAGATCACATTTTTTCCCCATTCTTTTCCCCATTCCGTAACTGCATGATTTTATGCATTGCACTGCTGCCACAAGATTAGATAATTATTAGATTAGATAATTGCATTAATAAAGGTGTTCCTAATAAATTCCCCCATTTCAGGGACCATAAGTAATCGGACAAACTAACAATCATAAATTAAATTGTCATTTTGAATACATTGTTGTAGTTAAGGACACTGTTTTAGTTAAGGACTCTTTCAAGAATTTATGAAAGGTTTTCCTAGCTTATTGGTTTCCTGCTCACGAAAAATTGCAACGTGTTGTCTTACACTTATCATACATTCTAATAGAGAAGCCGTGGGCCAGACTTTAGATCAGTTGACTTTAGATACAGACATATTAGCTTGTTAAATCTTTAACACTGACTATACATTTTGACTATACAATTTCCTCACATTTGGCTCGCTAGCTTGTTGCTAACAAAAGACGTCCATGTTTTTCCCCACGTTGTAGCTCAAATGCACGGAAGTTGAAAATGACGTAATTCCAAGCTCCAAATTCCCATTTTTGAGTTAAGTTGAAGGCAGCATAACTCCTAATCCTCACTTTATACAAACGAACCAACGTACTGAAAGCTGAAAGTTCTCTCCAAGTACTGATCAAAGATCCTTTCCTATTTGTACAGATCCCGAAAACACCTTCATACCTGCGTTTCTCTCTCATCCAGTCCTTCAGTTTGAGGCCAGGAAGCTCCATCCAATTGGCAAGGCTAAGTGTTAACATGGATCCCTCCATGGCCTGTAGGAACAAGAGAAGCATTTCTTTAAGAGTGGAAATTGCTGGCCATAAAAACCTTGATCAGCTTTTTTGTGCAGTTGTTTTAATTTAATAAGTGTGGCAGAGATTTGTTGGGATTAAAGACTGAAGGAATCCAAAAGAACCAAATCTTTCAATGAAGCTTCTAAATCCTTAACTGGCAATTTCCATATGCCTGAAATGACTGGCTCAGATCCTGGGGGAAGTTTCATGAGAAAACCCAAAACTCCCTGTGAAATTCAATTTAATGTTAAATTTGAAAAATTTAAGAAGAAAATGAAATTAGAAATAAAAGATTGCCATATAAACAAAATTAAAATTAAATATTAACCATTATTGCATTGTGTTCGTTCTGGTTTGAAGTGATGCAGGCTAACTATTGTTTCCAGCTCCTAGGTGCATCCACCCGTAAGATGCCAGCAACACCTGCAGTCTGTCTCCCCTCTTAAACAATGCAAAGAAGTTAAACTAGCCTCCACTTTTCCTGTAGTCACTTACATGCCACGCTCCTCCAGGTGGTCCTTTTCCAAGCACAAGATGGGTCATGGCTCTCTCCGGCTCATACCGCCATACCAACGGCGAGGCACAGTCCAATCCGAAGTCACTGTCCGGTAGGAGCAATGAATCAAAGAGTACAGCTAAAGGATTTGATGATCTGCCTTCCAGGCCTTCACACAGGTACTCCAGATCCTAAGCACATTGGATTAATCGAGTAGTTGATATATGGTGCCCTAAAACCTACTTGTACAGACAAACGTTAACATTTGTTTTTTTCCCCCTAGATAAAGGCCACATAAGTGCTATATAAATATACTTTGTTTTATCCTAAAATTCTGAATTTTAATGAAAAATTAATTCAACAATTACTGTATTTTTTTTATTAATTAACATTTTTTTTTTTAATTATGCATGGCTTTCCTGAACAAAAATACATCTGTATCTTTAGCGTTACTGTTTCTTACTGTAAGGGAGCCGAGGATGAGAAATTAAAAATAGCAAATTCTTAATCTCAGTTTAAAATAACTTTATTAAATCATCAGCCGTAACTCCTGAGTGAAAGCTTCTACTTGCTGTGACACGCCTACAGCGTGTAGTGTTATCATAGAGCAGGGTGTCGGATTCAGACTTTAGTCAGATAGAAGTAGTATCACGCTGGTTAACTAAACATAATTAGTGCTTAAATGATCATTTAATCTAAAACAATCATATTTCCATTTTGTTTTATTCATCCTTTGTTATCTTCCATCCTCTACATGCCTGCATGCATTAAACTTGCTGTAACAAAGTAAAGGGACACGATTATAATCACATATTCCTGACAGCCCTCACAAATATTGAACAAAAAAACAAAAAAAACCCTAGCGTATGTCTGTGGACGAGATGGCTCACTGCTAACAGTGTAAATGACGAAACATACAGCTCGTTTTGAACACAGGGACATTGTCATGCTGGAACATGTTTGGGTTACGCCCCTTTAGTTTCAGTGGAGGGAAACTGTATACAACATACAAAGACATTTCATACAATTGTGTGCATCTAACTTTACAGCAGCAGTTTGGGGAAAGCCCACATATGGGTGTGATGTTGGGCGTGGTGTCCACAAACATTTGGCCATATAGTGTACAAAATCACATTCCAACTCTTTACATAAAGGTAACAGATTTAATTTTCCCCTCACTGAGATCCTGCCAATTTAATATTAATGAAATCTAACCTTTAATGGAAGTAAATCTATTCTTAAAAGCCTCATGGAAAAATATTTTTAACAAATCCATGTCACAGATGTTATCACTCCTGCATTTAGTGCTTTGAGTAACCTCCCTTGGCCAACCTCCCTTTTTTTGGCAGCATGTAGATCTGATCATATTACACCAAAACGCATATCCAAATCCACACAGAAATGGCTAAATGACCAGTGTCCCCTGTGCTTAACCCCGAGCTGAAGAGCAGAGTCCACAAGAGAGGACCAAAGAGCCTGGAGGATCTGGAGAGAGTCTGTGTTAAAGAGTCATCTCAGATTCCTTGCTCTGTATTCTTAAAACTCATCAAGCATTATAAAAGGCTCCATGATGCTATGTTGGCAACGGGAGGTTACTCAAAGCACTAAATGCAGGAGTGATAACATCTGTGACATGGATTTGTTAAAAATATTTTTCCATGAGGCTTTTAAGAATAGATTTACTTCTATTAAAGGTTAGATTTCATTAATATTAAATACTAATAATAATTAACCACAAAAATATCTTTACCCACATTTACCAAGCATACCAATAATTCTTGAGCTGCGTGTATATAAATAATATAAATGGTTTTATTATTATCCTGTAAGGATCACACCTTGTTACAGCAAGCAAACAGAACACAAAGCTCACAAGCACCTAGACAAACAGCAACCAAATGGTCCTTAAAAATTAAGAACATGCAATACACGCTAATATATATAATTTAATTAAATAACCATAATTAGGTGGCCAAAAGGAAGCAAAAAATAAAATCATAAACACGATTAACAAAACCAAAAGATAGGTTTCCATTACCTGTTCAAACAAAGACAGATGAGAGTTCTCTTTAAGTTTTCTGTGCAGGATTGGATTAGGGTGAAAGGCCTCAGGGAAGAAGTAGGGTGTATATCCTGATAGCAAGTATGAGAGGCAAATTCCTGAAGGGCCATTGCCTGTCGAAAAAACACACTTTCTTTATTCTTGCTTCATGTTAATCAAGCTTTAATTTTTTTTTTTTAAGTAAAACAATAAAGAGAGAAATTTGAAAAAATAAAAAGTCACAAATAAATCCTCCCTTCATTCCTCTCCTACAACCTACATTACTCTTCATAACACCATAGAGTTACAATTCGGCTTTTTAAAAATAAGGCATTACACACTTACCGATAATGACCACAGGTAGGACATCGCCTGAGTCTTTATTATACAGATCCATGGCAGAAACACTCAGCTGCGTAAGCCCAGAGAAATGCAAAGTTAGTCACAGACAACATCTTTTAAAGTTACTTTTTATTCCATTTACAAGTCACACTTTGCATTTAAGAAAGAAGAGTGCTGCAAAAGCAAAGCTTTTCTTCTGTAAATATAGTGATCAGACAGAAATCTTACAATGTCCAGAATCACTGGGATGTGCACACAGAACAAAATGAGAAGCGAGTCTAGCTGAGGTGAAGAAACAGAGCACTCTGCTGGTGCCTATATCCTCCCACATGAAAGGGGTGTTGCATAACTGATTATACAGTAAGCGTGACTTTGCAGAAAGTTTAAAGGGACAGCACTACTATCCAACATGCTGCTTCAGATCTTACATTGCACTTAAACAATCCTCTAGAGCCTTTTTTAAACCCACTAACAAAGATCTGTTTGCTCGCAGAAAAATCCCCAGGTCCATTAATAAGCCTTTCTGAACCCAAACTAAACTTTAACAGTGGGAATCAGCTGTACTGATAACTAGTAATGTTATAATTGCATACTTGTTTGTGTAAAAGAGAATAGGGTGTGTGTTTTATTGTGCCTGTCTGTTTGTGTGCCAGATTGCAGCAGCAGTTTTTACTCTTTTGTGTATAGGAACAGTGAGCCAATGGTCATTTTATAATTTCACCATCTGACACTGTTCTGCACTCTGTAACGGAACCCCACTGCAGGAGATTGTGAGCAGGTACTACTGACTAAGGAAGAATAAGTTTTAAAAACTATAAATATTGGTATTTGATTGTAAAGCCACTCTCATTCTTTTCCTAAAAACTGTTTGGATTTCTGATTCATTAGCAATTCAATATCAGAAATGAATTCTATGGCTAGCTGAGCAACAAAAGTCTACTCCATTCATCCAGGTCCTAAACTTATGCAATAATAACAGCTACACATTTTTGGTCACAAGGTTTCAAGAGACCACTTCCTTCCTCATGTTCTTCAACCTCAAAATTTTTAAACAGCTGCATTTTCTCAACATCATACGTCTAAATCCAGCCGACGAGGTAAGCCCCTCTCTTCCCAACAAAGAAGTAAAATGAGCTCTCACAGTGAACCCAAAGAGATTCACTATTTACTGACTATCTACTGACCATGTACTGACCATGTACTGCCCCTGATAGTAAGTTCACATTAAATCCACATTCATTTATGGTCAGTTTCAGTCATCTCTGCAATTACTCTGTTGAATCAGCGTTAGATTTCTATCCGGTTTGGTTGAGAATAGACGGATTGAAAACAAGCTGTTGTTTTAACACTGAAATCAGTTTGTGGTTAAGAACAATTAATCAGTGTTTTCAGCGAGTCTGTGAGCAGCTGACAGTCTGCTCAGCATGCCTTCCTGTAATACTCACAGACTGGAGTCTTGGCTTTCCCTATTTCTTCAAACTTCTCTTCTTGGTGATAACTTTCTTTTATTAACTGTAAATATAATTCATCCATAAGCATTTCCTTCATGTCCATTTCCCAACTTACCTCCACAGTTTCTTTCTGTCTGTGTTCTTGATGGAAATTATAGGTAATTATAGTAATATTTAAAGAGCTAAATACTAAAGAGGTTGAGTTTGTGGTGCCATGACAAAAGATGACTTCTTTCTAAAAGATACAAGTTAATCTATTATTTGCTATAATTGCTGACCTAATTCAATGTTATTTTCTAAAAATCTATTCTATTCTGTGCCTTTTTTGCCTAGTGACGTCTAGCGACGAGCTGGTGCCAACTAGATTTGGTGAATTTTTAGATCCATTAGCGATAATTTAAAAAAGAGCCAAGTGGCAAATCTAGTGACTTTCTGAGCAGATGTTAGTAACTGTCGTGAACTCGATACGGCTCTACGGCTCACATTACAGTTGCTGATATGTGAGATGAGAGAGCAGGTTCACTCCGCTCACCATCAGTGTGAAACGCCTGCCTGTGCTGGGCTTGTGACCAGTCACTGATTAACAACGTTTCTCACTGATCAATAATCACCTCTGCTCGTCCCAGCCGCACACTGATCCATTCTTCATTTTAAACGCTCTTCCTGAGGACGACTCATTTTTCACGACTACTCACTCTCACTGCTTCTTTTCGTCTGTGTTCTTGATAGTGTTCTATTTTCTAAATGTGTAAAAGTTTAGTTTGTGGTAACATGACCAAAGATGACTTCCTTCTGTAAGAAATAAATTCTAATCTATTATTTATTTTCTATTCTGATAAAACTCTACTCTATTATCTTCTAAGGGAAACATTTTCCTTTTCAGTGCTGCATGATCATGGTGAAGATAGCGATATGCAAATTAGCACACACGACTCAACAGGTAGCTGGATGACGTCACAGCCTGACTTGCATACTGCTGTCTTGTCCATGATCATGCGCTTATCAGATCTCACCCATGACTTCGCTTCTTTCCTCAGGAGAGAGCTGCCACTGCAGCTACATCACTGCACACTAGTGTATCGGGGATTACAAATAAAATCCCGGTACTGAGCTTTAAGCTACACTGTCTACACTGAACTGCATGTATGACTGATTTCCCTCTGCTGCTCATAAATAATAGCACCCCGGAAGCCCCAGCAGTCAGGGTGCTCTCTGTACATGGTCAGAAAATGACTCAGCGGTTTTCCACCAGCGGTCCAGAAAATATTTGAAGTAACTACCAGGTAAGTGATTCACCCCACGGAACTACTGGGAAATGTAGTTATTTGAGGATAAGTTTATAGAGTTATTGTACAGGATACAGCAGCTCAGCGGACGCTACTGTTCCCGGTTGAGCACGTGACCAGTGAGTCACGCGGCAGCTCTCACACCCATCCGCGCGACACCGGCAGCTGCTCTGCGCCTCGCGCTCGGTGCGGACACTGTGCGCTAGCGGGGAGTTTCCTCCTGCATCTGAAACCTGCCTTTATACTCATCATACTGTCACACTACACTGATCACTACACGCGCTGGAGCGACAGTCAGACGGTTTTAGCCGCCAGACTGAACACATGCTAAGCTAGTGAGATGTGGAGCAGAAGGAAACCGGGCTGCTGGGCTGAGAGTCGCGCGCTTACCGGCCAGGCCGCTGAACCCTCCGTTACCCTCCTGTTAGAGATGCGTAAAGCACGCAGACTGACGCCGAGGTGAACACGTGAAGCACGTGAAGTCGCTCTCTACTCCTCAGCTCCTCAGCCGCGAGAGCACAAACCTCTCCGCCACTGCTGAGACTTTCTTTCTTTTTTTTTTTTTTTGTAATATCTCTCTGCGCCACACTCAGCCCCGACCAATGGCTCGCGTGAAGTAATGACGCTGTGGCTATTGATTGGTGCGATTGCGGGTGACGTAAGAGCACTGTCAAACCGCAGTTTCTACGCTCACACTAATCACTCGACGCTGATTGGCTTAACTTGGTTCACGTCTGACTTTGACCAATCAGGAAAGACAACGCTATGGACCCCGTTATAGTAGCGACATTAATAGAGAATATCTAACAAAACGCAGCCAGACATGACTTTATGCCATAATTATGGCGCTATAACTCCAAGTAAAAACATATTACGCCTAAATAAACATTAGCGTTTATTAATTTTTTTATCGGGAAAAAATCCCCATTTAACCCATAAAGTGTAAAGCAATTTCAATTAACGAACATTTAGCTGACTTATACAGTTTACTGCTGTTGTTATTATTATTATTATTATTATTAGGGGACCAAGTACCGAAGATGCGTAGACACCCCACTGTTATTCTACCTTTTCTCTTCTCCTCCTTCTTCTTCTTCTTCTCCTCCTCCTCCTGGTCAGGGTGTCTATGGCAGCCCATAGAACCGTGTGGTAGAAAGTTTTGGCACACTGAATGGGGAGGGTCTAAGAAACATTCTGACCAAATTTGGGCCAAGTGCTGCCAAAGCTCCAGCGCCACCATCAGGTCAAATTTTGGCCTAATTTGGAAATATGTTTATGGTCATAACTTTTGAGCAGTGAGGCTTTGTGTCCAAAGTTTAAAGCCAGGCATCCCTGGATTCCCTGGATCGAGTTCAACGCACCCTATGACTCAGTTACACAGCCTAATTAGATTTTCCAACATCTTGGATATTTTTTGCTACTCCTCCTACAAATTTTGTCTAATCATCACTACATTTGTTATCCATCATCATCAAAGCAAGCCTCACAACAGTTATCAAAAGAATTCTGATTACTCCAAACGTTTGCCTGTAATGAGCCGACAAATGTGACAGTGACACTGCCAAACAGGAAGTGAGGCTGTATCTCAGCAATAACTTTGTGCACTGACACAAAATTTAGTAGGCATCTTCAGGACATGACCTGAGGCTATGCAAGAAATTTCATACCAGCGCCACCTGCTCGTCAAAAGTTACAACAACATGCTAAAAATGCTTATGTCTAACTGCCATTTTTGCTGCTACTCCTCCAAATTTTGTCCAATATTCACCAAATTTGGCTCACATGATCTTGAGACCTGTCTGAACAAAATTAACCAAAGGAATTTTGATATTCAAAACTGTTCTCCTGTAACATGCTGGCAAAAACCAACAGGATGTGAGGTTGTATCTCAGCAACGCATCAACGTATCTTCATGAAACTTGGTAAGTATCTTCAGGATCAAGCCCTGAAAGTAGCGGCAGCTGCAGCAGCAATGCCACCCTGCTGCCCTTTTGTTCATCTAGACCTTTCCTCCTACAGTCAGAGAATTCCACCACTGTCCGTGGTCAAAACACACACATCATGAGTGAAACTACAAATCACTCTGAATCCCTTTGCCTAAAGTTATGGCTCTGCTTTCCTGTGATTGCTTAGGCAACAACTGTAGCGCGTCTGTGAATGTGCGGCTCGCTGAGTCTGGGTGCTTGGCCCCCGAAAATGCTGCTTGCAGCTTTAATAATATTACTGTTGTTATTATTATTATTAACAGTAGTAATAATAATAATAATAATAATAACAATGTAAATTATTGTTGTTTAAAAAATTTGATAAACAAAAACAAATTCATTAAATCAATCACCCTTATCCTGATCAAGTCGCGGTTTATCCCAGGAACACTGGCCACTGGGTAGGAATACACCCTCAGGTGGTCACCAGTCTCTGCAGGGGATATTATTTAATAATAATAATAATTAGAGTTGCATCAGTACCTATTTTTTTAGACCAAGTATGAGTACAGGTATAAGGTCCGACTGTAATTTGATTACAGCCTGTAATTTACAGGGCCAGCTGTATTGGAGGCTACATGCATGCATTGCTCCATGTTAGATTCTTCTTCATGCTAACATTTCAACAGAAGATGTTTTATAGTTAGATATTCTGTATTTACAGCTAGATATTCTGTGAAATTAATAGTAAAATTTGGCCCACAGCCTTTATATATGCTGATATACTGGCAGCACAAAGAGCAACATTGTACTACGAATGTAATCTGTTTTGGCAACTACAGCATTCAATTATCAGTAGGTGAATTTCGATTTCCAGCAATTCTTTTTTTTTCTTTTTTTTTTTTTTACAACGGACTGGATGTAAAGGCCCAAAAACCCAAAAGAACTCACACTTGTAACTCTACTAAGCCTAAAAATCTGCCAACTGTAATTGTCTTTCACCTAATAAGACATGACATGAGACAGTGGTTCAGTGAATAAATGGTATATTTGTGTTTATTTTGTTTCTTTATATTGGTCTATAATGAGTTGCATAAATTACAAACATTTTGCAATGCAGCTACAGGCTATACTATCATGACATCTTTGTAGGTTATGATTTAAAATAAATATACATTATACACAGCATATAAAAAGTGTGGTTTCATGGAAGCCCTGGAACTATTTATGTATGTCTGTTTGTTTCTGCTTAAACAGTGGCCATGAAAAACACACACCTAAGTGTCCCTGCACATACACCACTAGGCTTGTTCTTTATAAAAGTTGATTTTAGGTGTGATAAGTGAGCCAGCTACATTTGATATATTGGATTGAGTAGGATTACAGTGGAGAAGAGGGGTTTTGTTGAACTGCATTGGAATACCTAGTTATCAGTGATCGATAGCAGCTGATCATCAAGAATAATACACTGGGTAACAGTTGTTTTCACTCATATAGTGTTGTGTGTTTTCTAGCCTAGCCTGCATCATTCTTAGCTCCTGCTTGCTGTAAGCAGGAAGAAGCTATAGTTCCTCCTCTTGATATTTTCCCAGAGAACAGTTTGCAGTGTGCTTTGCTTTTGTTAAAGCATTAAAGCACAGTGTGATTTTCGTTATTAATCATGAAATAGTCCAGATCTCCGTCATCTATGCTTTAATGACATCTGTTGATTATCACAGCAACATACAGTAGAATTACGTCATGTACAATCACCTGGTATTGGCTGTCTGTATTGGGGCATCTTTTATGACTACGAGTAAATGAGCATGGTATTGGACCAATACCTGATTCCAGTGCATCCATAACAATACTAATAGTGGCTGCTACTCCTTATTTTTGCACATCTCCATATTCAATTTCTGCTGCTACAAATATTTATTTTATACTGTATATAATCTTTATACTCTCTACCTGGCTGCTACTCCTTATGTTTACATTTACAGCAACTTATATTGTTACTCTTTTGCACTACTGTCATCTGATTCACTTTCTACTAGAACTGTGTGCTAAAGTACTGTGCCCATTGTCTTGTTTTGGTAGTTTTGTACTGTCTTATGCCGTCTGCACATGTTTGCACTGTGCACTTTATGTAAATATATGTAGTCTCCTGTAGTTCTGTGTTTGTTTTATGTAGCACTTTGGTCCAATGTCTTAACCACTGAGCTACCACTTCCTTATACACTTGTAGCACTTGTACACCTTCCCTCTACACTTGTAGAGCAACTTTGCTCCTTCATATTCTTCTAATGTTTGTGCATTTAATCTGCCTTAAATTTGGACTGAGTCTTAATCTGAATCTTGGTTTTAAAGGGGTTCAAATCTGGGGACTGAGGTGGCCATTGCAAAAGCACTGATGATGGATTCCTAAAACCATAACCATGCTGATTAGTGTGTACAATTGGGCTCACTGTTGTTGCTGTTGTTAAAAGATCCACCTGTGGCCAAGTTTCAAAAGCCTGGCAGAGGCAAGCAAATTTGGGATAAAACATCTTAGGTCTTAGTGAAAGAGGCCCTGGATCACTAGCTGTAGCTGTTTAAAAAAATGCATCATAGAGTTAATGATTCATATTTTAAAATAAGCCCTCTTTTTTGTCAAAAATGCTGATAGTGTTCATGCCCAAAATGTTTGATTTTGATCTGACCACATATCTATTCTTCTATTGTACAACTTTTTGAAACTGCCATTATTGAGGCTTATTTTAACCTACAGTCCCCTCCAAAAGTATTGGAACGGAAAGGCCAATTCCTCCGTTTTTGCTATACACTTGTAAGATATTACAGTGGAGGCCCCAAATGTGAATCTTTCTCATAATGCTTGCCCTCAGTGGTGTACTAATCATAAGAAAAACCCTAAAAGAACAGTCAATAACATGAACAGGGCAGGGGTGAAGGTATCACAATCCACTGTTATAGAAGACTTCAAGGTCAGAAATATAGCAGCCATACCACAAGATGCAAACAACTCATCAGCAGCAAGAATCAGAAGGCCAAATATTCTCTAACATATGACTTTTCTGCTTCTGTGCAGCTGGACCAGGATCAGTTTTTGTGATTTTGCCTTTATACACCACCACAATGGATTTGAAATAAAACAATCAAGATGTGATCGAAGTGTAGACTTTCAGCTTTATTTTAAGAGGTTCCACAAAAATATGGCATTTACCATTTAGGAATTACAGCCATTTTCAACAAAGTACCTCCATTTTCAGGGGCTCGAAGGTATTTGGACAATTGACTGACAAGAAGTTAAATGACCAGGTGCGGGTGTTAAATGGACCACACCTGGTCAATTAACTTCTTGTCAGTCAATTGTCTAAATGGTAAATGCCATATTTTTGTAATGCTATATTTTCTCTGATGAGAGAGGTCAGAAGAGAATGGCAAGACTGGTTTGAACCTTGGGTGCATGGGCTTTACAGACAGGCAAGGGAAAAGCCTTTTGTCCTCTTCTAGCTGCCCTTTGCAAGCTGCCCAGTCTCTGTTCTGCTCAAAAGTGTTTTTCACTTTCAAAGGCCAAAGACCAGAAAAGCATCCAGACCTGATGGTGATATTATACACTTTTGTCTGAAGGTCTGTGCCAACCAGCTAGCCTCTGTCTCCACACACATTTCACCAAATGGCTGATTTGAGGTTCTGGTTTAAACTCGTCACAATAATCCCTGTCCCAAAAAAACTTTGGTACCTCAAGTCTCAATAACTCATAACTTGAGATACATATGAAAGACTGGTGTTGGCCCATCTGAAGGACATTACAGAGCCCTGGCTGGACCCTGTCCCAGATTGGACAGTTTTGTACAGTTTGTTCTGAAAGTCACTGGATATTTTTCAAGATTGTCTCTAAGAATCCTATAAAAATCAAGCCCTTTCATAAGCAGGAAGTGCTGTCGCATCCCTATAAAGCCTAGGGCTATCTGGCTATCAATCTATCTACAAGGGTGAGTCAGATGAACAGTGCACTATAAATGAGAACTGAATAGAATTTTGTTCTAGAGGAATCCGGACACTGGTTAAGTGCTGGAACGTTTGCATTTAACAAAATGGAGATACACTTTTGTGATACCTATAAATAAACAATACACAATGCAAAATCAATGCATAGGTCCCTGGAGGACTATTGGTTAGGCCTCGGCACTCTTGCCGCTGTGGCCCGGGTTCGATTCCCGGCCAGGGAACTGACCCCAGCCACTGGGGTTGCATGCAACAGTGTGCTCTCAGTGCTGGTTCCAAGCCTGGATAAAATTGGGGACGGGCCAATGATCCACAGTGGCGACCCCTAACGGGAGCAGCCGAAAGAGGAACAAGTCACCCTCATCTATCTGTCTATGTAAACTGAAAGTAGTAGCCAATATTGATAGTCACTGGTTAGCAGTTAGCTAGCTGCAACAGAAGGTAGGCCTACACTTTGAGATCAGTGAAGAACAGAGAGGCTTTCCCACATATAATATCATCTGAGAAAAGACACAGCATTAAGAGCTAACAGTTAGCACTCCCTGTGGTCTTTCAGGGTCACATTTACAGGTGGTTTTCCAAATGTCTTTTTTTCACTGGAAGTGGTTCTGGTATTAGACAAACAATCTGAATGTTATCATACCGGTTTATGTACTCTATTGGATTGGACAAAAAAACGTGTTCACACCATTCCAGTGCATACATTTTACTTTGATGTTGTTCTCTTCAACTGCCAGAATTATGCCAGGATATGGGTGTTCATCATAGTTCACAACATACCACTGACCACAATGGTGAGATTCAGTGATTTCAGGTCAATTAGGAGTTGACGGAGAAACTGCCTCCACTGTTTCAAGGGTGACTTCATGAACAATACCACCCACGTTCAGTTGCTTGGCAGAAACAACTTATGTCCCTGTATTTGATGACTTGATGAGTGTATTGCTGACAACTTGGTGGATTTTCTTGGTCCCCTTTATTCTGATAAGAAATACTTCCTTCAACCTCTTTGCCATGCTCTGCACATCCTGGTCACTTACATAGAAGTTTCACCATGGTTACTGGTTTTTTTTTTTAGCTCTCTGAAAAAGGATTCTGCATCAGGGATATCCCTCCCTGGGTGGTCCAGGATATCAGCCATCCTTTTCAGTGTACTGCTGACCCCATCTGGAGTGCCTTTTCCACGACCTGCTTCAAAGAAGCTCTGTGTTGTTCTGTGGAAGCCTTTTTTGTACGGTGCTGTACAGATTAGATAAAAATCCCTTTTTGCTGATATTGGGTGGCAGGACCATCACTGACGAAGTGGAGATTGTGCATGTCAGAAAACCGGGGTTTATGTGTGCCCAAATTGCTGCAGGATTGGGGGAGATTGTGCAGAAGGACAAGGCAAGCTGATCCTTCAGATACAGGACATCTTTGTGGAGGGTTACTTGCCTTTGTGATCCACCAAAATGCACAGGTTGGATTTCATTTCCATTTCTACAATAGTAATTGTTTACAAGACAATCAATGGAAGTCAGCGTTTCTCTGAGCATGTGTTAGCAGTTGTATTGCCACCGGATATTAAAGATGTGCTTCCTGAATTTGTACATCCTGTCACTGAATTGGGAAACAAGCGCTTCTTCTGTCATGGTCACTTTATCATCTATATATTTCTGTTGCTTCTTCTGAAGATATGCTGCTCTACGTAAAGTGTCTGCATCCCTAAGCTTTCTGTACAGCCTTTGTTTTTCCCTGCACTTTACCTTGCCATGCCTGCCAAAAGTTAAACAAATAGTAGATCATTATATTGTGACAGCAAAAATATCTCCTTAATAAAACTAATTCTGAGGATTTCTCAAAGCCTCATAAAAATTTGTGTAAATAGAGTCACTGATAGTCATTGGTGTTGTAAGCAAGATCTGTAACACCAATGACAATAACACCAATGACAATTTGACATAAAACCTGCTTTTTCCAAGGACTCCACAGTCTCTCAAGCCACTCTTTATTAATTTCCACAAATATTAACAAATTGTGTTAACTAATATTTTACTTCATTCAAAATCTTTTCCCCCAGATGTTAAAACGACTAACACCTCACATGAAGAAACTAAACAGAAATTTAATAAACCTTTGGAAAGAATGAGTGGACTCATTCATGCAATGGCCTCTCCTCTTTCTGAATGCTAACCCAGGAAGAACTTTTGATGGAATTTGAATGATTTCAAAATAAAGCATTTTTATAGGATAACACCAAGGACAAGTGTTCTTTCTAACTGATGTATTTTACAGATTGTTTACTAATATATAACATATAAAATCAGTGTGAAATATAATTTTTCACATTAAAGTCACGAAAGTGCTGCACATGGCATTAGGGACAAAGCATTTTTCAGGCAAACAGCATTTTCAATAACCAAAAAAAAACTAAATTGTAGCATGAAGTAGTCAAACTTGTTTTTATTATTCAGTAGCGTATAAATGAATACAAATGTATTAGTTATCTGTGGGTATTTGATAAATTACTATTTTAATAAAGATTTTTTGCCCAAAAATCTGGGCAAAGTTTGCCACCATATTCAGAGAGTGACCCACCTGTATTGCCAAAAGGTCCAGCAGAGGATGCAAGTAAAGGCATCTTTAGAAAGGCAGTAATAAGCACATGGGACCCTAGAGATGCCATCCACAAGGCTGTGGTGGGCTGTAATGGCTGTCTTCTACACCTTTAGGTTGTTGCATTCAGAAATGTTTCCTTGGACTGCTAGATTACAGTCCTTAGTTGACAATTTGACCTGAGGTGCCAGACCCCCTGAACTGGCTATAGGATCCAAACCCCACTGTCCATTTGAGTCAGCAGATCTGCTTGGGGCAGAAGCCACCAGGGGATTATAACTAATTACAGTATAGGGGTGGAAAAAGTACTGAGAAATCATACTTAAGTGAATGTACAGATATGTCAAACCTTACCAAAAATGTACTCAAGTGTAAATTAAAAAAAAAAAAAAGATGCTACTTATAAATGTATTCAAGTACTAAAAATTAAATGTTTTCAACTAATGGAATACGGTAATGCAATGTTTTCTTCATTTTATCATTTATCTAAAACTTCTAATCAAACACCAGGCAAGTTTCCTTGTAATATACGTGACTGATGCTACACAGTTTGCTAATGAGTTAATCAGAATAAATCGTGTAAATAACTAACTTTACGAGAGTGTTTGCTAACTTCAGCATATGGAAAGATTTTAGTGAGGCAGGGCCAGGAGTGTGGTGGTTTATCTATCTTCGGATGCACACAGATAACGGTAGCATTAACTATATTGTGTAAGGTCATTGCAGATGATGAACTGGCATGACTCTTAGTTTACATTACTCTTAGTTTTATCTACATTTAAACTGCTTTAAACTGAAATGTAAATAAAATGTGCAGGATCCCATTCTATTGACATATAGCATATAGTCATTGGCTGGATGAGAGAAGAGACCTTCAAGATTTGTACTAAAAACTTTGAAGATCCAAATAAAATTGTAAGGAGTAAAATGTAATTAAGATTACAAGTATTCAATTTCAATAATACTCAAGTAAAGTATAAATATCCCCAAAAATACAGTAAGTATAATTATTTGTATTTTCCACCCCTGGCCATTAGGAATGGCATCCTACTGCAGCCATAGACAGGACAAATCAAGCCATTTTAGAACCATTCTTTATTTGCATGGTATATTTTCATGTAACTTAGAAATTTTCCCTCTGCTGCCCATATGCGTCAAACTCCCCCTTAAAACAACCCGTAACAATGGAAAAAATATACATTAGTACACAATACAGAGGCAAATATTATAGCATATGTTCTGTTAATCATTGTAGATGAAACATGAGAAAATCTTGAGATGCTGTGGCTGCCTCAGCATCTGCTCTAGGAGTGTGGCTTTGGAGGAAACTCAAAGTCTGTCAAAATCATCACCCTATTTCTTCAAGTAAAAACTATATATACACAAGTTTCCTAACAACAAAGATGTGGCGTCACATTACTCACTATAGGTGCACTTGTTTAAGTTTCATTTTCTGACCCTTGTTTGTTGTTTTCTTTGGGAGAAATTAAGATTAGTTTAATTAAGATAAGATTAAGATTTTGCTGGTAACGGAACCAGGATGACTAATTTGCTGACTAACTTTGCCATATTATGCCTGAGCAGGAGACATTGAATGTTGTAAACGTGAACACAAACAGGTGCCATCTATGGTGAGAAACATGTGACTAGTGGTGGTAAATTCCACTGCATTGAACCTGTTGGAATAATTCAGCCACAGTTTGTGGGAGTAAATAGCCCTTTAACTGATTTGACGGTGTGGATTTAAATGAACCCCAACGCCACGCACTCTGGGTTTAGAGTTTTAGAGAACTGCGAGCAGTATCAGGGCTCACTGGGTCACCTACACCTACTGAACGAAAACTGGTAGGTCACTCATTGTAGTACACGATTTCATTAGTATTTTCATTATGGTGCGGTAGGTAGAGGGATTTTCCAGATTAATGGTAAACACAAATTTTAACTTTGAAAATGAAAGTTGGATAGAGGACAAGAAAAAAAGGTTAAAAATAAATAGATCAGGGAAGGGTGGAGGAAGAGAAGAGGTAAACAGGCTGCTATTTTAACACCAGCGTGGCCTCGCTGCCATCCTTTCTCTGCAGGTACAGCCCCTGGCTCAGGTGATGTTCCCGACGCAAGTACGCGTAGAAGTAGTCCGACATGAGTAGGATCTAATGTGCGCGCGCACACACACACACACACACACACACACACACACACACATTAAAAGTAATAAGCACATATTTATTATAGTGAAATGAAGAACTTAATTCATTTTGTGTGTTCTGTGATGTCTTTTTCCTGTGAAGAACAGGTCATTTGTATGCCTGCAGTATGGGACAAGGGGGACATTGTGCAGTTATCAGGCACTCAGCAATATTTACAGGTCCAACTGAATCTATGGTCAGTATGGACATACAAGTCCATAAATATCTGGACATTGACAAAGTTATTGTCATTTTAGCTGTCTATCTAAATATGATCTTAAATATGAGCTCAAAGTGCAGACTTTCAGCTTTAATTTGAGGGAATTTTCCTCCAAATGGACTGAACAAAGTAGGAATTACAGCGCTTTTTATATGTGGGCCAAGTTGAGCATATACTGATGGATTTTATTTCACATTAATGAACTCATAATATTCTCCATTTCCTGTGACTGAAAGCGAGGGAGTCAGCGTATCAGTGTATGTAACCAGAGAAATCACTGGAGACGAGAACACCGACCAAAACAATACTGAAGTGAGAGGAGGGAAGGGGGCAGGACTGTCAATCGTTACTGCAAAAACAAGTCATCTTAGCAAGTGACAACATCTTAAAGCTTTACATTCTCTCATTCTATTGGCAGATCATTTAGCTTCTTTCTAGAAATAAATGTTAAAAATGATCTGCCAACAGAACAATACTTTTTCAAGCTGTGAGTACAAATAAATAGAACTAGGGTTCTATTAACCATGTATTATAAGTGCTTTATTGTTATCTCATAATAGGAAACACTAACTAATAATTTTATGCACTGTTCACGATTCATATGTCAAATGGCTCATCTGATGTTCTTATTATGAAAAAATAAGGCTGCTCGTTTGGCATATTATTGAGTGATATCTCTTTCTAGCATACTCTGATGTTAAAATACAAAGATCCTATGCAAAGTACGTAAATGTTCGGAGGTCTGATGCTGAGATTTAAATATTTATTTTAATATTTATTTTCCATCTCACCCCTTAAAATATGGTGGTGGATCAATGATCCTGTAATGTTTTTTTTTTTTGTTTTTTTTTTAACTAGTCCAGGGGAACATCTGAAGACTGATGGCATAATGAATTTTCTTAGCATGTGATTTTACAGCAAAACTTGGTTGCCTCTGGCAACAGATGGGTCTTGGCCATAGACTTGGCCATAGAAAAGGTAATGACCCAAACATACGCTGAAATCAACACAGAAATGCTTGTGGGTACATCTTGTGGGAACACCTGTGTTTTTGCAGCGATCATCACAGTCTACTGATGTGAACCCATTTGAAAACCAATGGCCTGACCTGAAGAAAGCAGTTTAAACGCACAAACCTACAGATATATAAAAGAGCTTGAAATGTTCGCATGGAAGAGTGAATCAAGATAATCTACAAGCATCTCTTACTGTGTTACACATTGCAGAAACAGCTTTAGTGTTATTTATTTATTTATTTTATTATTAATCATGTGGTTGGTGATAATGTTAAATCCAGTTTTAAAATTTCACTACCAAAGAAAACATATGTTTAATTAATATTTTAATCAGAAATATGTTTAAAATAAAATTAGGCAGCATCCCTATACATTAATTATTATTTAAGTAGTGGGTAACTCAGTTATTTAATTGAGTTGGTACTGCCTGTTTCCATTTTTGCATGTCTAAAATCCGTACACATTATTTTTGGTAAATATACAGTAAAAGAAAGCATGAAAGCTGCTTACCTGTCCAACGTTGAATAGCAGTGTGATGGCATAGTAGAAGTTTGAGTTGGCACTGCCAGCATAGATCCAGAGATGCCAGAGCACAGGGAAGAGGACTGAGCATGCCAACAAAATGCAGGAAACCAGGAAGATGTTCCTCAGAACTTGAGAAAAAATAAAAATCTTTCAATTTACAGTGGATGAAATGCTTAAATTAATAGTACATTTTTTCCCCTACATGTCACAAAACACAAAATTAACTTGTTTCATAATGCTGATTCCAAGTTTCTCCATGTAACTCTCTCTTCCTGAATCAAGTGTACAGCCACAAAGGCTAAAGCTGAAATTAACATTAAATCCAGAATCTAGCATTACTAAGAACAAGATCATGCTAACTGTTTTACTTGTAGTTAGCCACATTAGAATTAGAGAATTTAAAGTAAATTCAAATTCCAGAAGTACATAAAAAGAATCAGTTATAATTATAACCTTAGTTTGCAAAAGGCAAAAGCAGTGCTTTACACTACAACTATAATGGCCAGGATTGGAAACCTCTCTCTTTCCTGTAGGCTGTGTTTGCTCACAGAATCTAACAATCCATTTAAATTTCACCCAATACCCATTCCTCAGACACCACTACTCACATCTGTAAAGGTGGCTCCAGGCAGGCAGGAAGGCCATATAGAGTGCTATGTCTCCTACAGTGGGGTATGATTTAAAAATAGAGATGATGGCAATCTGCATGAACATGAGAAATACTGGATGCTCCCTGTTCCAAAAAGAGAAGATAGAGACAGGAGACAGGGTGAGAATATGAAAAATACCCATGTCCATTAATCTTGTTCAAAAAACTATTTTCACAGAACTGAAAACCAGAGCTATTACTGTAAGTCACCAATCAATTCCATTTAATTTAAAGTATAACTGTCTTCTCACAAAACCTTGTAAACCACAGCCTTCTTTATTTTTGTCACACACATTCATGGGGTGAGATATAAGCTGTCATGAATGGGTCACTAACAATATATACTACTGTCCACTGTGGTTCTTCAAAATGTAAATAATCTATTGACATGTGGATGCTTTTTCCACTCTTATGCCTAGAACAATAATGAGGTTTTGGGAAATAATTCTTCCCCCGTTATCAGTAAAATCATTTACTTGTAACACCATTCCAAAAAAACAGTCAGTTAGAGGCACAACAACAATCAGGTCTAGATGTAAAACATGACTCTTATCAAGGAGCCCAAGTCTTACCTGAGTTTGATAGAAAGAGGGATGGTGTACAAAAAGATGTTAATCTGGAAGACGCAGATGAAGAAGAAACGAAAATGTTCAAACATCTCGGCAAAGAAATACCAGAAGAGGCCGATATTTGGAGTAAGATCTGGTACTGAGAGGCTATGGAACACAGAAACACACAAAGTTATATGCAACATATCCACAAATATTTACTCCATTATAAGAATAACCCAAATATACATTCATTTATACTGTAATACAATTCACTACACTTTCGGGCTAGACACAAATTGCATTTCTATTTAATATAAAGAAAAAAGATACATAAGCCTGTAAAGTTAAACAAGTGTCCTTATCCATGTTGTCATGAAATCAACAGCACTAGACAGCTAAGGCCTCATGCCAAACTGGCCAAAATGTTATAAATACTGTCAGCAACGCCAAGACCTGACAGGAAAGGATGAGAAATTTAACTTGATTTATTATATTTTGGTATGCTATTCTATTCTAATTACTTTTAATCAATTATTAGAAGGAGGGGAAGGGAAATCCTCCCACTTGTATACTGACATGAATCCATAGACTGAGGGAATGAAGTCCCAAGATCCAAGTAAAAAGAAAGAGAGGCAGACAATGACAACCAGACTTCCCACAAACATGAAGGCGTATTGCAGGGTGAAGAACCAGAAACTACTCCTGCATGGGTTGACTGGGATATACAACCTCTGTCAGAGAGAGAGAGAGAGAGAGAGAGAGAGAGAGAGATTACATTGAGAAAGAGTTTACATTGTGACAGATCATTCACTCACTCTAAACTTTAACTCTAGCCCATTTCAGTGATTTTGTGTTGAGGAAATTGCAAAAATAAATAGAATACATTTTTAATTTTAATATCTGTAGTATTTCTATAGTTTACATATCGTGAAGTGTCACCTGTAGCAGGAAAAGAAGGGCAGGAGCAAACAATGTGAGAGGATAGATGCTCTGATAGGTTGCCAAGGACAAGAATATTGCACTCAACAAGGCATTTCCTGAAAAATACACACACAAAAAAGCTAATCATAGAGGCCATAAGCAATAAAAGACAAGTAGAAGGTGCAGGATTCAAACCATTCAAGTCATTTGTGCTTGATACATTTAATACAAAACCTTGGACTGGATGGTCATCTTGTCTAAAACTGAAGAGCTGATAGGGATGCATCACTTTTGTAGTACTGTTTCCTCCACAAATATATTTTGGAGACACACACAATGGGCCTTATTTATCAAGCTAGATCAATGAATTTATTCCTAGAACCTTTGTAGGAGCACTTAATCAAGAAATTAGCCATTCATGAAAATCCTGTTAGTCGGGAGCAATGTTTGTATCCTATGAGATCTTCTGAGTTAAATTTACACATAAGTAAATTTATAATTTCTGTAAATTTCTGAGTAAATTTACACATAAGGAGACTCACGAATGTAAACCCTGACTGATCAAATCATATCACTGGCAATAAGTTACTGCAATTTTATACACAAATTACTGTCAAGTATAAAGTGTTAAGGCTGTAGTGGCTCAGATGGCATATCAGTCACTTCTGTTTGCCATTGCGTCTTCTTTTAATGCTGTGCAACACTTTAGAGCTAGCACTCAGTGTGACCGATCAGGTATGTCTCCATCTGCGATGAGCTGTGTACTCCCTAGTGTACTGCATGCCGTCACCAGCATCCAAATACATCAGGATTCTTTATGGCACATGCCCTCTTCCTTTTTCCAACATGGCATTGGGAGGGGGCATTGGGGCACAAAAGGACGAAGTGCGAGAAAGGTGTTGTGACACACATGTGGCTGACAGTCGCCATGACACTTAAAATAGCAGCACATAGCAGTTTCCCTGTGTGATGTGCTTGGTGTCCATGATCTGAAGTGCACAGTGTAGATCTCTTTTATATATATATATATATATATATATATATAGTGCAGATGTGAGTCAGCACTTCCACCCTCTGAAACCTTTGCTCTTTCAGCTCCCTGTGAGCTTTACCTCTCATGGAGTTTTGTGGGCTTCACTAAATGTCCACACTTTGCACTTTACGACTGATTGGCATTCATCAGCATATGCACGGGGAGTATGGAGAAAATCAGGGTTACATTTGTAAATCTGGCAGAAATTATTAGTTTGGTTTGGTCCATGAAATAGTTAAATACAAATGTACTAAGAAATGATAAATAAGACCCACTGTGTTTAAGCTTGTGTAGAAGTTGTTTTAAAAAAGGGGTAAATTATTAATGTCATTTCAACTGCCATCCAGAGTTACTCTACCTTCCGTGAGTACAGATAAAATAGGACTAAAAAATGTAAATATGAGACAAGTACAGAGTGTAAAAATTTTTTTTGAAGATATATACATTTTTACAATTTTTAACAATAAATTTCAACATGCTATTCCATGGTCAATACTTCAAAACTCAACTTTCAATTTAATGTAATAATGTTAATAACTCTACTGAACCTACAATCCACTGACATTTCTTCTATAAAACCATTGCTCTAACAATTCAATATACAATATTTATGCTAAGAGACACTTGGCTTAAAAGGAAAATTTGATGCATGCAGATGAAATCTGTTTACCTTTTAGTGTGCAGAGGATGAAGACTGCAATAATGGCATTGTTTAGACCGCAGGTAGACTTTGCCACACAGGATAGTATAGTGAAGGGATTCAACAGGTAACTGGATGCCCAAGGAATTTGAGAATAAAGCAAAGATCACTGAAAAGATCACTGAGTCTTTTTTCTCCAGTCTGGTATACTGGTTATACATAAATAAGAAAAGTCAAGACTCACAACATTGCCACTTTGAGAGGAATGTAGAACATCTCTTTGGGTGAGCGCATGAGCTCCAGACAGTCGTGTGGATACCTGTCTGCCTCCAAAGCATACTTCTGTTTTCTGAACTATAACAAATTTGGAAATAACAGAAAGTCCAAAGATGTTTAATAAAATTGTTCTTAGGACTGCTCCTCTGTTTCTGGTTCTTCTGCTACACTCGCAATGGCATGTTCAACAGCTCCTGAGGTTGAAAGTTGTTATCATATATGTAAGAATACTTGCAAAGTCCCATCTAGCAAGCTGGAAAAAAGCTTCAAATTGTATGCTTTCTCATACATAGACAACTACGAAGGTAAGAAAATACCTTTTAACAGAAACAACAATCAAGTAAATATTTTATCCAACGTTAGCCCACACAGACAGAAGTAAAGCTGCCTCAGCCCTTCAGCAATAAACATCGGCTTTTTAAAAATAACCAAAAATGTACACTCTAGAGAGAAAATTGGTGTGTTAGTCCACACAGTTCAATGCAAGGCAGCTTGTGCTGTTGCCAACAGGGTGTCTTCAGTCGAAACTGGATACCGCCCATGATATTGGACACATACATTAAATTATTACAGGTGATTTTCTCTGAAGCGTTTTCATATCAGTCGGTCTGTTTTTTTTAACCATGCTAACCCTTATGGTGATAAAGGTAAATATTGCTAATACATGTTAGCCATGTTGTCCGCATGTAAAAGTGCTATTACGTTTACTAATTGAACAGTAAGTATAATTGAATAATAATAAGAATTCAGTACAATGGTCACAACGTATATATTTACTGATTGTCTTCTGGGATCTGGATGGGAAGCTATGAAAGCTTAAAGAGCTGTTATATTTTGAAGAGAGGGACACAGCAATGCTCAGAATGTCTTCCAAAAATGTTCTGTCTTAAATACCTTCCAGTGGACACTCATTGTTACGTGCCGTTAGAGAAAGCTGATAACTGCACTGTGTCACTGCACTGATGAATGTAAACAACGCTGCTGGAAACACAGCATCCGCACTATTTCAAAACAGAAATGCACTATAATACTGAATGCAAGTAGTCAATGCAACGATATCTGAGATTATGCCAATTTACATGTGAGACAATTTTATTTACTCCACTAAGAAACTGTAAGAATCACATTTATAAAGTGAAAATGCAAAGTTGACAAGTGGGTCATTCCATGTCAATTCCACCATATTCCAAAAAGTTGGCTGCGTCAAGGTCTTCAAACTACTTCCAACTTATTCTAGGCTAACACTGATATTTGAAACTGACAATTTACCAAGCACTGCTGATCAGATACTGATACTTCACAAAACAAAGCTAGTTTTATATTGGAGGGGTGTCGCATTTCTTGTACATATCAAGCTTTCTACACTATTTGTTGGCTTTAATTTCAATGTTCCAACAAAGCTGTGCTCTTGTAAAATTTTCTGGCCAGAAAAGAGAGATACCAGATAAAATCAAAGCTGCATCTGTCTTATTCTCAGAAATATGGGCCCTTCAAAATGGCTGAATATGCAATACTCACATTAAGAAGTCATTCTGAAGCACTTTTCAGATGCTCACAGAAAGGTCAGTATTGTAGGTATAGACTTAAAACTTGCTGGAGATTTATAGTAGTTGGTTCTAATGGCACTGATACCTTTATGAACACAACATAATGCTTCTACTCTTGGTGATAAGGTTTCAATATTTATGAAAATAAGCAATTTTACCACTTGCTAGTAGTATTTACTATTTTCTATAGTATTTAAAAAATTGTAGAAAATTCCCTATACTACATTCCTCCATTTTCTTTCTTGTAGCTTGTATTATGCCACATGGAATATAACCACAAAGTTTCATTTGGAAAGGACCATT
This sequence comes from Pangasianodon hypophthalmus, assembly GCF_027358585.1. Lineage (NCBI taxonomy): Eukaryota > Metazoa > Chordata > Actinopteri > Siluriformes > Pangasiidae > Pangasianodon > Pangasianodon hypophthalmus. The sequence continues at coordinate 5,621,227 of NC_069711.1, forward strand.
AGATTTAGAGATATAGGCATGCGAATATGACTAAAGTTGGTAAAATTGGGAAAAAAAAAAAAAATTCCAGTGTTGACAAGCAGCTAGGAGCTAGCAGCAAGGTACATACCAGCAATATAGGTGCTTCACTGTAAATTTAATTAATCAGTCTCATAAAATGATCAGCATAAATGATCATTAGTTTATTGTCATCAATTTCAAAGAATATCCCCTTTTTAAGTTTAAAATTTTAAATGGAAATTAAAATTACCAGCCGTTAAGTAAGTCAAAATTATTAAAACCTAAATTTTAGTTGCGAACAATAATATTCAATGACTTGGTTTCTGTAGGCTTAGTTCTGAATAGTTTGGTTTCTTGCAATATCAATTAATCAAGTAATCACCACAACAAGACAATAAGATGTTCAATAATATAGCATTTACTGGAATACACAGAAAAGAATAAACACTATGATAGGAACAGGCAAAGAATAGTTGCGTGTGTGAAAGGAAAGAAATGTGTGCGCGTGCAGGAAAGAGAGAGCGCTCACATCTGTGTGTTTGTGGACGTGTGCTCTGCTCCAGAGCTTGCATGTATGTGTGCACGTTCGCGCTCAACTTATAAATATCAATTAACCACGAACCACGTGAGATAAGTGACACAAGACACAAAAAGTAAAGGTATGTGACACAAGGAGACACAACTTTAAAAGACTTGCACGTGGTGGATGACCCACAGTAGAAACTATAAAAATATTTCCAATCACAAAAAAAAGAGTTCCAAAGTGCACTAAGGTTAATGGGAATAATGCTACGCCGTTTGGATCTTATTTTAACTCGACATAAACAGAGATCACTGACTGAGTGACTGTGTTAGTAAGCACAGAGTGAGATCACATGTGAAAGATAAGAGAGAGGTCAAAGAGAGAAGAAAGAGATTTGCAGCGGTGCGCGCGATTCCCTTCGTTTAAAAGAATGCTGATTAATTAACATTTTGCAGCTTCAAATTACTCAACACAGGAAAGCTCAGAAACAAACAACAGCAAACACTATCTTTTGCTGCCCAGACATACAGTCTTACTTGGAGTTTGTCGTGAGCATGAGAGGAATGCGGCTTGAACCTTTGAAGTGTGTTCTGTGAATGAGCACCTATGTGGCCTTTGAAGCAGTTGTCTTCACTTACTGAAGAAGTTCAGTCAGTTTCATAACTCGCTGAGGTCTGTCTGTCCAACAAAGTTGAAAGCAGCTGTTTCGCTTGTTGTTAAACGTGAAAGTAAACTTGCACAGAAAAAAGGAAGACAAAAACATGCGTGACGTTCCTGGGTAGCATTGGTTGATTTTACATCTTTGGAAGCATTTCTCTCATTACGATCTTAGATGAGAGAAAAGTAGGCCTCCTCTTTTGCAACAAGATCGTGCATGGTGATCAGACTAAGAGAGAGAGCTTCTCTCTTTTATGGTTCATCCCGGTTGCCCATTAGACCCAAAGAGAGACCAGACAAAGGCTGGAGAAGTCCTTTCGATGGTTTGCGGGGGTGATGTGCACTTCTCTATCGTACTTCCAGTAACTGTACAAGTAATTTAATAAATCCACCCTCTCTCTGTGGATGCATGGTACCTACACATATTAAGTACTAGAGAGACATTAGCTCAGAGTAGAAGGTGAAACCTCACTGACTGTAGCCTATTTCGATCTGATTACTGTGAATGCAATTTTTAAAACTTTACATTAAGAACTTCAAGGACTTCACTGTTGATCTTGTATTGATGTCCCTGGCTTTGTGTATCTGGTGCTAGAATCCCAGTCAAGATGTGTGTGAAAGGCGCTTAGCAACCTTCATTCCTCAAGGCCACCTGAATGAGGTTGAGGGGCCACGTGACCCATCGATGGATGTAAAGCGTGTCGTGTCGATCCCTTCTCCAGAGACATATCCTCAGTCTCTACTTCAAAGTCACTTTGTTCCACCTCAGTACTCGATTCTGCAAGGTTATTAGCAGCCTCAGATTGACATCTTGGACATAATTTCATTCCAGGTTTCACAAGCAAATTTGTTCTTTTCATCAAGAGATCAGCCTGTTTGACTGAAACAACACAGCAACCAGCTCTTACAGGTTTTTTTGTGTTTGTTGAAGGGATCACAACATTGAATGAATCCAAAAATAATCTTCAAGGCAAAGTCCACGTAAACCCGTTCTTCTTTTGATTAGCTCTACATTGTTTGCTGTAAAAGTGTTATGTTTAGTTGTTCCAATCTTAGGTATGATTTAATTTGTGGCAGTCTGCTTCAGAATTTAAGAGTACTCCAACAGAGCAAAGCAAAATGTTTCTACATCATGATGCCATGACGGCTGTTGCACTAGACAAGTTGATAACTTGAGACAACTGGACCTGTGTTGTTTTGTATATGTCTAGACAACAGAAAAATGTTACTATAAAAATATAGCATTTACTGGAATACACAGAAAACAATAAACACTATGATAGGAACAAGCAAAGAATAGTTATGAGTGTGTCAAAGAAAAAAGAAATGTGTGCACGTGCAGGAAAGAGAGAGCGCTCACATCTGTGTGTTTGTGGACGTGTGCTCTGCTCCAGAGCTTGCATGTATGTGTGCACGTTCGTGCTCAACTTATAAATATCAATTAACCACGAACCACGTGAGATAAGTGACACAAGACACAAAAAGTAAAGGTATGTGACACAAGGAGACACAACTTTAAAAGACTTGCACGTGGTGGATGACCCACAGTAGAAACTATAAAAATATTTCCAATCACAAAAAAAAGAGTTCCAAAGTGCACTAAGGTTAATGGGAATAATGCTACGCCGTTTGGATCTTATTTTAACTCGACATAAACAGAGATCACTGACTGAGTGACTGTGTTAGTAAGCACAGAGTGAGATCACATGTGAAAGATAAGAGAGAGGTCAAAGATAGAAGAAAGGAGATTTGCAGCAGTGTGCGCGATTCCCTTCGTCATTTTGCAGCTTCAAATTACTCAACACAGGAAAGCTCAGAAACAACTATCTTTTGCTGCCCAGATATAAAGTCTTACATGGAGTTTGTGAAGTGACGTGTGGCCAAGTATGGTGACCCATACTCGGAATTTGTGCTCTGCATTTAACCCATCCAAGCGCGCACACACAGTAGTGAACACACAAACACACACACCCAGAGCAGTGGGCAGCCTTTTTTGCTGCGGCACCCGGGGAGCATTTGGGGGTTCGGTGCCTTGCTCAAGGGTCTCACCTCAGTCGTGGCATTCAGGGTGGAGGAGAGCGCTAGTCATTCACTCCCCCCACCTACAATCCCTGCCAGACCTGAGACTCGAACCCACAACCTTCACGACCTTCAAGTCTGACTCTCTAACCATTAGGCCACAACTGCCCTTGTATTGAGACTTGTTGTGAGCATGAGAGGAATGCGGCTCGAACCTTTGAAGTGCGTTCTGTGAATGAGCACCTATGTGGCCTTTGAAGCAGTTCAAGAGTAGAATGCAACCATGCATTCTACAGGTTGATCCATCTGTGGCTTCACTTACTGAAGAAGTTCAGTCAGTTTCATAACTCGCTGAGGTCTGTCTGTCCAACAAAGTTGAAAGCAGCTGTTTCACTTGCTGTTAAAAGTGAAAGGCTTCATGTATCTGGTGCTAGAATCCCAGTCAAGATGTGTGTGAAAGGCGCTTAGCAACCTTCATTCCTCAAGGCCACCTGAATGAGGTTGAGGGGCCACGTGACCCATCGATGGATGTAAAGCGTGTCGTGTTGATCCCTTCTCCAGAGACATATCCTCAGTCTCTACTTCAAAGTCACTTTGTTCCACCTCAGTACTCGATTCTGCAAGGTTATTAGCAGCCTCAGATTGACATCTTGGAAATTGGACAACCGAATTTGTTCTTTTCATTAAGAGATCAGCCTGTTTGACTGAAACAACACAGCAACCAGCTCTTACAGGTTTTTTTGTGTTTGTTGAAGGGATCACAACATTGAATGACTCCAAAAATAATCTTCAAGGCAAAGTCCACGTAAACCCATTCTTCTTTTGATTAGCTCTACATTGTTTGCTGTAAAAGTGTTATGTTTAGTTGTTCCAATCTTAGGTATGATTTAATTTGTGGCAGTCTGTTCAGAATTTAAGAGTACTCCAACAGAGCAAAGCAAAATGTTTCTACATCATGATGCCATGACGGCTGTTGCACTAGACAAGTTGATAACTGGACCTGTGTTGTTTTCACAGGCTTTATATATGCACAGAAAATTAAGCAATCCAAAAATCCCTGTGACATCAGATGTATAATTAAACAAAATGTCTAGACAACAGAAAAATTTTACTGATAACTGGTCTGTGTAGTATTCTTGGAACTTGGGGTTATTCATATTGCTTTCACATTGATGAAGTCAGCAATATTTTAGGTATATGGTACCGAACTAGAAACAGTTGATAAATGGTATTTGGAGATGTTTGTGTGAATGTACATGTGTTATTTATATTTATATTTATATATATATATATATATATATATATATATATATATATATATATATATATATATATATATATATATATATATATATACGCCAATCAGCCATAACATTACAACCACCTGTTTAATATTGTGTAGGTCCCCCTTGTGCTGCCAAAACAGCTCTGACTCCACAAGACCTCTGAAGTATCTGGCATCAAAAGGTTAGCAGCAGATCCTTTAAGTCCTGTATGTTGTGAGGTGAGACCTCAATGGATCAGACTTGTTTGTTCAGCACATCCCACAGATCTTCATTTGGATTGAGATCTGGGGAATTTGGAGGCCAAGTCAACTTCTTGAACTCTTTGTCATGTTCCTCAAACCATTCCTGAACAATTTCTGCAGTGTGGCAGGGTGCATTATCCTGCTGAGAGAGGCCACTGCCATTAGAGAATACAGTTGCCATGAAGGGGTGTACCTGGTCTGCAACAATGTTTAGCTATGTGGTATGTGTCAAAGTAACATCCACATGAATGCCAGGATCCAAGATTTCCCAGGAGAACATTACCCAGAGCATCACACTGCCTTCGCTGGCTTGCCTTCTTCCCATAGTGCATCCTGGTGCCATCTCTTCCCCAGTTAAGAGATGCACACTCACCCAACCGTCCACATGATGTAAAAGAAAATGTAATTCATCAGACCAGACCACATTCTTCCATTGCTCCATAGTCCAGTTCTGATGCTTTTGTGCCCATTGTAGGTGCTGGTGGATAGGGGTCAGCATGGGCACTGTGGCTACGCAGCCCCATACGCAGCAAGCTGTGATGCACTGTGTGTACTGACACCTTTCTATAATAGCCAGCATTAACTTTTTCAGCCATTTGTGCTACATTAGGTAATCTGTGGAATCAGACCAGACGAGCCATGCTTCGCTCAACATGACCATCAGTTGGACGCCCATGACCCTGTTGCTGGTTCACCAGTTGTCCTTCCTTGGACCACCTTTGGTAGGTACTAACCACTGCATACTGGGAACACTCCACAAGACCTGCCATTTTGGAGATGCTCTGACCCAGTCATCTAGCCATCACAATTTAGCTCTTGTCAAAGTCACTCAGATCCTTACACTTGCCCATTTTTCCTGCTTCCAACACATCAACTTCAAGAGCTGACTGTTCACTTGCTTCCTAATATATCCCACAGGGGTCATTGTAATATTACATTATATTGTGAGATAATCAATGTTATTATGGAATAGCCTCCCAGTTAATGTACGTGAAGCAGACACGGTCTCAGTGTTTAAGTCGAGGTTGAAGACTTATTTATTTAACCTAGCATTTAGCGACTAGTGTTTTAGACAAAGGAGTAGATCTGGGGGACTCGTGGATGTCGAGTGTTATGGTGATCTGGTGTGTTTGGATGCTGTCTTCCTCACTCTCGTTAGTCACTCAGGTTTGTGACGGCAGAGTGACTGTATGCCTTACATATCAGGGATCTCTCACGTCTGTGTTTCCCCCTGGTTCTCCTTTTAGTTATGCTGTTACAGCTAGTCCTGCCGGAGTCCCCTGCACTCCTCATTAAGTTTTATCTCCACACGGTGACTGTGAGTGTACCTAACCCCTTTCCTTCTCTTTCTGCCGAGCTACACTCCTGAGCTGCCGGTGATCCAGACCCCCCTACGCTCTGGACCAGACGAGCATCACTCCTGAGCTGCGGGTAATCCAGACCTCCCCCCCCCTTCACTCTGGACCTGTCCACCAGCAATGCTTCATACTGCCACGAAGACGCTTCAGCTGTTTTCTATGGACTACACAAACACACATTGTACACACACATGCGCATTACAGTGTAAACCCATATGAGGATGGGTTCTCTGTTGAGTCTGGTTCCTCTCAAGGTTTCTTCCTATCACCATCTCAGGGAGTTTTTCCTTGCCACCGTCGCCCTGCTTGCTCATCAGAGACGTCACACACACACTTCATTTTACTTTGTTTGTGTAAAGCTGCTTTGAGACAATGACCTTTGTAAAAAAGCACTATACAAATAAAAATGAATTGAATTGAATTGAATTCACTTCACCTGTGGTTTTAATGTTATAACATTAATAAAAGAATGACTTTTTTGTGCAAATATAGCATTTTCTGCCATTTTGAAGTGCGCACATTTAAAGAAAACAAACCAGACACAGCCTTTCTATGAGCTGGACTATCTGACTCTGACACTAACTCTGACCCAGACATATTTTCAAGAGCACAGCTTTGTAAGATCATTAAAAATTAAGCCACCAAAAAGTAAAGAAAGCTTTATTTTGCTTAAAAAATAGTTAATATCACTAGTTGAGATTTGTCAGTCCATTGTATTAACCTTCTGAGATCATGGTGCAACAACCTCTGGTTGAGTTGATATGGAATGACCCAAGTATCCCACTAAGCCCTTCTCATACTCACCACATTTTTGTTGTAGCTCTTCACTGACAGATAGAGAGCCACTGCTGTGATTCCATCTGCTATCTGGTAACAGAAGTATAAAATGACCACAGTAACCACCGATGATTCAGACAATTTAGACTTCCACTTCAGGATCTATAACAGTTACAACATGATACACTTTGCACACAGAATGACTTGAATATCTCATTATATAGTTTTGATACAATACATGAAGTGTAAACCAAACACATTGTGTATGTGGATTTATGTGGATTCACAGATATAGAAGGGATATGTTTATAATTGCACTATCCGTTAGCACCCAGATGAGGATGGGTTCCCTTTTGAGTCTGGTTCCTGTGTTTCTCCACACTTTGGCAATTTCCATTTCCATCACTTTGCTTAGAGGTTAATCTTGGTTCCAGAACTTTTGTGGCTCATCTCAATCTGGCCTTCCAATTCTTACTGTTCATGAGTGGTTTGCATCTTGTGGTATGGCCTTTATATTTCTGCTCTTGAAGTCTTCTTCAATTGGTGGATTCTGATACCTTTACTCCTGCCCTGTGGAAGCTGTTGGTGATGTCACTGTTGTTTTTGGGTTTTTTGTTCACAGCTCTCACAGTATTTCTGTCATCAACTGCTCTTGTTGTCATTGGCTGACCTGTTCTATGTCTAGTCTTTTGTGCACCAATGGTTTCTTGCTTTTTAAGGATATTACAAATTGTTGTATTGACTATGCCCAATGCTAGTGCAATGGTTCTGGTCAATTTTCCCTGTTTTCTCAGCTTCAATATGCCTTGCTTTTCTCCCATAGACAGCTCTCTGGTCAACAATTAGCTAATAAAGAGCCCTTCCTGAATTGAAGTAGATGTGGGAAGCAGGGAAAACACAAATGTGCATGACACTGGGTACTCCAGGACCAGGTCCGGGAACCTCAGTGCAGACCTGAATTCAATTACGGTTCTAAGTAAGATGCTCTTCTTGCCACACTTTCCTCAAATAGTTTAGAGTAGCTTTCAAAAATACATTTAGCCTGGTGAGCAGATTTTGCCCTATTTGTTTTTAGCAGGATATATAAGAAAATCAGAAAATAAAAAGTTAGCATCATTAAGCTCAAAGTACTTACCATAAATACAATCTCTGCATAGTCCACCACAAAATGAAAGAGGTATATGATAAGAGGTGTCTGAAAGAAAAAAAAAAAAAGTTCATTTACTTGTAATGGTAGTGAATTCACAGTGTGGTAAGAGGTCTTTCCTGTACTGAACAATAAGATTAGTAGTCTGGAAACGTAAAGGACAAAAAATATACATCATCTACTGACAATGAAGCCTGATCACAGCTTAGTTCTGAACACTACTGAGTGTCTCATCTCTACAGTGAGACCATAATCAGTCTTTCCCCTTATCGTTAAATTAGATATTTAACATTGCTGCTCCTGATGTTTATGGAGAACACTGAAAAGTAGTCTGTTTTTATACAATCAACTTTTAATGTGTTAAAAGTGAGAATTTCGCAGCAACTTTCCATTGTATCAACTATTTTTCATTATACCTTCTCAAGAAAATAGTTAACGCTGTCAGAAGTTAATATATTAAAATTAACTTCCCATCCAGAGAAGTTCATCCTGACGAAATATCCATACATGCAGCTAATCTCATACACATATGACTTAAAAGTGGGCACCATCAGTAGCTTGTGAAGCTGTAGGTTCAGATGATTGAGGTCACCACTTCTGCTACAAATAATTTTTCTTGTAAACAGTTTGGTCTTGTTAGCAGTAAAAAGTTTAAATGATTTAATCATAAATGATTAAATGATAAGAAAATGAAATATATCAGTGCTACTCAATTTATAAATTAGTTTAACAGTTATAAGCTGCTTAATGCTACCACCTCATTACTGGAATATCTAGTTAAGCCTGTGCATCTCAAAGTGTGGTCTGGTGTCACACACAGGTTTGAGAGGTACAACCAGTGGGATTGTATTATTTGTATTATTATTATTTTAAATTTTTTTTAGCATGATCACTATTAGGAAATGCTGGAACCCTATTGTTATTGTCAAGATTTTTCTTATTATGGATCCAAGCACAAGATGCAGAAACCCTATTTTTTTGTTCTGATTTTAATTTTTTTCCCTTTATTACATCTTTTTTGCCATATGGTATAATTACCTTTGGCTGACATCTTCTCTGTTATTTTTGATTATTTGAAAAACATTCTTTTCCAAACTAGTCCTATTTATGGTAAATACATTTCATATTTTATCAACATAAAATATGAAATGTAGCAAGTAGAAGGTTTGATGATAAAAACATACTAAAACAATTTTGATTGGCCAAACCGTTTGGCTGCTACAGGTCAATGACATTTTAAGCCATTGCATGTATTTACTAAAAGAGCCATATCTTCTGAATGCAAAGTCAAATTTCTATGAACTTTACAATACATAGTTAGTAGTCTCCTCAACCTTTTGACATATGAAGAGGAAATTTGCTCTGCTTTTTATTGGTCAAAATTTACAACTATATTTCAAGTTATTTTTCTAATGAATACATTTGGGGAAGAAATGTATTCTAAAACTGCCTACCTAAAACAGAATACTCAGAAAATAGACCCTTGTGTGTGTGTGTGTGTGTGTGTATACAATACCAGAAAAAGAGAGAGATGAGAGTCTATGAACATGTTTGTTCTTAGCAGGACATCAAACCTGGTCAACAGAGGCAAGCAAGATGGGCCCAACTGGCCTAATGGTGGCGCTATTGCGCAGGGTTTTACGTTTTGCATATCTATTAATAATAATCTAATTTATTAATTAAAGTTCTTTGAATCTTCAATCTTGAATATCTCATACAAACAAAATTATTTTTTCCACTGATTGGGTTCTCCCAAACACAAAAGCCTCAGAAACCATGAAGCAAAACCTATTTTTGTGAATTTTGGCCAATCTTCACTAATTTGGTGTTAAACAACTCAGCAGAGTATGAACCTTAATAATTATCAAAACATTACATTAGTAAACAATATGGTGGCCACACATCAATCAATTCTAATAAAACTTGAAAACCACATACATTACAAGCTTCTGAGGTCATATGTTAAGTTTGGGGCGTGGTCATACAAAGGGAACGGAGAGAACGTCAGATAGCTGTTTCACGCAACCCTTAAGTCCGATCAAACAGAAATTTGGCATGGTGCCTCCATGTGATAATCTATAATGATAACTAACCTAAATGACCTTTAAAAAAAAAAAAAAAAAAAAAAAAAAAAAAAAAAAAAAGGTCGCCATCAGCCAACCAGTATTCAGCATGTATTTGACAGGGTTAACATTCAGGTATCCTCACAAAACTTGAACGGTTGGTTCGGGTCAGGATTCACAACTGTCTGATGCAATCTCACTCAAATTGGCCACGGGGGCACTAAGTATGTTTGTGCCCACAAAAACAAGCACATCTCTTGGAAAATAAGTCCTACAGTGAAAATTCTTTCCACCTTAATGTGTTTCCTCCCACCTTTTCCACCTTTGGTCCCCTTAGCACAGCCCACCTGAAATTGTGATCATTTGCATAATATGCAAAACATACTTTTGCGAATTAATCCTAGGATTTCTGAGTGTGAAACTCAGTAATTATCGAAAACATGTTGACATTTGTAAACAATATGGCTGCCACTTGTCAATCAATACTAACAAGGTAGAGCCTTATTTACACAAACAGCTTTAACTCTTGGGTGCTTGCATGGATTCGCATGAAACTGGAAAGGCGTATATAGGAGGAGATTCTGAGGTCACATGCAAAGTTTGGGGTGTGGTCACACAGGGGGAGGAGCTAAGGTCAGATAACTATTTCTCAGGCTATGTATTGAGTTAAAAAAAATTGGTATGCTGTATCTATGTGCTAATCTGTAAGAGGATTTCTGATGATGATCTAATTAATTAAAAAAAAAAAAAAAAAAAAAAAAAAAACACCATCGGCCAATCAGCTTTCAGCAAGCATTTGACAGGGTTAACAATGAGCTATTGTTATGAAACTTGAATGGCAGGTTCAGGTAGTCACCCTCTAGTAACTGATCTCACTCAAATTGGCCACTGGGGGGTGCAATTCATATTTTTGCACAAAACAAGGATATATCATGGAAACTAATGTGTAGTCAGAAATTTCATTTTAGTTAGATTCTCTTGCTGAAATTATAGAAAATTGCCTTTTGGACCATTTAGCCACACCCACTCAAATGTATGCAAAACTTACTTCTGCAAACTAGTCCTAGGATTTACAGCCAATCTTCATATTATTGATGTCAAACTACTCAGGAGAGTGTGAAACTCAACAATTATCAAAATTATTTGGGGGGGGTTTGACAGCTATTCTTATGTATACGGGTTCGAATTAAGTTCAAATAGCTGGTTCTCAGGAACCTAAACTCCAACTGATCTGAAATTTAGTGTGTTGTATCAATCTGCTAAGCTGTAACTGGATTTTTAATCATCACAGATATACATCAAAAACATGGTCACCTTCAGCTTTCAAAAGGCATTTTGAAATAAGGGGGTGGTGTGATGAGGCCTGACATGAAGTGTTGGTAAACTTAATGACTGTTTCAAAGAGACACTGTATCAACAATTGCAGCTTTCTTTGTAAAATAATACTTTCTTTCTTTGATTATGTAGCATGTCTGCCATACAAGTCCCACAAGAAAAGATAATATATTAGAACAAGTGCTCCCAATTAGATGCTGCTGCTACCATCATGAGTTACATCACCAATAAAGATTAGTGAGCCTGTTCCAGAAGCAGCCATGCAAGCCCAAGCCATGACACTACCTCCACCGTGCTTGACCGATGAGCCTGTATGGTTTGGATCATGAGCAGATTCTTTCTTTCTCCACACTTTGGCCTTTTCATCACTTTGGTAGAGGTTAATCTTGGTTCCAGAGCTTTTGCGGCTCATCTCTGTATTTCTTTGTGAATTCCAATCTGGTCTTCTGATTCTTACTGCTCATACGTGGTTTGCATCTTGTGGTATGGCCTCTATATTTCTGCTCTTGAAGTCTTCTTCGAACAGTGGCTTGTACTACCTTCACTCCTGCCTGGTGGAGGTTGTTGGTGATGTCACTGACGGTTGTTTTGCGGTTTTTCTTTGAAGCTCTCACAATGTTTCTGTCAACAACTGCTGTTGTTTTCCTTGGCCAACCATTTTGATGTATAGGTTGTTAGTACATCAGTGGTTTCTTTCTTTTTCAGGACATTCCAAATTGATGTATTGGCTATGCCCAATGTTTGTGCATTGGCTCTGTTACAGTTCCCCTCTTTTCTCAGCTTCAAAATGGCTTGATTTTCTCCCATAGACAGCTCTTCATATTGGTTTATCCTTTTTAACAAAAAATGCAGTCTCAAACCCAGGGCTCCACCCAAGAGTAGACATTTCAGAGCTATTAATTGTTTAAACACTCAATCTAACAAGGCACACCTGGGCAACAAGAAACACCTGTCAGTCACATATGCCAATATTTTTGATCACTTGGGTGGGTTCAAACTAAAGGTGCCATGTTCTAAGTTGTTTAACACCTCCAGTTGTAAATATCAAAAAATGAAAGCTGAAATTCTGATCTATTGTCTCATATTCATCTTTTGAGCTAAAACCCAAATGTCTTCCTTGTATAGCAAAACCAAAAGATTGGCCTTGCTGTTCCAATACTTTTAGAAGGAACTATACGAGTATATTTTTAATGTAAGCTCAAGTATGAAACTGAAAATTACCCTACATAATATTTATACACATGGTGAGCGACACGGTAGTGCAGCAGGTAGCAGTGTCACCTCACAGCTCCCGGGTCCCCAGCCCATTCCCAAGCTCGGGTTACTATCTGTGTGGAGTTTCCCGAGTTCTCCCGCGGATCTCTTCTCCTCCCACCTCCCAAAAACATGATGGTAGGGAGACTGGCTACTCTAAATCACCTCGAGATGTGAGTGTGTGTGCAAGGCACCCTGTGATGGACTGGCGTCTCAGCCAGGGTCCCAGTCAAGGTCCCATCCCTCCTCCCACCCAGTATTCCAGAGGATAGACCCTGACTAGGACAAAACAGGCACTGAGGATGAATGAATGACTGAATGACTGAATGAATGTATTGCAGGCTGACCTGGCTTGCTTGCTCCTATTCTCCTTATGTTGATGTGCACCATAAAGTTCTTATTTACAAAACACTCCCATGATACTGTGGCGTTCACACAACACCCTGATTAGACAGGAATAGATTACTATTATAGATACTCACTTCATGAAATACATCCCCTGAATATGGTGAGACCCCCAGATCCAGCAAGGCAAGACCCTCCACAACTGCAATAACACATAAAGATTAAAGATTTAAAGGTATTTTAGAAGGTTTTAGGATGTTTAGCAATAGAGTCGTTTGGAAGTACAGCGACTCGTTGACATTTTTACTGTTCAAAACACAGCTAAGTTAAAGAAGCACTTCAGCTGTCTAACTATGGAATGAACATCTGCTGCAAACACAACATACCTCTCTTCCACGAATTTAGAGGAGATACAACTTCAACCCGTTCAGAAATCAGTGTAGCCAAGCTAGACCGAAATAATACTGCTCTTATTGTTACTGCTAAAATCAAGACAAGTGTCAAGGGAGCCGCCATTTTCAGCTGAGAGGAACCACTGTCCACCCTTTCACTCAATGCACCATGGGAAATTGAGTCTGTGGATCAGCGCGCTACACTTATTCATTACCTAAAAGAAACTTACAGCAGACTACAAGTGCCAAAAAATAAAGTAAAGCTTCACTTCCTGTCTGTTCCCGTTGGATAAAATAGGCATCCTGAAAAAATACTATTTCGTTACATTTCTTTCTGTCGTCGGAATTAAACTGTACTAATATAGATACGGGGTAAGTGGTCGTTTCTGACGTGTTTGCAGTTAGCACAGCCGCAGCAGTCAGCTACCTCAGCGCTAGCTCGCTAGTATTGATTTTAGCCTGCTAGGAGTTAATCCTAACACGTTTTCACACGTTCTTATAACTGATAATCCTAGAGCTTATAACTCATAAGCCAAGAAACTGCTTGGGGTTCTTGATAACAGTAAAATTTACTGTAAACTATATTTTGAGGGGGGAAAAAATCAGTTTTAGGGGTTTATGGAATTAATTTTTGATTGTTCAGTGCTTTTCTGCCAGCTACTAAAACCTGGGTTAAAACATTATTATTATTATTATTATTATTATTATTAATAACAACAACAACAATAATAATAATAATAATAATAATAATAATAATAATAATGCCTGTAGCATATTATTTGTAAGCATTAGTATTTTGTATACAGTCAGTTATGAATTTAAGGGATATTTTGAGATTAAACATATCAGCATACAATGTTTTATACAATATTATATCAATGAATGAAATGTTTTCTTACATAATGCATTTTTTTCTGTAAAACACTGGTTTATTTGTTATTATGCCACCACACAATTGATATTTGTTGAAGCCTCCACTGAACATAATAAGAGCACTGAGGTTCGTTTGCTGTCTTGAACACTTGTTGAGGATCTCATGTTCTTCAGATTCTTATATTTGTGCATTTAAACTGGCATCTTCAGTTCAGACTGTGTGTTTCACAGGGGTTCGAATTAGAGGCCTGGGGTGGCCATGTTAATTATGCGTTCCTGCAACCATTTCTGTGCTGATTTAATATGGAACAATATGTTTGGGCTCAGTGTGTTACTGAAAGATCTCAAGAAAAGTCTCAACATCCTGCCAGAGGCGACCAGTTTTGGGGTTTAAATGTCTTAGTACTTAGTGAAAGAGGCCCTGGATCACTAGCTGTTTAAATAAAAGTCATGAATTACAGCTATTTGAATAATCCAGCTTTGCCTCCTTAGAATTCATTCGTGTATGGCGGCCATGCTGTTTACAAATTTTAACATGTTTTTGATTACTGAGGTTCACATTCTGCTGAGTAGTTTGACACTTCAATTGTGAAGACAGGCCAAAAATCCTAGGACTAGTTCACAATAGTAGGTTTCTCATATTATGCAAATGATCACAAATTTAAGTGGGTGGAGCTAAAGGGTCCAAAATACTTTTTTTAGAATGGGAGCAAGCCACATTAAACTGAAAAAGTTCACTGTAGGACCTATTTTCTAAGAGAAAAGCTTGTTTTTATGTGCACAAATGAATAGCACTTCCCAGTGGCCTGTCTGAGTGAGATTGTACCAGATAGTAGTGGGTCCCATCCTGAACCTACCAGTCAAGTTTCATGATGATACCTCAGTGTTCACCCTGTCAAATGCCTGCTGAAAACTGATTGGCCAGTGGTGGCCATGTTTTTTTTTTTTTTTTTTTTTTTTTTAAGTCATTAGGTCATTATCAAAAATACACTTACAGATTACCACATTGATGCACCAAACCAAATTTCAGCTCAAACTTCAAATTTCTACAATTCCTGAGAAACATTTATCTGACCTTAGCTCCTCCCCCTTTATATGACCATGCTCCAAACTTTGCTTTTGACCTCAGAATCTTGTGCTGTACATGGCATGCAAATTTCTTGAGATCCACGCAAGCAGTCATAAGTTACAGCTGAAAATTAGCATTGTGAAATGCCTGCTAAAATCTGACTGGCTGTAGGTGGCAGTGTTTTTGAAGTAATTAAGTGATGATTAAAAATCCAGTTCCAGATTAGCAGATTGATGCAGCATACCAAATCTCAGCTCAAACAGACTCACAGTTCCTAAGAAATGACCATGCCCCAGCCTGAGCAGACATCCTCAGAACCTTGTACTGAACATGACTTTGAAGTTTGGTTCAAATCCATATTACCAATCATAAATTACAGCTGTTTGATTGAAACAGCTCTTTCTCCACAGCTGATGCTCAGCCACTCCCCCACTACCACAAACATACTATTAAAATTTTGTGACAGTAATGCTAAAATGCTAAAACTGTGAAGTGTTGGCTGCAGTGTGATTGGCTGATGACTGCTATGTTTTTAACGTAACCTAGACAACAGTAAAAATCCTTTCACAGATTAGCACAATCATTAAGTACGGCAGATTTTAGCTTGATTGGACTTGCGGCTTCAGAAAGAATTATTTAAATCTAATCCCATCCCCTATTAGAATCTGTAAGATGAACTGTGTTTTCATATAAAACCATTGTATTGTAGGAGTGCATCATGACTCAAACACATGCTCAGGACACACATGCTGATTGGGATTTTGAAATAACAATCACACTAGGATAATATTTCAGGAAATGGGAAATAATTTAAAACTCATTCAAACACTGCCCATCTTTTTCCTAAAGTCATCCTATTTGAATGTCCCTGAACCTCGCTCTACCCATGCACATTTGCGTAGCTTCACATACAAAAACACAGATTTTTAGATAGAATTTCTAGATTATGATTTATACAGGGGTGTTAAACTCAAAATCTGTCCTGCTAAGAACAAGCATGTCCATAGACTCCCATCTCTCTCTCTTTCTCTCTCTCTCTCTCTTTCCCTTGCTCGATCTCTTTTTAAAGAAAAAGCTGAAATATCACATTGACATAAGTACTCAGTCCCTTTGCTATGACACTGGAAATGGTTTATCCCATTTCTCTGGATTGTCTTTGAGATGTTTCTACACTTTGACTGGAGTCCACCTGTGACAAATTCAATTGATTGGATAAGATCTGGAAAGGCGCACACCTGTGTATATAAGGTCTAAAAGCTGAAAATGCATATCAGAGCAAAAACCAAGCCATGAGGTCAAAGGAACTGCCTGCAGAGCTCAGAGACAGGATTGTATCGAGGCACAGATCTGAGGAAGGCTACAAACAAAATTCTGCTGCACTGAAGGTTCCCAAGGTTGATACACTCCACCGATTTGGGCTTTATGGCAGAGTGGCCAGTGGTCCTCAGTGCAAGACATGAAAACCTGCCTGGAAATGTAAAATTTCATGCTTTCATGTGTCTTGCAAGGAGGAGAGGCTTCTGTCTGCCACTCTGCCATAAAGCCCAGTGGAGTGTGCAGTGATGGTTGACCTTCTGCAAGTTTCTCCCATCTCCACATGATCTCTGGAGCTCAACCAGAGTGACCATCGGGTTCTTGTCACTTCTCTTACCAAGGCCCTTCTCCCCAACTGCTCAGTTTGGCTGGGCTGCCAGCTCTAGGAGGAGTCCTGACTGTCCAAACTTCTTCTATTTAAGAATTATGAGCCCACTGTGCTCTTGCGAATGTCATGAATGTCATGGCATCAGTGATGTCTTTCCAGGGCTTATTATTTTCCTCATAAGCAGTGCTTTTTTCTAATGTATTTGTTTACTTTGGCCCTGTTTCTGGCTACAATGCTGTTACACTTGCGTTCACTCCCAGTGTTATCTGGCTTTTCCGGGTGCTTAAACAAATTCCTTGTGTTCAGCAACTGAGACTCAGCACTGCTCCTAGAGCTGGCCGCCCAACCAAACTGAGCAAACGGGGGAGAAGGGCCTTGGTAAGAGAGGTGACCAAGAACCTGATGGTCACAATGATGAGCTCCAGAGATCATGTGGAGATGGGAGTAATTTGCAGAAGGTCAACCATCACTGCAACACTCCACCAATCTGGGCTTTATGGCAAAGTGGCCAGACAGAAGGCTCTCTTCAGTGCAATACACATGAAAGCCTGTTTGGAATTTGAACTTTTTTGGCAAATTCTAGCAAAGGGTCTGAATACGTATGTAATATTTCATTTTTTTCTTTTTAATAAATTTGCAGAGGTATCACAGATCTGGGTTTTGCTGTGTCATTATGGGATATGGTGTGTATATTGATGTAACAAAAATAATAATTTAAAGCATTTTAACATAAGGCTCCAACATAACAAAATGGAAGAAAATGAAGGGGTCTGAATACTTTCTGAAAGCACTGTAACTCTTTGGCAGGTTCGTGATGGTCCTCCATGTTCTCATCCTCCTCTTCAAGTGCAGGAAACCTCTTTGACATTAAAAAGCATAACACAAGCAACAATAATTTTGCACACAGTGGAAAATATCAGCGCCAAGGTTTCCTTACTGACAGTAGGGTAAACTCCTAGTGATCCATTCAATTTTTCTGCAGATCTATGCAAAAAGTCAAGTGAGTTAGAGCTGTTTGAGTAAATTAAGCTCTGCCTCATTAGAATTGATTAACATGTGGTGGCCACATTATGTGCAAATGTCAGCATATTTGGATAATTATTGAGGGTCACACTCTGCGTAGTTTGACACCAAAATTGTGAAGATAGGACAAAAATCGTAGGACAAGTTCTCAAAAGTAGATTTTGCATATTCTACAATTAGCAAAAAATCTGAGGGGGTGGAGCTAAGTGGTTCTTGAGGCTTTTTTCTTTGGGAATACCCAAGGACTAAGTAGTAAAAAGAATTCTCACCTTCGGACTTATGGTATTTGAGATATGAGCCAAAACATAAAGCGCTTCGCCCTAGTGCCACCATTAGTGATCAGGCTCATCTCTCTTGCCTGAGTTGTGGGAGGGAGTACAAATTTTCATGTCTGTAGGACCTACGGTTGGTCTGCCTGATCAGTTTTATCAGAGAAGAAGAAGAAGAAGAATTCTAACAAAAAACAATAGGGTTCCAAGCACTACATGCTTGGCCCCCTAAATATAACCGCAAGCCCCAGTGTGTGGGGTCCAAGCAGTCTTAGTAAACATTGCTCCCAGTGGCCAGTCCATGACAATTATACATAGAACAACAAAGAGATCATACATGAACATAGCTTTGTGACAGTAGCTCAAGGATAGTTGTGTGACATGCCTGCTGAATGCTGATTGGCTGAAGGTGGGCATGTTTTTGAATTAATTCATTGGTGATTATCCAGTGACAGATTAGCACATTGATGCAGCACACCAAATTTCAGCACAATCGGACTTTCAGTTTCCGAGAAAAAGCTATTTCAATGTAACTGTGCCCCATTTCAATGGCAGTGCTACAAACTTTGTGTATCAGTAAGTGATAAATATAATGCAAAATCCATCACGGCGGGAAACTGGTCAGTGGGATCTAGCTGAATTCAGCTGAAACAAAGGAATAAGAGGAAAAAGAATTTTGAGTATATGACTTATGGTTCTCGAGATATAGGACAATATGCAAAAGTTTGCACTATAGAGCCACCTAGTCCCTTTACTTCCCTGAGGAGCACTGGGAATTCTGTACCATGTGACAAAGTTTGGTGTTTCTATGACTTGTGATTTGGGCAGCCCATCACATTTTAGTGAAGAATCGGAAGAAGAAGAGGAAAAATAAAGTTACAAACAATTCATTCATGGACCCCTAGTATTAAGAAGAAATATACCCCCCAAGTGGCGATCTGTGGGGTCCAAGCACTGCACGCAAATAGTGCCCCCACTGGCCAGTTGTTGCCAAGATACATAGAACAGCAAAGAGACGATAGATGAACATACTTATCAAGTTTTATGTTGATAGGTCAATGCTAACTGTGTAAAATGCCTGCTGAAATCTGAAAGCTGAAGGTGGTCATGTTTTTGATGTAATTTGGTGATGATTAAAAATCCAGTTACAGTAAGTAGTTTGATGCAGCACACCAAATTTCAGCTCAGTTGGACCTTTGGTTCCAGAGAAACAAGCTATTAGGACTTAACTCTGCCCCCAATCCATGACCACACTCCAATATTTGCAGACATCCTCGGATCCATGTACTGAAAGTGTCTTTCAACTTCAAATTCAAGAATCATTTTTCTTTGCCATATATATTTACATGTATTAGGAATATTTCTTGGTGTTTGGTCACAACATGATACATTCAACACACACATCACAGACAGCAGAGCACAACTGCCATCCTAATACACAAATATTGCATCCAATATACAAATACTACACCTTAAGTGGAAATGGTAGGCTCAGTTGTAATTTACATTCCAGCGGTTGTAGAAATAGCAGCTGGATGCAGTTCAGGGTGCATTAAATGGAGTGGAACAATAGTTATAATAATAATACTAATAATAATAATAATAATAATGGTAATATACAAGTATCTAGTGCAGGAACCAGGATTGCAGGTCAGCATTGTAGTGATTACCGAATGCTTCCTGGCCAGCCTGGTTAATAACAGAAATTGCCAGTGGAAAGACGTTGTTTTGATGATGTGTGGTTTTTGTTATCAGGGAGCAGAACTGCTTTCCTGGTGGTAGTTTTTGGAACAGATCGTTAGCAGGGTGGGAGGTGTCACTGATGATTTTTCCTGCTCGCCTCTTCCTGGCGATGTAGGTCTTCATGTGATATGAACAGGTCTTCAACTGAATTACAGCTATTTGAGTAATTCAGCTCTGCATCCTTAGAATTTATTGATGTATGTTGGCCATATTGTTTACAAATGTTGTACATGTTTTTGATAATTATTGTTAAGATAGGCCAAAAATCCTAGGACTAGTTCACAAAAGTTGGTTTCACACATTATGCAAAATATTACACATTGTAGTCGGCAGAGCTAAAGGGTCCAAAGGGCAGTATTATTAAACATATTAAGGTAAAAAAAAATTCACTGTACACCTTATTTTCCAAGAGATATGCATGTTTTTGTGTGCACAATGTATAGTGAATAGTGCCCCCCAGTGGCCAATTTGAGTGAGCTTGCATAAGATAGTATTGGGTCTCAACCTGAACCTACTACTCAAGTTTCGTGATGATAGCCCAATAGTAACCCTGTCAAAAGCCTGCTGAATTCTGACTGCCTGATGGCTGACATGTTTTCCTGCAATGAAGTCAATTTCAAAAAAACATTTACACATTAGCACATTGATGCATCATACTAAATCTCTATTGGATTTGCGCTTCTTGAGAAACAGATATCTGACATTAGACAGCTGACCTCCTTTGTATGACCATGCCCCAAATGTTGCACATGACCATAGAATCTCCTGTACATGCCTTTCAAGTTTTGTACAATTGCATCTAACCACTCATGACTGTTTGAGTAAATTAGGCTCTGCCTTATTGGAATTGATAGATGTGTGGTGGCTATATTGTTTATAAATGTCAAGGTTTTTTGGATAATTATTGAGAGCTACACTCTGCTGAGCAGTTTGACACCAAATTTGTGAAGATAGGCCAAAAATCCTAGAACTAGTTTGCGAAAGTAGGTTGTGCATATTATCTAAATTAACAGAAAGATCTAACAAAAAAAATCTGGCAGAGATTTGTGCACAAGGTCTAGATCAATTCGGCTTATGCCATGGAATAGGAGGAAAAAAAGAATTTTGACCCTATGTCGCACAGGGTATAGTCCTGAAGATGCCTATTAAGTTTTGTGTCAGTGTGCCTGGTCGTTGCTGAGATGCAGCCTCACTCCCTGTTTGGTGGCTTGGCCGTCAGATTTGTTGGCACATTATGGGCAACCCATTTGGAATATCAACATTCTTTTGATAAATATGGTCTAGGTTGGTCTGAAAATGTTGTATGCTAAATTTGGTGTCGATTGGAAATAATTTGTAGGTGGAGTAGCGAAAAAACAATTTTTGACAAAATTCAAGATGGTTGACAGGAAGTACACTTGAATTTCAGATGTTGGTGTGCATTCAGCATACTCAGCATTCTCCAGGGAATTATAGGAAAAATGAACTGTGAATTTAGCCCAAATTCTTCAAATTATATAAGGAAAAAAATGAAAGTTGTCACAGTTCTTGACCACGAGGTGGCACAGTCATGAAACTTCTTGGGTACTTTTGGGGCTTGATCCTGAAGATACTTATCAGGTTTTGTGAAGATGCTTTGATGCATTGCTGAGATACACCCTCACATCCTATTTTTTTTTTTTTTTTTGCATTTTCCAACATGTTACAGGAGAATGGTTATGGATATCAAAATTCCTTTGATAAATTTTGTTCAAACAGGTCTCAAGATGATGTGAGCCAAATTTGGTGAAGATTGGACAATTGGAGGAGGAGTAGTTAGATGTAAGCATTTTTAGGATGCTTTTGACCAGTAATTTGTTGTACAGACTCAGGGTATGGTCCTGAAGATGCCTACAAAGTTTTGTGTCAGACCACAAAGTTATTGCTGAGAAACAGCCTCAAATCCTGTTTGGCAGACTTGCTGTCAGATTCACTGGCCAATTACGGGCAAATTGTTTGGAATATTCAGAAAAAAATTTGATAACTTTCGTGAGGCTTACTCTGAAAATTATTTTGTGATGATTAGATTTGTAGGAGGAGTAGTGAAAAGACTGTTTTTGACAAAATCCAAAATGGCGGAAATCTCATTAGGTGGAAATTGATGTCATAGGGTGCGGTGAACACGTCTCGACCCAGGGAATCCAGGGATGCCTTTTAAATTTTGGAAGCATGGTTCAAAAGTTATGATCATAAACAAACTTCCAAATTAGGCCCAATTTGACTCAAAGGTGGCGCTGGAGCTTTGGCAGCACTTGGCCCAAATTTGGTCAGAATGCTCCCTCCAAAATCCACCCTGGAAAATCAGTGTGCCAAATTTCACAACTTTTTACCAGACGGTTCTATGGGCTGCCATAGACACCCTAGCCAGAAGAAGAAGAGGAAGAAGAATAATAAGAAGAAGAAAAGGTAAAATAACAATAGGGTGCCTACGCACATTCAGTGCTTGGCCCCCTAAATATAGCCGCTAGCTGCAATCTGTAGGGGATAAGCACCGTGTGCAAACCACACACGTGTATTTTAGGAGTGCATCATGACACACATGCTGATTGGGATTGTGAAAAGAATGCAGTATGCAGTGTTCCCACACTTTTTCAGAGATCATGTTCTAGAACTTTTACAGGACATTTTCAATAACATACAGAGGGAAAAAAAGAAAAAGATCATGCCATAAAGCAATACATTCCTCTCTACAGCCATCTTTAAAAGATGTACAGTTTATGGCTATGACTTACCTATGAAATCAGCTCTTTAATATGAGCTCTTGAGATCTTATACATTATGACAAAATGACACACACACAGCTTCAATGTTAAACTCATCACTTTATTAGCATTACGAAGGTACAACGACTGCCTGGGCCCTTCTCTTTTAAGCTTTCCCTTCCCTCTTCCTCCAACTGCAGTCTCAAAAAAAAAAAAAAAAAAAAATAGGAAGAGTAAAAACATGAGTCTGCAAAAAGCATGTGCCTCTATTTTACCTACTAATTGCATAGACTAACTTAAGTCCTAAACAAATAACATCCAAACATCTGTGCCAAAGCCATTATTTCTTAAACTCCAATGGTCAATGCAACTAGAGTTTTCAATAAGCATATCTTTGCTAATCGAGTATCCTCATTCCAATGCCCCTTGTCCATGAGACATTGTGAGGTCCCACAAGGCTGTATATTCTGCTCTGCCACTGAAAAAATTTCCAAGAAATTGGTGAAGCCTGCAAATGTAAGCAAAATTTTGGAATTCTGCTTTATGGTTTGTGTAGACTTGCATTGAAAATGCTTTGTACTGTGCAAGGAGCTCATCACACTGGTGCTTGGACCCCTAATAATAATAATAATAATAATAGTAATAATAAAGAAAAAAATCTGAACAAAAGGAGTGTAAGGAGTTAAAAGTTACTAATGTAATCAGGGGCAAGACGATGTAGGGCTTTGTAAGTTATTAAATCAATTTTAAACTCAATTCTGAAAGCTCACATGTAGCCAGTGTAAGGCAAGATTGGGGTAATATGAGCTGTGGCCTTCATTAGTGGCAGAAGCCTGACAGCTGAGTTCTTTATTATCTAATGTTGAGCAACTGACCATTACGATAATGAAATAAATGCAAAAATGGGATAAATGAATTAAGACGAATTAAAAGACAGGATTAAAATTGTTTAAAAGGAAGGTCTTGTTTGAGAGTAATCTTATGTTTGAGAGATCTAAGATTAGAAACATCTACACCTCTTGTGGACTGACCATGGAAGATGTGCATACGTGTAGGTGCTGTTGCAACGACTTAAGCCAGCAATCCAGAGCAAACAATTGACTGAATAGTTAGACTGAATAATATTGTTCATTGTTTACCTTTGTCCAAACACTCTTCACATTTTCTACCAATCCTTGAATGATTTAAAAAAGTCGTTGCACCACAATCCTCTACTTTCTTCTATGATCAACAAAAGTTTTCAGTGATCCCTACTGAAGACATATTAAGAGCTCTAAAGTGTTTTACAAAGTGTGACTGGAAAAGGAGCCATCCACTGATATGCTGTTAGGATTCTCAGCAACAGACCCTAATTGCAGTACAACTCTTGCCATCCCAAGCAATGCAAATTGAGACATAAATGCATTTGTAGATTATTTCTTCCAAAAATAGGAAACATTCAATATACCTAATAATTTCACAAGAAAGCTGTAGATGATGCCATGGCCCATGTTAGCACTATTGAGAGAACAGATGCACTAACCTCTAAACAATCCACCTCTAAGACAGAGAGAATTTCTTTGGTGATCATTTAATATGCCACTAATAAAACAGTGGCTCAGATTAGATTATCCTTAAAACTTCAAATTCCTCCAGGACAATCCAGAGAAATGCTTTCCTTTTAAGGTACCTTCACTTATCTCCTGCATAGAGGATAAAACATCAAAGCTATACTTATCAGGAGCAAATTAAATTATTTGATTAATAGAATCTATGGCACTTATATGCAGCTGTTCATAACTACAGTGTATTTTGCATATAGATAATCTACCTACCTTTACCACAGGAAACACTGATGAGGCCCAGAAAGCCTAACTGGTCTACAGAGCAAAAGCTGCTGTTGGTGCAGCTAGTGAAAGCCAGGAGAGAAGGTCTACTGACTGGCAGGCATTCTTGCCGTGAGACAGCAACCAACCGGAGATGGGCATGGGATGAGATTGCGGAGGAAATCTCCACTGCCCACCCTGATGTTCCCCGTACAGGAAAGGAGTGTGAGAGACACTGGTTTATAGAGCAAGCCAAAGCTAGAGAGGCTATGGTAACCCAAAAGTCACCCACAGGTATGAAAATAGCATGTGTGTGTATTTGTGTCAGCAACAGAATGAACACTGTTGTACTGATAGAGGACTGAACAGTACCACTGATCAGGAACCATCCAGAGCCTCAGAAACATGCATGCATTCAGAGATTGGTACAAAATTAAAGATGCATATATAGGGCATATCAGTGCCCTTCATAGTTACTGGTACCCTTCATATAATTTTTTTTAAATGATTATATAAAGTAAACATTACAAACAATCATTCAGATATTTTAACCAAAACAATTCTCATTAGAACGAGAAATGAAAAAAAAAAAAAAATTCTTAAAAAACTTATAGTATTTTTCATTTGCTTTCAGTCCGATTATCTTGTTGTTGTCTTTAACCATGTCCATGTCCTGTCTCCCTGGGGCATAAATATGAGGTTGCATATATGTAAAATTACTTCCTCTAAAGAACCTTCAATACAAATTGATGGTTGTTAACTTGCACAAGTCATGGGGATAAGCAGTCATGTGTGCTCGGTAAGGGGCAGGTCTTGTTATATTGTGATTGACTTTTTGTCTAATATAGACAAAAAACCACTGCTCTGAGGTTCTTGTTGATTATCAGTGTGAATACTGAATTCTCCAACAATTATTACTTTTTCTACTGAAACAGATGAGAGATGAGGTGAAAACATGTGAAACATTACATTGGCTTCATTTGTGTGTCAGTGGTAATGTAACAGTATTATCCCATCACATGAAATTGCGTTTCAAGCCTGGGTTCCTTGCTATTATTGGGGCAAGTGTTACATTTAGTGATCCATACAGGAATTAGGGAAGAAGGCTCATAATGGCATTACAATAGTTGCAGTCAAGTAATTTCCTAAATACATTATTTGAATCTATTTGTATACTGTATAACTGTGCACAGCAGTTAAACGCATTTCTCATACTTGAGCCTCCTAGTCAGTCGATAGCCATTTAGGACAGAGCGGAGACTCTGTAGGAAAGACTGAAATGTGCAGTTAACAATATTGTCTAAAGAGGAGGCCTTGGGAACAAGCACAAACCTGGGAACCAGTCCTGGTGGATGGCCGAAACGCTGTGATGGAATGATTTTAAAAAGGCCCTGCAGTCTGTGCATTACACCCCACTTGGATTGTACCACTTCTTCTGGCAACCAGAGCATTGCACTTTCGTTTTTATAACTTATATCGTTTTATAAGCCTCTGCCCACAGATTAACAGGCCGAAATTAAAGATCAGTTATGGACCCACATACAGACCCCAGATCAGTGTATATGGGACTTTGGGTATGATTGAGCATGAAATGGCAGCCAGATATAGGAAACAGTGCGCCAGATCTTAAATGCCTGTGATCCAAGACTGGCCAGTAGCTTCAATCATGTGGATAGCACAATGGGCTCATTGGTAGTGGTTGTGGCAATCATGGCTCAAATGAAGCAAAGGAAACAGTTAATCTCTGAGGGAAGGCTTTCTTCATTTTTGGCTGCGAGATCAACAATTAACCAGCAAAGATCTCCAACAAACCTCTCTTACAATTTATGAATATTAATGTGGACATTAATATTCATAAATTGTATGAATTTATGACATTCTCTATTGGTTGTTCAGGACAAAGAACCTCGTGGTTGGATGGTATGAGAAATAAGAATTCTACCTTCAGCCCAGTTGTTTGTTATACAATAGATTTTACAGCTATTAGTAATAGAGCAATAGATTTTCCATCACATGGTAGGAACCCACACTGTTTTCAAAGGCCACCATAATCATGCAAATTTATTTTAGTTAGTGGAAATAGTGACAAATTTCCTCTGTGCTTGTACGTGAGCTCTGTTAAGAACAATTCCTCAGAGTGATCAGAAAAATAAGACAGTAAACCTATCAATCACAGCTCAAGGGGAGCAGACAACATACGCCACCAGTTCCATCTACAAAGAAAATTAGATTAGAGTTCATTTATTCAACATCTGTAAGATCCTCTGTGTAGGAACAAATGGTTCACAATCGTGGGGGTCTCAATCATCCTTATAGGAAGTGACATAGCACAGTTAAGACTAGAACAATGGTTAAGGTTCAGTGTGGGACATGATTAACAACAAAAAAGATTATAGCTGCAGTAAACATGCAAGAAGATACACACAAGGAATGAGAGCTTGAGCGACTGTGCCTAAACAGTTTGACTAGTAGCTAATTAATCATCACGTGTTAGGGTTAAAACTACGGTCCGAAAACCTAAAACAAAGCGTCCAATGTTGTGACATGAAGTAGACTGCCAATTTTAAATGTGTGAAATATGATGGATAAGAACAGAAGGTTCATGTGCCCATGTCATTGAAAACCAACAGGGAAATGTTAATGCCATGTTTTCTTTTTGAACATATTTCAAAACTTTCTTTTCTTCTAGGAAGCTACTTGCCTCTTGATTTAGGGCCAGAGTTAACCCACTGCTTGTGGTGAGCAGGTTTTCTTTGCTACTTGGTAGAATCTAAACAGATTAAAATAAACTAATAAATGCATAATTAATAAACTAATATTTTTTCATGAAATTATACAAAATATTCATCCTCAGATTTCCTAAAATTGCAAGAAAACACATTGAAAATGTAGAAAAATATGTTCCAAAACAACATAAAGATTAATAAAGAATAGTATGTATGTATGTACAGTGAACACAAAAACTTTACACACTCCAGTTGAAATCAAGATAAATCATTTCAGATCATTTTCCATTATTAATGTGATGTAGAAACCAATAAAATTCAAGTGATAAACAATTAGAAATGTTTTGGGGGAAAAGAAAAAAAATTGCCAGGTTGCATAAGTTCATTTCAATTTTATTTGTATAGCACTTTTAACAATGGACATTGTCACAAAGCAGCTTTACAGAAATATATAAATTCCAGATATAAATTTAAAATTTATAAATTTAAACCTAATGAAAAAGCCAGAGGTGACAGTGGTGAGGAAAAACTCCCTGAGACAACATGAGGAAGAAACCTTGAGAGGAACCAGATTCAAAAGGGAACCCTTCCTCATCGGGGTGACACCAGATAGTGCGATTATAAATAATGTCTCTTTAATTACTTTACTCTGTAAAATAAAAAATTCAATTGTGTAACCAGGAACTTATGAGCTTATGAGCAACTTATGATCATCAGAGTTTCTGAATTCATTATAACCTGAAATCTATTTTGTTGAAGTTATCAGCTGTTCAATGATGGAGACAATGTGTGTACACCCCTTAACTAGTACATTATTAAAGCAAATTTTGTTTGTAATACAGCACTTAGTCTCTTTTGGTAAGAGTCTACCAACATCTTGATTGGGCAATTTTATTCTCCTCTTCCTTGCAAAAATGCTCCAGATCTATCAAATTGTGAGGGGATCTTCTGTGCACAGCCCATGTCATTCCACAGGTTTTTGATAGGATTTAGATCTGGGCTCTGACTGGGCCAAAATGTAGATCTTCTTCTTTGGAAGCCATTCCTTTGTTGACTTGGATTTGTGCTTTAGGTAATTATTGTGCTGGAATGTGAAAATCTTCAGCTGTCTAACAGAGGCTTGCAGGTTTTGTGCCAAAATAGATTGGTATTTGGAGCCATCTATGATTCCCTCTATCTTGACTAGAGCCCCAGTCCCAGCTGAAGAGCAGAAGCATGATGCTATAGCATGATGCTGCCACCACCGTGCTTCACTGTGGGTTTATTTTTATAAAATAAATATAACAAAATAAAATATCGGGAACTGTCTCCTCATAGCTATTACTGATTTGTTTGTGTGTTTGTGAGGGAAA
Source organism: Pangasianodon hypophthalmus (assembly GCF_027358585.1). Lineage (NCBI taxonomy): Eukaryota > Metazoa > Chordata > Actinopteri > Siluriformes > Pangasiidae > Pangasianodon > Pangasianodon hypophthalmus. Next base: position 5,649,847 of record NC_069711.1, read on the forward strand.
ATCTGAGCTGGACTAGTGAATAGAATAAAGTCTGATTCATAAAACAACTTGGGATGCTATGTCTGAGCGTTTTCATTGTATATCACTCAGTAACCTAGCTAATAAAGGAGCTTTGTTACACTGTAGTTAAGCTAATAGTAGTCAGTGCATTCATGTATGCTTGGTGCCAAACACATATGTTCTGGTATCATTTTTATACCAGAACATAAACAGATTTTACATCTTAATACTTTCTTGTCAAGTCCAGTCTGCTAATTCACTCCCGTAAAAGTCACGTGAAAGTCCCTATCGTTTCATAAAATCACAGATTTGTTCTGATTTGGTCCCACACAGCTTAATTGTAATTTTGTCACCTTTCAGTCAATCCAAAATAATTAGTACCTTGAAAAGTACTATCCATCCAAAAAAAGTGCCTTTTTCCTCAGAGATTGTCAGTCACAGGCTCAATTCATGGCATGTGTAATGCGGGAAAAAAAGTGAGGGGGACAGAATCACTTTCCTGCAAAAGCACCAGCGTACAACCAAAACACGAATGTGTTTAATATTGTTTTGCTAAACATTAATTACAAACTGCAAACTTCATCAGTCATTGTTATACCCTATGAAGAGAGCAAATAGTGAAGGGAAGCCAGTTATGATTCAGTTTAACTTCTAGGTTTTGGAAGTTACTTGCTTGTATTACTGGCTTCTATAGCTTATAATGTTATGCTAAAGAGAATGAATTCCATCTGCTAATCTAGTGAGCATTGACTCAGTTTGAAAGCTGAGGCACACTTACAAATAAAGCCATTTACCAGTCAGGCTGTCCAATAATAAGTGTCGCACTGCTAATTATTTGGAATAGCACATTCAGCACAACATGAAAGCAGCTCCATCCTCAGGTTATTACAGTGTTTGAGTTGCTTTTTAGCAGTGGTTCTACTGAATTTCTTTCATGACTACAGTGAGTAAATGCCTCCTTCTGATGTGGATATCTGTGGATATATATTTTTTGTTGCAGAACATATCAATCCAGTGACCAATCTTGTGCTGGAAATCCTCAGACTACAGAGAAAGGATACAGAGTTTAGAGACAGGTAACTCTTCTAGGAAACACCACAGCCTTCGTCACTTACTATAACTAAGCTCCAGTCATGGGAAAAAGAAAGTACACCCTCCTTCAATTCTGTTATTTATCAGGGCCTATATAACAATTGTGTGGTCCTCACCAACTTCTATAAACAAACAGATAACCTCAGGTGACAACAAAAAAACACAACAGATTTCAATATTTAGTCATTTTTTCCTACTCTTCTTTACATTGCTACAGTTCATTGATGTTTGATGGCAGATGGCCTCACATTTGTTTCAAGAATATTCTGGTATAAAGTGGAGTTCACCGTTGTCTCAATTACTGCAAATTTCCCAGTTCCTGTGGCTGCAAAACAAGCCCAAATCATCACCCCTCCACGACTATGCAGGACAGTTGGTATGGGGTGTTTGTGGTGATATGCTGTGTTTGGTTTTCACCAAACATGGTGCTGTGCATGATGACCAAACATCTCCACCTTGGTCTCATCAGTCCAAAGGATATTGTTCCAGAACATTTGTGGTTTGTTCAGATGCAGATTAAATTTTGCAAACATAAGTCTTGCTGCCATGTTCTTTTTGGAGAGAAGGGGTGTTTTCCTAGCCACTCTTCCATGAAAGCCATACTTTTTCAGTCTATTTGTGATTGTGCTGTCTTGAAAGTAAACATTAATGTGCTTACAGAAAACTGTAGGTCACATGATGTAGCTCTAGTTTTCTTTCTTTTTTTTTTTTTTAAATTTCTGTTAAAATGTCTGTTAATGTTTTTTTATGAGCATTAAACAGTCTGATCTTGGACTGAATTTGCTGGAATGCCCATCCCTGGGAAGACTGGCAACCGCCTTGAAGGCTCTCCATTTGTAAACAGTCCTTCTCACAGTAGAATGGTGAATTTCAAATTTTTTGGAGATGGCCTTATAACCCATCCCAGATTGATGAGGAGCAACAATTGCTACTTTGAGGTCGTGGTTGATGTCTTATCTTCTTGGCATGATGCAGACACACTCCTGAGTGTTCCAGAACACCAAACCGCCAAAAGTTATGCTTTTGAAGAGGTAGTCAAACTTCTTGATGATTAACTAATCTTGTGCATTTCATTAGTAACACTTGCTAATTACTCTCTTAATGATTGTGGAAGTAGGAAGGGTATACTCCTGTTTTCCCACCTGGTTTCAGAATGTTGGTTTACTTTTTGGGAAAAATGACAACATATTGAAATCTTTAGTGTCTTTCATTCATTCATTCATTCATTCATTCACCTGAAGTTATTTGTTTGTTTATAGAAGTTGCTGAAGCTCACACAGTTGTTATTTAGGCCCTGATATCTGAAAACGTAGAACCGAAGGAGGGTGTACTTTCTTTTTCCCATAAACACAGCCATAGCAATAATCTGTACACACACAAAAGTAGCGGTTTTGTTTTCATTTTGGTACATTAAAAACCTACAACATTTTTCGAAGTGACAAACCATTAAAATCAAATGCATCACTATATAAATTAACTAACTCAAATCACGTAATTACTCTGTATGGCCTGTGAACAAAATAGTTAGTGGGGCTATAACAATACACAGTGAGTTTTAGGCCCAAGGAGGGAAGGAAATGCTGCTTATCTTGGTTAACAATATTTATTTTCTTTGACTAATATTAATTGCAGTAATAAAAGGGAAAAAAACAATGCAGGTATTATTTAATCCGTTTTAATTTTGGTTTTATTAAAAAATTAAGACATGGTGTAGATTTATACATAGCCTTATAACTTATAGCCTACATATAATTTCATGATGCATCAAAGGCACTGGCAGCACATTATACAACACTTCTCACACTTCTCATCTCACTCTGGAAATATCAGTTTATTGTAATAAAATGTCCAAATATGCAAATTAAGAACATTGTAAAGCTAGAATGATTTTAATGTCTTCAGCCCAGTCAAAAATGAAAGAAGATGGTTGGGTGAAGCACCCAACAATGATGGAAACAAAAAAACACATCCCAAAAGCAGAATTTACGTTATCACAGAAAAAGTTTTTGTGCACCTAGGCCATGAGTCGTGACACTTTTTTCCAGACTTTTCCCCAAGAGCTGACATATGTAGTGTGGTAAGTACACTATATTACCAAAAGTATTCGGTCACCCATCCAAATGATCAGAGTCAGGTGTCCTAATCACTTGGCCTGGCCACAGGTGTATAAAATCAAGCACTTAGGCATGCAGACTGTTTTTACAAACATTTGTGAAAGAATGGGCCGCTCTCAGGAGCTCAGTGAATTCCAGCGTGGAACTGTCATAGGATGCCACCTGTGCAACAAATCCAGTCGTGAAATTTCCTCGCTCCTAAATATTCCACAGTCAACTGTCAGCTTTATCATTACAAAATGGAAGAGTTTGGGAACAACAGCAACTCAGCCACGAAGTGGTAGGCCATGTAAACTGACGGAGAGGGGTCAGCGGATGCTGAAGCGCATAGTGCAAAGAGGTCGTCGACTTTCTTCACAGTCAATTGCTACAGAGCTCCAAACTTCATGTGACCTTCAGATTAGCCCAAGTACAGTACGCAGAGAGCTTCTTGGAATGGGTTTCCATGGCCGAGCAGCTGCATCCAAGCCACACAAGTGCAATGCAAAGCGTCGGATGCAGTGGTGTAAAGCACGCCGCCACTGGACTCTAGAGCAGTGGAGACGCGTTCTCTGGAGTGATGAATCACGCTTTTCCATCTGGCAATCTGATGGACGAGTCTGGGTTTGGAGGTTGCCAGGAGAACGGTACATTTCGGACTGCATTGTGCCGAGTGTGAAATTTGGTGGAGGAGGAATTATGGTGTGGGGTTGTTTTTCAGGAGTTGGGCTTGGCCCCTTAGTTCCAGTGAAAGGAACTTTGAATGCTTCAGGATACCAAAACATTTTGGACAATTCCATGCTCCCAACCTTGAGGGAACAGTTTGGAGTGGGCCCCTTCCTCTTCCAACATGACTGTGCACCAGTGCACAAAGCAAGGTACATAAAGACATGGATGAGCGAGTCTGGTGTGGATCAACTTGACTGGCCTGCACAGAGTCCTGACCTGAACCCGATAGAACACCTTTGGGATGAATTAGAGCGGAGATTGAGAGCCAGGCCTTCTCGACCAACATCAGTGTGTGACCTCACCAATGCGCTTTTGGAAGAATGGTCAAAATTCCTATAAACACACTCCTCAACCTTGTGGACAGCCTTCCCAGAAGAGTTGAAGCTGTAATAGCTGCAAAAGGTGGACCGACATCATCTTGAACACTATGGGTTAGGAATGGGATGGCACTTAAGTTCATATGTGAGTCAAGGCAGGTGACCGAATACTTTTGGTAATATAGTGTATCTTCAGGTCAATTTAAAATTAAATATGAGATGTTCATTGCTTGGATTTCTGATTTTATAGGTGAAAGTATTTTAATAGACTATAGTGCAGTCATGAGCTAGAGAGTCAGAAGTTTTTTTTTACCTGAAACTTGATAGTGAAGGTTTACATAAATTAAAGGTTTTGAGAGGTGTTTTATCTTTAGAACCTATTTATTCTGATTACATTTAGTTTATGAAACTCAAAATAGTAATTTTTGGTTTAATTAGCTAATAGACTGGTTATACAATGAAAAATCAAGTGACTGAGACCAGAATATTTATTTGTATTCAGTTTTAATATCAACAGTATGGGGTTCAGTGTGGGTGCACTCATTGCATGCCTACAACTGCCTGTGGATGTATGTATTTTTATAATATCATTTTTTATGTTGCAGAGGAGAACAGTATAACTCTGTATAAAAATAACCCCCAAAAATGTGAACGAGACATTTGGGAGAAAAATAAACTAAAATGTCTATATTGATATTTCTCAGTAACCCCACCCCACTGATTACCGATTTCACTCACACAGAGCTCACACCTGACATCCACTGCCATATAGTCTTCTTGTTTACCTTGAAACAATTTGAATTATTATATGCATTGTGTTTTCTGCAAGCATAAAAAAAATCCTTTTTGTTTTAAAAAATAAAAATAATAACTGAAGATTCATGCTAGCAAGTAGGACCATTAAACCTATGGCAGTTATAGTCACAATGCCATTAAACTGTCACGTGATTTCCATGTTGTCTTTCTCTAGGATGGAAGAAGACAGTACAAGCTGTCAAGAAGAGGAGGAGGAACAAATGGAAGTGAAATATGTTCCAACTACAGTTACACCTTTTATAAACATTGAGTTGCCCCTAAATCACACAAATAATAATAGTGAAGATAATGCTCCAGCCAGTCCCCTATGCCCACTGTCACCCTCTGCAGAAAAAAAGACCCTAGAGATATCTGTTCTTCGCCGTCAAGAACGTGTGTTACAGTTGCAGGAGGAATACTATTCCCTCAAAATAAAACATCTCAAAGCACGGATGTTGATGGACCTTTGATGGGACAGTGAGGCATGAGGAAAAACGACTGTTTTACTGTTTTAAAAACACAACACTAGGAATTCTAGGTCTAGATTTCTATTGTCATAGCTGTGGCTTCAATTATCTGTTGATTTATCAAAGGCTGATCATATGGACTACAATTCTGATTAGTCTCCAGAGAAACAGAATGAATCCTTTAGTTGTTGTACACTGTATGTGTATGCTTCATGAGAAATTGTCTGGCTCAGTAATATCCAGTGTTCAGTATTTGATATGACACCTTTTCACCAATAGATGGCAAGATAGTAATTTATTTTCTCACTTGTAATACTGTATTTAAAATGTGGATATCCAGGCAAGCATTGTATAGACACTGCTATGATGTGCTGATCTGAGTTCTGTCTGCCTAATTAGAGCTAATAAGGTTTTGAATGTCCAACTGGTTTTAAACATAAACTTATGAGCAATATCAACTTAAAGGCAGGAGACAGAAACTGAAAGGTTGTAGAGGTATTTGTCAAAGATATCTTAAAATTCCAGGTAGGAGTCTGTAGTTTGCAGGCCAATTTTAGTGCTGCACTGACAAACACTTTAAAATAACAACATAGTAAAACTGTATGAATGTTTATATTCTCTGTCAGAGGGTGTGATGCTATTTCTTGTTGTTTCAGCTATAAGTGTTCCACTGCAAATCTTGTTAAATAATGGCCCTGTTCAGACCTGGTATTTCCATCCATCTCAGTTGATCTGATCATAAGTTATCAACTGAGAATGCTAACTGTTCACACCTGGTATTTCCTTGTTTCGAATGTGTGTTCAGTGAACACTTGTAATTTGTTAGTTGCAGGGTGCCAAATCTGCCAAAAGCAATCCAACATCACTTCAAAATCCAACCTAAAAATACTACCCAATGCCAAATGAAAACAATTTCCAATGATATTTTCTAAATAAACCATCAGATACAGAAGGTCTGTAAAATTTTTACTCACATTGTACAGCATTCCCATCTGGTTGTGCAGCATTTTGATGGGATTTGCTCATCTAACCATGCTTAATGTGTTTTCAACAGTCACATAAATGAAAAGAGAAGGACATAACTTGTGACCTGTGAATTCAGGCTTAGGTTTGCCTAGACCTTCAGCCTAGGGTTAGGCTTGTGACTCAAAAGAAAATGAGTGGGTGGGACTGTAGTCTCTTTGGTCAGTAAAAAAAATTATGTAGCGATCATGCCAAATTTTGTCTTGCTGTTTTGCCTTACTGTTACTTGGTTATTTGTTAGCTAGTTACCCCTACATTAGGACTGCCTGTAGTCCTATGACTTTGTAATTTCAAACTGTCTGTAATTGCAGGAAAACAGGATGATGCAAATAAGCTGTGGCACTGGCCTAACACCGGACTAGCATAAGAATTAGCGTAATGTTGATATGTGCAACTTGACAGTATAATGAGATCAGTTTGTATGCAGAAAAGTGGATTGGGCTTTTTATTTTTATTAAAAAAAATAATAATTACAGGTCACTCAATAATAAAAGTACAGGATGGATTGTGCTGTGTGCAAAATAAGAACACAAGCATTTTGTTTTCCTGTTTAGGCAAACAAGTTGTTTGATTTGTTTGATGTTTTCCTTCCATTATCCATTCACTCATCATGAGTAATCCCTGTAACAATTCCCTTTTTTTGGTTCAGAGGAAAATGAGGAAATGGGAGGCAGGCTTGCGACAACTCAACAAGGGCTCTTTATTTACTTTACTTTTTTTTTTTTTACTTTTGCTTTTCAGCAATTTTATTCTACTGTGCACATATAAATACACACAGCTCTGTGCTGCTCTCGTATCTCTCTCTCTCTCTCTCTCTCTCTCTCTGGCTGGTTTATGGTAGGCTCTGGAAGCACAAAAAGACACCCATAAACTTGAGCTAACACGACACAGGTGAAAATCATCATGCGTTACCTGCCGGTTTGACCTGCCTCTTCTCCGTCCACAGCCGATGCTCGACCATGCCGCCGCATACCCCCACCGTCCTGACGGGAGAGGTAATCCGCCACCACCATCTGCGCCCCCGGCATGTGGACTACCTCGAATCTGAATGGCTGAGGTGCCTTGGCATCCTTCATGCGGTGGAGCCATTGGGCATGAGCAGAACACAGGGTAAAAGGGTGCCCCAGCAGTTGGTATCAGAGGGTAAGGACCGCCCACTTAATGGCCAGACGCACTTTCTCAGTAGTCGACTTCTCCCACTTGCTATGTGACCTCAAAGGGTCCTTGCCACTTTGCGAGTAATTTAGAGCTTGACGTGGGTAGTAAAACGAGCTGAATACCCCTGTTATACACCCGTGATTGATGTTCTTGCACCTGTAGCAAATTCTCCTGTGTTAATTTTCCCAGGGTGTGAAGTTTTGCTCTCAGGTCAAGAACTTACTGAATTTCACTTTTACTGTTAGAAGGTGCCTCCTCCCAATTTTCTCGAATTACGGCTAACACCCGTACAATAATTCAAATGGGGAAACCACATGGAGGCTTGCAGGACCCCTCTACTGCTAATAACAGGGACTTGAGCCACTTATCCCAATTCCGCGCATCATCGTGAATGACCTTATGAATCATTTTTAAGCGTTTGATTAAACCGTTCCACCAACTCATCCATCTGCGGATGGTAAACCCTGGTGCGAATCGATTTAATTCCCAATAATTCGTAAAGTACATGTGGTGTCTGTGACATGAATATAGTGCCCTGGTCAGCGAGGATCTCCTTCAGGATCCTGACTCGAGAGATAACCCAAAAAATAAATCACGGATTCTGGAAATCACATTGCATAATCCACCAGGATTACACAAAGCGATATCCTTTCGTGCACCTTTCTAATACCCCGATGAGGTCCATGCCTCCTGGAAACTGCTTTTGAAGGGGACCTCAATTAATGGAAGGGGGCGCAATGGCGCTTTTGGGGCAGCCGGCAGATTCACCAGCTGACATTCGCGACATGCCACACACCACCTGCGAACACTGACACAAATGCCCAGCCAATAAAATCGGGCCATGAGACGGTTCAGTGTTTTATCCTGCCCCAAATGCCCAGCCATGGGATTATGATGAGCTGCATGAAACAGGAGTTCCCTACGGCTCTTTAGCACTAACAACTGTGTCTTGTATTCCTTAGTTTGAGTGTCCTGTGTCACTCGATCTTTCACAGTTTGCTGACCATCGATTACTCTCACTTGGTCAAAGGCATGCCTCAGGGTATTGTCGCATGACTGCTCAGAGGGGAATCCCTGCCCAGGGTCTGCAACAATGTTTAGGTGGGTGGTACGTGTCAAAATAACATCCACATGAATGCCAGGAGCCAAGGTTTCCCAGCAGAACATTGCACAGAGCATCACACTTCCTCCGCCAGCTTACCTTCTTCCCACAGTGCATCCTGGTGCCATCTCTTCCCCAGGTAAGCAACCCACACGCATCTGGCTGTCCACATGATGTAAAAGAAAATGTGATTCATCAGACCAGGCCACCTTCTTCCATTGTTCCATGGTCCAGTTCTGATGCTCATGTGCCCATTGTAAGCTCTTTCAGCGGTGGACAGGGGTCAGCGTGGGCACTCTGACCATTCTGCAGCTAGGAACCCCCTATACGCAGCAACCTGCGATGCACTATGTTCTGACACCTTTTAATCATAGCCAGCATTAACTTTTTCAGCAATTTGTGCTACAGTAGCTCTTCTGTGAGAGTGGACCAGACAGGCTATCCTTCTCTCCCCATGCACATCAATGTGCCCATGACACTGTCGCCTGTTCACCGGTTGTCCTCCCTTTGACCACTTTTGGTAGATACTAACCACTAGATACCAGGAACACCCCGTAAGACCTACTGTTTTGAAGATGCTCTGACCCAGTCATCTAGCCATCACAATTTGGCCCTTGTCAAAGTCACTCAGATTGCTCATTTTTCCTGCTTCAAACATGTCAACTGTGACAACTGTCTGTTCACTTGCTGCCTGTTCACTTGACAGGTGCCACTGTAAAGATAATCAATGTTATTCACTTCAACTCTCACTGGTTTTAATGTTATGGCTGATCTGTGTGTGTGTGTGTGTATACATATATACATATATATATATATATATATATATATATATATATATATATATATATATATATATACACACACATACCAACTCAGAAAGAGAAGATCTGCTCATGATCCATTTTTTTCCATTTTCCAATTTCATGTCAAACCATTTTCTTCTTACCTCACTTAATTAACATTTGATTCATTTTTTCCATAATTTGGATTTTGGCCTTTCAGGTGCTGTTACACTGTTAAATAATATATTTTTTTGGCATAGATGTGACTCAAAATAACTTTCATGTCTACCTCTGATAAAGTCTATAGTCTATTTTTGCCTTTTGCTTGTAATTTCAGCAGTAAGCTTTGTCTTCTATAAAGTTTTGTATACAACAAATGAATGTATACAACATTAAAAACAAATTAAATTGAGTTGGCACTTGTCAGTTCACAAGCAGATTCACTGCTTAGCAACTTGTGGTAAGTCACTGATGAATAATACTACTAAAATTGTTGACTATTAAAATGTTATACTGGATTCATATGGTTTTTCCTGTTTTCTTTTCTGTTTATTTTGTCTATGTCTGTTCTCATTATGCCATATCCCATTGCATTCTCCTCTCTTCTGCCACCTGCAACAAAGAACTAAACAGTTACGTACATGAACATGTGTGCAAAATTAACTTCAACCCTATTCTGTCTGAGATAAACTTTGCCATCACCTATTTTACTTACAAAAAGTAGGTAAAATGTAGCTCCTAAATAGCTATTAATTCAGTTCAGTTCACTTTTATTTACGTATCACGTTTAACACTAGAAATTATAATTACCCATAATATTAGACTCCCAATGTTTTGTACGAAAATACTAATCTACTAAGATCAGTACTGCCCCTATACCCAGGGTATTCTGGTAGTTTACAACAAATAAAAGCAATTTTCTAACAGTGGACATCAAGGCTGTAACAAATCTCTGTAATTTGGCCAATGGGCAAATAAAACCAACCATATTCATCACTGACCCAGAGGCAATAACCTTTCTTTGTTGTGAGGAGAATAATGGAACATCCCAAAATCCCCAATTTTCCTGACTATTTACAAAGGTTCCTTTTGACATTTTCCAACTACTTGGTTAATGAGATAGAAAAAAAATGATTTTCATTGGATATCTCAAATCTGATCATGCAAAGACAGGTATATGTTTATGTTTATATTCTGACTAAATATCTAAATAGATTTACAACTCATTGATGTCTGTTTATAATTAATGCCTAATTTCTTGTAATGTTGTGTTCTGTTCTATTTTAATTCTGTCAACCGGAATCTTTAATTTTTTTATTATAACTTTCATTGAACACTGTGTAGTTAGCTAACACGACACAGGTGAAAATCATCATGCGTTACCTGCCGGTTTGACCTGCCTCTTCTCCGTCCACAGCCGATGCTCGACCATGCCGCCGCATACCCCCTGTGTAGCTGTGTCAACTACTGTGTAGCTACTCGCAGCTTAGGCAGGCAGAACACAGACACAAGACTGCAAGATTAGTGCAAATACAAGTGAATTTACTGATATAGTAGGTGGTAGTGTAAGAGAGAAGGTAGAGGTAGTGAAGAGAGAAGGTGAGGCTGGATTTATCTTTGGCCGTGAGCAGTTGTGAGGAGCATGGCAGGAGGGTCGCTGTCTGATGGGCATGGCAGCATGAGAGAGCAGCGAGGAAGCGCAGCAGTGTTCAGGACACCTCTTGGGCTTGTGGGCGTCGCAGTCTCGAGGCATGGTGCAGTCGCGGAGTGGAGTCTTCAGCACTGTCATTGGACTCTGGGGGAAATAAAGAATGAGGACAGCATTACAACACAAGTACAACATCCTCACCTCTCGGTGTCCGTCGCGCCCTTTTATCCTCTCCTGTCTTCTTGATGAGGGTGAGGAGCTGTTGCCTGCATTACTGGCCACCAGCCGTTGCTTTATTTTGCCGCACCACCTCGTGCTCCAGCCACGTGCTCCCTCGCTTTCCACGACATCAGTGCTGAAGGGACGCTATCCCTTCAGCACCACACTGGTAGCCGCACGAGGAGCATTTTATGTGCATGGGTGGAGCAAAAAAAACCCACTGGATTGGTCAGAATACACGTGAATAAAAAGAGAGATATAAAAACAGAATTTAATATAACGAATCATGATTATCATTTATCATTATAATCTGTTAGTTATTAATCACTCATACCACAAAACTCACTATTTAATTCCGGTCCTCATGCCTGAAATTAATGATGAATGGTAAACATGGCGCATATGCCATGTTTCATTAAATAATATTTTATTCCAATCCCTCGTTTTTTTATGTACTTGCTTTTTGATTAACAATCAATTTTTACTTTATATTTAGCTTTAGTTTGTGCAAATACTGAAACCTTGCCTGTTGAGACTGGTACCTTGTCATGGTAGGGTAGCTTGCATTCTTCAGTGACCCAGAGAGCTATATGGGCAGGAGATTTCACTCCTAGCAGGCCCACCCATGCCGGTCAGATCTGTGGGTAGAAGGCAGATGAAGACCAGTCTCCTGGTCCCCCAGGTTTGGGGTTAGGTGCATGGCTAGTTACCAATCTCTGTAAAAAAAAAAAAAAAGTACCTTGCTACAGAAATGGCCACAAATGAAAACAATTCACAAAGCATAACAGGAGAGCAGAAGCACCACGCTCAAATTAATGCTGCCGGCTAAACCTACTTGGGAGCTGGCAGCATGACAGCTGGCCTCCTAAGTGCAAAAACACACACCCAAAGATGAGTTACTGTAATGTGTGCACAATGGACCTCATTTATCAAGCTGGATATGAATGGATTTATGCAAAGGTCTTTCACATGAGTGTTTACACAAAAAATTTGGTATTCATGAAAATCCCAAATGTAAAAAAAAAAACCTAACAAATGTAAACCTTGACTGATCGACTTTGAATCTTATAATTTGCAATGAGTTACTGCATTTTTATATACAGAGTATACTTTCAAGTTCAAATTGCTTATTTCTTTCACATACACACAAATTAAATTTTTTTAGATATTAAAGTGCTGATAATAAAGGATACAAACAAGTGTTGGGCAAACATGGATATGAAGAAATGAATGACAGTGGTGAAAGACTGGCTGACTTTTGCTCCACTGCTGACATGGTCAGAAGTGGCACACTGTTCCAACACAGGAACATACACAAACTCACCTGGGAATCCTCAAACAACAGGGATAGAAATAGACCACATTATGGTCAACACCAAACGGCATGGTCAGAGTCAGAAGAGGGGCCAATGTGGGGAGAGATCATCACTTTGTTATGGCCAAGATTAAGATAAAGCTAAGGTGAGGAGGACCACCAACAAAAACTAGTAAGAAATTTGAGGTGAAAAGGCTGAAAGACCCCAAAGTAAGGCAGGAATATTGTGTCCAGATCAGAAACCGCTTTCAAGCTCTGGACCTTGAAAATGGCAACATCGAGGAAAGTTTGCAGGCAACAGCAGAGGCATACAGACAGCAGAAGTGCTAGATTACAGAAAGAAAATCAAAAAGAAGAGGCTTAGTGAGGAAACATAAACCAAAAAGACATCCAATGATTGCAAGTCAGAAAGACTGAAGTAGCAGCAGTTTCAGAGGCACTCTGAAACTCACAAACCAGAGGCACTCACAAACCAATTCAAAAGTGAAAAGATCAGTTTGGAGGGATAACAGAAGACAACCTAGCAGAGAAAGCAGAGGAGGTAGCCAAACACAATGAGCTTAGCACCCTATATCAAATTATTAGATCCCTCTGGGGCCAGAGACTATCAATATCAGGCCCCATTAGAGACAAAGAGAAGGAAAGCAGATGGAAACATCACTTTGATTTGGTACTGAATAGACACTCCAGCAGAGATGACACCAGAAGAGAACTCTGCGTCAACAAAGAACCACCCATAATGAATGAAGTCATGGAGACTACCAGAAAAAGGATATGCGGAAAAGCCCCTAGGGTGACCCACTAAACCCAGAACTCTTCAAGGCTCTGGGCTGGGCTGTCAGTGTACTTCACCTACACTTCAAAGCAATATGGACAGTAGAAGATATTCCATCTGATCAGCGAAAAGGCAAAATTATACAAATACCAAAGAAAGGCAACATGTCTGATTGCAATAACTGGAGTGAGGCCAACACTCTCTCTGCAGGAGTTACAGAGTATAGTGGCTGAGAGTGGAGTGAAGGAGAGCTTCAGTAGCTCTGCATAAATGAGAACTGCATGATGTGTATGGTGACTAGAAAGAAACTGTTGCTCAAGAAGTCATATGAAAGCACAAGAGTGACCCAGTGAAAATGGCCAATGTTCTACAGTAGCCAAATCAAAGTCCAGCTCTAAATCCCACCGAGAATCCGTGGCACTATTTGAAAATTACAGTCAACAAACAACATCCGGCCGACCTGAAGACCCAAGCAAATCTGCCAGGAGAAATGGGTGAAAATCACCAAACAGTGTGCAAAGCTAGTAGGAACTTACCCCAACAGTCTTGCTGTTGCTGCTGTGTCCAGCTTCCATTTTTAAGGAAACTCAACTGATCTCTGACAGATGGGACAAAAACATCAAAGACCTGCTTGTCAGGAGTGACAATTTAAATGATCAGACTAAAAGAAACTCTGGCACTCTTGCATGCAACCATTCTAGATGTTCCACAGGCAAATTCATTAACACGGCCACTAAACTCACAGGCCCTTAGGGATCATGAGTTTATTACCCATCACTCCCCGTGCACCACCACAAGAGTTGTTTGTCTTTCCTGGAAGAAATGTAATCAGCTATACATTGTAGAAACCAAGAGGACACTGGATGATCTATTCGAGCAACCTTGTACCATCAGAATGAAGGATTTCTCCTTTCCAGTGGCAAGACAGCAATGGATATAACATTAATGATATCTGTGTGTGCATCGCCAGTTGTTGTTATTGTGATGACGAGGGCAGAGAGAATATAGTGCCAAGTGCGAAATAGAAAGCAACGACTACACCACCCTGGGAAATTTACCCAGGGAATATTTACTAAATCTAATTAGGATAACAAAAAAGCAACACAGGTTCGTTTCAATAGAGAAAGATAAATTTTTATTAATTTACGACCAACAAGATAAAAATTCATTTTTCAAGAAACAAACCATGAAGACACTGATTGTCACACATTAAGTGTAAATATAATATACAGTAGCCAGCTGGACATCAGAAGCAACCATTAAATTTCCTAATAGAGGAGCTGAGGCTTACCAGGAGGGAGCAGATTAAGGATGGACACAATCAGCCCACAAAGCAAGGAGTCACCCCACTCGCATGTCGACACACACACACACACACACACACACACACACACACACAAGCTAAATATTGGAAGCACAACAGCACACGTGAATGGAAAAACCACCACCAGAAGATCCAACCCCTGCCTTAGGCACTCAGCTACTACAAGAGACAGAAAATAAATTAGGCATGCAGTGTGTTTGGAGATGTTACACAATGCCAAGAGAATCAAAGGCAACAGGAATAACCAAAACAGACTGCACTGAGATCACTTCTGTACATATGATATTCACAAAAAAAGACAAATAAGCAAAAATATCTAAACTAAATTACACAAAAACAATTAACAAAACAACATAATAACATTGATAACCCAAACCCCCCAGTCTGCAAGAAATAACAAGCTAGAGAGGTGACTGGAACCCGCAGAACAACTCAAAACGAAGTTCAACGAAGCAAATCAGCAGCGTCTCTGGAATTCCCCCGTAGCCCTGACGATGAGGAAATGTACGAGTTTATCTGGGGTAAGTTAGTTCAGGGAGGAACACAAAGATGCAAAGACTTGTCCAGTCCAGACAAGTACAAATGACACAAATGACTGAAAATATACAAAACAAAATGTACCCAGGATGTAATTCCAGTAAAAAAGGGATAATGAAATGTCAAGAATGAACGAAATGTCTCATACCTGCATCAGACCAGGCCTTCTTCTTCCATTGCTCCATGGTCCAGTTCTGATGCTCACGTGCCCACTGTAGGTGCTTTCGGCTGTGGATAGGGGTCAGCATGGGCACTCTGACTGGTCTGCAGCTACACAGCCCCATATGCAGCAAGCTGCGATGCACTGCATTAACTTTTTCAGCAATTTGTGCTACAGTAGCTCTTCTGTGGGATCGGAACCGACAGGCTAGCCTTCGCTCCCCATGCACATCAGTGAGCCTTGGGCACCCATGACCTTGTCGCCATTTCACCGGTTTTCCTTCCTTGGACCACTTTTGGTAGGTACTAACCACTGCATACAGGGGACATCCCACAACACCTGCCGTTTTGGAGATGCCCTGACCCAGTCGTCTAGCCATCCCAAATCTGACCCGTGTCAAAATCATTAAATTAATTAATAAATTAAATAATAATAAATAATATAAATAAATTAAATAAATATGTTAAATTAAATAAAAATGATTAATTTAAAAAGGTCAGATTTTTATTTAGTGTACTGTGTTCATAAAACTTTAGTGGTGTTTATTGTTTTTTAAATACTGTATTATGCTGCTACTGCAATAAATAAATTATAACGTTTTATTAACCTTTTTTGTGTGCTGTTTTTTTTACTTTTACTTAATTTTTTTCATTATATTTGGAAAATATTGAAGATGGTCCTAAACCCTGTCATTGTTTTTATGTTTATGTTTTTATGTGTCCTAGACTAACAATCATGTTATTAAAAATGGTTTTCATGTCATTCTTGACAAAAGAGTAAGCAATGGCTCTTCAGACAGAAGCATGTTTCCTTCACATGTAGGACATCAGAAATATATCCTGCATTGGGGATTTTGTTTTATTAATGACAAGAAAGCTGAGTCAGGGTTGAAATTCAAATTGTCCCAAAATATCTAATTCTTGCTATATAATCTTATATATACAATGTATGAGTCAATTTAAATTCAATTATGAGTCAATTATTTTTTAAAAATACATCTTAAATACTGTATATAGCATGACATACCTTCCAATAGGATTGGACGTATTTCTCTGTAAACTGGCAGACAGAATGTTTCCGTAGACGTCTGAATTCATTCTGCTGCTACCATCATGAGTTACATCATCATCAAGATTAATGAGCCTATTCCAGAAGCAGCCATGCAAGCCCAAGCCATAACACTACCTCCACCGGGTTATACCGATCAGCTCGTTTGTTTTGGATCATGAGCAGATCCTTTCTTTCTCCACACTTTGGCCTCTTCATCACTTTGGTAGAGGTTAATCTTGGTTCCAGACGTTTTATGGTTCATCTCTGTATTTCTTTGTGAATTCCATTCTGGCCTTCTGATTCTTACTGCTGATGAGTGGTTTGCATCTTGTGGTATGGCCTCTATATTTCTGCTCTTGAAGTCTTCAAGGTGGTGGCTTGTGATACCTTCACTCCTGCACTGTGAAGGTTGTTGGTGATGTCACTGACTGTTTTTGGATTTTTCTTCACAGCTCTCACAATGTTTCTATCATCAGCTATTGTTGTTTTCCTTGGCTGACCTGTTCAATGTCTGGTTGTTGGTACACCAGTGGTTTCTTTCTTTTTCAGTACATTCCAAATTGTTGTATTGGCTATGCCCAATGCTTGTGTAATGGCTCGATTTTCCTTATTTTCTCAGCTTCAAAATGGCTATCCTATAGCAAGCTCTCTGATCTTCATGTTCATTTATCCTTTTTAACAACAATTGCAGTCTTCACAGGCGAAACCCAGGGCTCAAACCAAGTGTAGACATTCAGAGTTATAAACTGTTTAAACAATTGATCTAACAGGGCACACCTGGGCAATAAAAAGCACCTGTCAGTCACATGTTCCAATATTTCTGATCACTTGAAAAATTGAGTTCAAACAAAAAGGTGCCATGTTCTAAGTTGTTTAACATATCTAGACGCAAATATCAGGAAATGAAAGTTGAAATTCTGATTTATCGTCTCATTCATCTTTTGATCTCAAATCCAAATGTCTTCAGTGTATAGCAAAAACAAAAGAATTGGCTTTGCCATTCCAATACTTTGGGAGGTGACTGTACTACTATGGAACAATTGTTAAAACTTAACACAAAACAATAGCTAAGTTAATGCTGTGTTCAAGTCGAAGTTACTTTTTTTTTTTTTTGAAAACAGGATATACAGTGGAACACAATTGTTACATTACTGTGCACATTACATACTTAACTGAATGAACTGTACATTTACATTTACATTTATAGCATTTGGCAGATGCCCTTATCCAGAGCGACTTACAGAAATCCTTTAAAGTCTCTATCAATAAATACATCCTGATACTGGTTCACTAGGTCACGGACTAAGAATACCATCAGTCTAAAAACTCTGTATTTTTTTGGGTTTTTTAATAAAGTGCTAATGTAAGTACTTCAGAAAGAGGTAGGTCTTTAGATGTCGTATGAAGACTGCCAGTGACTCATCAGAACATGTGCTAAATTAAAATTTGGAGTACAGTTCATTGTTCTGCGTTTATGTGTGGTGTCTTCCAGGAAGACATGATATCTTAATGGCATTATCCATTATGGGTATTCCTGTATTACAAGTTGGAAACAAGACCATTGATTGGTTAAAATCTGCAGAATGTGTTGAAGAAAAGTAAAGCTCAAGCTCCCCAAAACTGAGAAGAATATGGACATCTGAAGAATAAGTGCACCAAGGACTCATCTTCTTCACTGCAGAATGAGCATTTTGCCTAGAGATCAGCTATAAATTTACTTAGTAACACGTTACAGGGATAATAACGAGGAAGAATTTTAAGGTGACTTTCTTTCACATTATTAGGTAAAGAAAACATGTTGCTCGGACGTGGAAGGGGACGGATTGTCTCTGTATAACAGACCTCTTGGGGTGGGGGAGGGAGGCAACTCTGAGTCTCTATTGGTACGTTTCTAATATGTATGTTGTCACATATTTCGTTTAAGAGGTCTTTGCTTCCAATTGTGAATTACACCTTTTACAGAGAGCAGATTTTATTAACTGAATAATTTTAGGAAATACATGTTGCATAGTCATTTTAAAATCTTTTCAGATTTCAGTGTGTGTCCCTAAATTCTTTATAACTCAGAACTTCTCCATGTGATTTTAACAGCTCTATTTATACCTTTATCATGCCAGTCCTGTATGAAAATGGACTTGTTCCTGTATTTTGGTTGTTCCACAGGAGACTGATGTGGGGAGAGAAATTGTGTTTGAATGATTTCCTAGCCTCTAATGCTTGTTTATGGAAGTGAGCCAATTCAGTGGGAAGTTTATTACTTCCCTGTGTAATTACTGTGAAGTTAAAGTCACAGACCCACAAAAACTTTAAGCCACCAGATTTTTCAAATAATAAATTGGGAATAAGGTACCATGGGGCATTAGCAACAGTTAAACAATGTTTGATCCAGTTGATTTAAACAAAACTTGATTAATAATGTTGAAGTCTAAACTCTGTCGTATTTTTTTCAAATAAATGTAACCAAGAGTGAATCAATGGCAGCACATGTTCTGTTGTCTACAAAAAGTGGTAAGGCAGGGTGTACAATTCAGGACATTCCCTCTGCTTTAGAAAGTAGCACATGGCCTTAAAAGGTTACATCTCAGTGTAACTACTGATTAAAAACAACTGATGCTTTTAGCATTTTTGGAGAGAAGTTTTGATTTAACCTTTCTGATGAGTTTTGGCAAACAGTAATGCCTAGATATTTAACAGACTCCTTGTATATCACTAACTTGTATACCATTAACAGATATATTGTTAGAGCCATGCACATACATTAATTCACACTTGCGTTTGTTAATCACAAGGCCAGAAGCTTCTGAAAAGCATTTTAAGGCTGTTAATGTGCCCTGAACCTGTCTTTTTTTTTTTTTTTTTTTTTTTTATATAAACATGTGTTGTCTGCCAGCCGAGGGTTTATTATTGATCTTTATTCACTGGAATGCAGTGGAATAAAAAGGTTAAGTAATTCAGCTGTAATTAAAAAGAAAAAGGGGGAAATGGGGCACCCTTGCCTAATTCCTCTGCTAATTTTAAATCGGGGAGAGATATCTTGATAAAGGGAAATAGAGCTATTGATATTTTGAATAAAATTCGGATCAAATTCCTATGAATTTTCACCAAAACCAAAGAACTTTTATGCTTCAAATATAAAGAAATGCTCAACTGAATCAAGAGCTTTGTAAAAGTCTAATAATATCACTGCACTCTTATTTATAAGATCAGAGTAGTCCAAAATATTTTAAATAAATTCAGTGTTGTTAGAGAAGTGACAGCTTCTCATGAAGCCTGACTGTGTGTTAGAGATGACCTCATCCAAACAAAGTTTTAGACCAAAACAGCAGCATGGAGTTTATACTGTAGTCTGTATTAAATAATGTTATTGGCCACCAGTTATTTTTTGAAGAAATATACTTGCTAGGTATAAAGAGGAGGAGGATGATTCCTTGCTTCAGAAGGATTCTTTGAGCTTAATATAGAATTAATTAATCTAAAGATGTAGACATAGTTAGACTGTTTCATTTTCAAACTATATTTTACTATATTTCATAGAGAACTGCCAGCATTCAAACTCCCCATGCTGCGTCAAAGGAGCGGTCATTCCTTCTTTTATACATTTTAATTATTTTTCTGATGCCATCACAATATTCAGCGTGTTGTAAAACAACAATTCGATTTCCAGTATCCTGGTGTAACATATGGTTTAGATTTTAAATTTGATATAATAATACTAATACAAGCTGTATGATCTGTAAGAGGCGCATGAGAATGTTACTAGCCACTAACAAAGAGGTCAGTGTGTGATTTCAATGTCATGTCTGACTTAAACCACGGAAAAGCAGATGGGCTGTTTGGATTTACAAAAATCCCTAGTTATTGGATTAGAGGAGTTTACAGTCAGGTCCATAAATATTGGGACAGTGACACAGTTTTGGTAATTTTGCCTCTGTACACCACCACAGTGGATTTGAAATGAAGCAGTCAAGATGTGACTGAAGCGTAGACTTTCAGCTTTAATTCAAGGGGTTTAACAAAAATATTGCATTAACCGTTTAGGAATTACAGCCATTTTTTACAGAGTTCCTCCATTTTCACAGGCTCAAAAGTAATGGGACAATTGACTGATAAGCAGTTTCACGGCCATCTGTGGCCTGTTTCCTCCTTATATCATGATAAATTAAGGAGATAAACAGTCTGGAGCTGATTCCAAGTGTTGAATTTGCATTTGGTAGCTGTTCACGGGAACTCTCAATATGCCGTCCAAAGAGGTGTTGATGCAAGTGAAGGAGGCCATCATTAGGCTGAAAAACCAAAACAGACCTATCAGAGAGATAGCAGAAACTTTAGGAGGGCCAAATCAACAATTTGGTACATTCTTAAAAAGAAGGAATGCACTGGCGAGCTCAGCAACACCAAAAGGCCTGGGAGACCACAGAAAACAACTAAAGTGGATGATTGCAGAATTCTTTTCTTATTGAAGAACAACCCCTTCACAACATCTAGCCAAGTCAGGAACACTCTGGAGGAGGTAGGCATATCATTGTCAAAGTCTACAATCAAGAGCCACCTTCATGAATGTAAATACAGACGGTTTACCTCAAGATGCAAACCTCTGGTAACACTCAAGAACACAAAGGCCAGATTAGGCTTTGCTAAAAAACCTCTAAAAAAAGCCTGACCAGTTCTGATGCAAGATTAACTTGTACCAGAATGATGGGAAGAGAAAAGTATGGAGAAGGAAAGGAAGGGCTCATGATCCAAAGCATACCACATCATCCGTCAAACATGTGGAGGCAGTGTTATGGCTGGGGTTTATTGATAATGTGACTGTTGATAGAAGTAGCAGGATGAATTCTGAAGTGTACAGAGCTATACTTTCTGCTCAGATTCAGTCAAATGCTGCAAAACTGATAGGACAGCGCTTCACAGTACAGATGGATAACAACCCAAAACATACTGTGAAAGCAGCCCAAGAGCTTGGAAATTAAATGTTCTTAAATGGCCGAGTCAGTCACCTGACCTCAACCCAACTGAGCTGCTTTTCACTTACTGAAGACAAATCTGAAGGCAGAATGACCCACAAACAAGCAGCAACTGAAGATGGCTGCAGTAAAGACCTGGCAAATCATCTCAAGGGAGGAAACTCAGCATTTGGTGATGTCCATGGGATCCAGACTTCAGGTAGTCATTGACTGCAAAGGATTTACCTCCAAGTAATAAAAATAATCCTAATATTTATGATTATATTAGTTTGTCCCATTACTTTTGAGCCTGTGAAAATGGAGGAACTCTGTAAAAAATGGCTGTAATTCCTAAACGGTTAATGCAATTTTTGTTAAACCCCTTGAATTAAAGCTGAAAGTCTACGCTTCAGTCACATCTTGACTGCTTCATTTCAAATCCACTGTGGTGGTGTACAGAGGCAAAATTACCAAAACTGTGTCACTGTCCCAATATTTATGGACCTGACTGTATGTTCCTTGGAGACGACGTGTCTAAAAGTAAATTAGGGGCCCCACTGAAATCTCCTCCCAGAACTACTGACTCTGCCTGGTACCTAGTGCTCAAAGGACAACTTATTCTTATACAAACATAATCAGGTTCATCCATAAATGTTTGATATAGTGACTATCTTGTGTTTGTAGTTCTCTCAGATACCCTGCACAGAGAACCACAGGAACACATTAGCAAGTGACGTTAAGTTGAAGAACAGAATACAGCACTAAAACTCTCCAAACCTTCTTTACCTCCTTTACACCAATCTGAATCTGTATGTGTGTGTGTGCTGATGCTCTACTGCAATTTCAGTCCATAATTTTGCATGAATGTTTGAAGTTCACTAAAGCAGAACAGCACCAGCAGCTCCTCAGGCCTGTAACTGTAACTGTAACTGTAAGTCTGTGGTTAAAGGAGCCTTTTTGCGATCTTTACGCACTCTGACGGAGCAAACAAAACACACTACATTCAGAACACACACTGCATTCAAAACACACTACATTCAGAACACACACTGCAAACAAAACACACTGCAAACAAAACACACTGCATTAAAACACACTACATTCAGAACACACTCTGCAAACAGAACACACTGCAAACAAAACACACTCTGCAAACAGAACACACTGCAAACAAAACACACACTGCATTAAAACACACACTGTAAACAAAACACATTGCAAACAAAACACATTACATTCAAAACACACTACATTCAAAACACACACTGTAAACAAAACACACACTGTAAACAAAACACACACTACATTCAGAACACACACTGTAAACAAAACACACACTGCAAACAAAACACACACTACATTCACGCTTTTCCACTTCGCACGTTCCCGAGATGGGAAATGACGTCATTACAACTTGCAGATTACCACTTACTGTGCGTCCACGTGCTCCCGGGAAGTTCGTATTTCCGAGTTATCAAGTCGTAGTTACGACATCAGATGCGTTCACGTCACTTCGGTCGGAGTAAGATGGCGGTGTTCCTTCTCATAATTAACTCCAGCACGGTTTAGTAACTGCTTCTACAACATGAAGAACAAAGCGTGTGCATCAGCTGTGTTTCGCTTGTTCATGTTTTTACTGAATTTATGAAGCCGCTGTAAACTTTATCGTATATATTATATCGTAATTGTACAATGCTCTCGTATTCTGTGCAGGCAATTAGCTTGTTTTATTGTCAATAAAAAGTCCTGACAGAGACACATCACTGCTAACAGACGCAGCTACAGACGCTGATTCCGCCCTGTTTCCTTACAGACACAACACCAAACTCGGAAACTCAGAGCTCCAGGAAAACGCCGAGTTTCCCACTCGTAATTACGACTTTGTGGAGGCTCTCATGTGCGTTTAACTCGTAAACACGAGCTTTCCGGCGTCACTTGAACGCTGCATGAATGCTGTGTTTCTATTGGCTACAAGCGAACCGATTTCGCGCCGTTCGGAATCACCGGAAGTGAGGGACAGCAGCTGCAGGACGACGGGATTGTACTCTTATTTTTCCGCGAATAAACATTTTAAAGGCTTCACGACACTTTGAACCGCTTCAAAATGCGGGGGGATGAAACTGATTCCGACTCTGATTCGATTCAGAGAAGCCTTGAAGCGCTTTGTCAAGAATTAAACATGGACGAGGAGACGGCGACGGAGGCGATGCAAAACTTTACTTCTATCTGGAACACATACACTCTGGAGGTGAGAGGGCCGAGACGGCTAAGCCTGCTCTAACCCTGGGCTAAGCCTGGGCTACTAGACTATCGGTTAACTGAGTGATGTACAGTTATGTTAGCGGTAATAGTGAAGTCAGTGTGTCTACCGCTTCAACTAGAAAAACAACAACGAACTTAACCGCGGGAAAAGTTGGGTTTATGTTGTTTATTTGAAATTCTCTCTTCCATTTCTTACGAAATAATAACACCAACATGATAAAAGGTGTATTTTCTCCCTGTGGAGTGGACACTGAACCACGTACAAACTAATATATTAAATAAAGAAAGAAAGAAAGCTCGCTGAAGCTAATCTTTCAGAAACGCAGGTCACGAGCGCTTTATAGTAAATACAGTCAGTAAGGGACCGTGTAAAAAGTGCGTGACCTGGACAAAGTGTGAGAGTCTACAGAGACGAGAGTCCTCTACTCCTCAGCACATATCTAATGTACTGCAGGGATACAGTATGGATGTAACACTCACTACAGGTGTAATATTACACAGAAGTTTTACAAAAGAAGTAAACGCTTTTTAAAAACAATGATTTTATGGGTTGGCAAAAAGAAGATTAAATTGAATGCATGTTTGACTGTAGGAGGTAAACATGTACAGCTGAATGCACTGTGATAGTCTTTCATACCCATCAGCTACAGCAGCTAGAGTGTGAAAACTCAGGGTTTTATTTATTTTTTCCTTTACTGTAAAAGAAAATTAAATAAAATTCAGTAAGGTTTTGACTGTATGAGTTACACATGTAAAACCAAATGCAGTGTGACTACATTTACATTTACATTAATCAATATTCTGATATTAATATTAAATAATATTCTAATTAGTGTTGATTCATGTAAATGCCACAATCTGACTGTCTGATTCAGTTTAAGACAATATTCCCATTCCCACCCCTGGAATATGGCCGTTATGATTGGAAATTTGTTGCATGTAAACACCTTATTCAGAAAATCCACTGAAGGGAGATGTATGAGCGTGCTATATTAGCCGACTCTTTCCTTTTCGAGGCGGTGTTGTCAGGCATTTTTGATGGTGAGAAGTGTTAGAATTATAAATAATTAGTAATAAAAAAGTAGTAATAAAACTATTAACTGAGCATACTCTATAACCAACAGCAGCATCTTGAATCTCTGGGGAAATAACAGCAGGAAAGGAAAAGCGCATGTGTAGATCAGCATTCTTCCGACAGCCAGCACTATTCCGATGCCTCTGCGCATATAAACATCGTATTCGGAATACGGCTGCAACCCGAATACAGACCTTACATGGAGTTTGATGTGCACGTAAACGTAGTCACTGATACAGTCCATCATTCCTGTCAACTGCAGCAAATAGATTTTTCAAGTCATTTTTAATATATTAAATTTTTTTTTAAAAATATTTTGGCCAAAAAAATAAATAAAATTCTATAACTTTTTGACTGTATGAGGTACACTGTTGAAATCCAGATGCACTAGTCATACCAGAGATGGTGCTGGTTTTGTAAACATTAAAGCTGGCGGTCATGCTGGAGCTTACAGTGCCCTGGGAGGAGAGGAGGGAGGAGACGAACAATAGGAAGTGAGCCAACTATGCAGACTTGAGGGAGAAGTGCCACAGACGGGGTGGAGAGCACAGTGCAAGCCTGTAGAGGTGGGCTGTGGAGGCTTTGCAGCTCAGTCCCTGTGTAAGGCTTAGAGCCTCCTGGAGGAGGAAGAGGAAGGCCTTCAAACCACCACACAGGCAGCAGAGAAGGTGTCTAGATGGCTGTGGATCAAAAGGAACAATCCTTGGATGCATGCTGTTTATACAGGGGTCAGATGTGCACTGGGGTCATGCGCTAATGCGTATACGGTTCTGGTTGTGTTAGATAGGAATGTTTGAGGGGTGAAATCCATATGGAACCAGTGGCACCTACTGTGCATTAACAGCGCCAGCGAGAGTTCTGTCACAGCCTTAGTCCCTGGGGAAGCCGGTGTGGCTCTGCTTGTGTTAGGAGCTCGTGTCTGTGCAGTGTTACGGGTACTGAAGAATACATGAAGCCCAGTGGCACTGAGCACGCATTAACGGTGCCAGTGGGGCTTGCTGTAGCCTTAACCACTGGGGAGGCCTGGTTTAAATATAAACAAAACTAGTATTTAATATCTGCATACTGTAGTTAATAGTCTGTAATGCATTCCCTTTGCTGGTACATGTGTAACTCCTAAAATCTAATAAAAAATTATTTTTATTGTTAAAAAAAAACAATTTAAAAACAATGAGTTGTTAATCTAGTTGCTGTAGTTGACAGGAATAATAGAACATGTCATGGTCAGGGTTTTCAGAGGGATTAGGTGCTGTCTGGCTTCCGGGTGGTGGTGGTGGTTGGGGGGTTTGAAATTATTCAAAGTAAATTTTAGTTTTTTAACATGTATTTCCTGTTGTTTTTGACCATTATCCTTAGCATATTTGTGAAAGAAACCTAGCAACACGTTTTGTACTTACAGTCAAAAGTCTATTTTAATAGTATATGACATGTTTGAGATTTAATGAAAAAATACGTGGACCCATTAAAATACGTATCGTCTTTAAGTAATGTTTCAACCAATATATATATATATAATCACAAATAAGTAATAAATAATACACAAGTTATGACAAAATATGGTACAACTTATTGTACAGAAATGAAATATGCAAATTTTATAGGCAGACAAGGCGACTTGCACTACATGACAGTCTAGAAGAGGACTTGCCTCGTTGTCTATGACCGGTTCTCACACTACACTGCAGGAACGGGGAGACGACTGTTTCAGGGACAACTGCATTTTGGAGCATTTTTTTTTTTTTTTTAATTTAAAATATTTTTTAAAAATTATTATTATTATTTTTTAATATGAAGAAACGCTTCGACCAGCAGGTTTCATCAGAAAAAGATGTTATGTTTGAACACAGCTCTCTTTGTTTAGCTACCAAGCCATGTGAGATAGTAACGTTAGTTCAGTCGTGGTATCTTTATGTAACGTCAGTTAACTAGCTTCGCTGGCTACTGTAACTTAATTCAGTACGTGATAATATCTATGTAAGTTAGCTAGGTTAGAATTTTTTTAGTTGTAAAGTAGGCTATATTAGTTATATCTTTTCTCTATCTGCTATTGCTGTGGGTAACATCCACAGGAACTACTTCCTAACAAAGAAACGTCTATACTTCATTTATTCTTTATAGAGGCTTCTCTTATTGATGGCTTGCAACTTGCTTATCCGAGTCGATGGCTGTAACTACCGTCCTGAGGTGGCGGTACAGAGAAATATCTAATCAGCTGTTTGAATAACTTAGCAATTAGCCACCTCTCTTTTTTTTTTTGTCGTTTGTTCTGATATGTCGCTGATATGTTCATCATCAGGCACTCAGCAAAAACTCTTAGGCGCTGCACCTAAACCTTTCCATGGTAGGGAAAACCCTGATGGTGCGTTTGGTTTTACATGTGTAATTCGTATAGTCAAAAAAGATAATGAATTTTAATTATTTTTATGTTCTATATTTTTAGTTTTTTCTGTTTTATTCTAGTTTGCAAAATATATATTTAGCATATTATGCAAATTTTCATAAATTTGGGTAGGTGTGCCTAAATGGTCCAAAAGGCCATTTTCTGTAGTTTCAGCAATAGAATTAAGGTAAAAATAAATTTTTTTATACACCTTATTTTATGCTGGTTTGTGTGCAAAAATATGAATTGCACCCCCCAGTGGCCAATTTGAGTGAGACTGCATCAGTTACTAGTGGGTCACTACCTGAACCTACCGTTCAAGTTTCATGACAGTAAGTCAGTGTGAACCCTGTCACATGCACCATACCAAATATCAACTTGATCGGAATGACAGTTCCTGTGAAAGTTACCTTAGCCCCGCCCCTTGTGTAGGACCACGCTCCAGCCTTAGCAGACTGTATATGCATTTCAAATTTCATACGAAGTAGGATTAGCATATTATGCAAAAACAAAAAAGTGAGCGGAGCTAAATGTTTCTTGAGGATTATTTGTTTGAGAGAACCCAAGAAATCAGTGAGAACAAGACTTGCGGATCATTTATATATGGCCCATCTCGGGAATCCTACCTACTGTCTCTAGGACTTACAGTTTGGTGTGGAAGAAGATGGGGATAAATTTAAATTAAAATGTTATATCCAGATTACTGTAAAGCTGCATTGTGACAATGTCCATTGTTAAAAGCACTATACAAAGAAAATTGAATTGAAAAGAAGCTTATTTTTTCTTTTTTGCCAGAGTAAAAAATCGTTTAAATATAAAAAAAAAAATATATATATATATATATATATATATATATATATATATATATATATATATATATATATATATAGTTTTCAAAATGTAATTGCTGTAGTTGATAATAGTGTATCATATTGCATTTAGTTTTATATGTATACCTTGTACAGTAAATTTTTATTTTTTTATTTTTTTTTTTTTGGTTGATCAAAATAAAATAATTTTTAAAATTAAAGCAACACATTTTTAAAATAAGGAATAGGAATAATGGAATATAAACAAACAAGTCAGTACCAGAGATAATCAAGTGACGTGAGCGACTTGTCACACGCCAGAGTGAACGTAGGGTCACACTACAGTTTTGGAGCTCTCCTTCCTTTCTGTACACAGCTGCGCACTTTACGTATCGCTGTCTTTTCTCCCAATCACTTGTACATCTTCAGGATTTCCACATGACTGTAGGTGATAGAAACCTAGGCCCTGTTCACACCTGATATTAACATATGTCTCAAATATTCCAGTCACAAGTGATCAAGTGAGACGCATAGCCGTTCACACGTGGCATTATGAATGCGTCTCCAGTGACCTCTTGCGTTCGGATTTCATACATTATTTGCGCTGGAGGAAGGGTGTTGCGCACATTTATTACAGCAGCCTTCTGCTGCATTTGTCTTCTCTGGGTTCATATGGGTGCTGGAAATGCTTGAAAATACTTGAATTTTAATGTGGTGTTTTCAAGGTTTGAAAAGTGCTTGGATTTTGGATAAGGTGCTTGAAACTGCTTGAAATTGTAATTCATAATAATTGCTTTCATAATAATTCACTGTCTGACTGAATAGTTGGCTTTTTAGATAAAATAAGTCAGAGAGGGCCTAACTGCTTTTGCCTTTCGCGTAAAATGAAGACGAATAAGTTTGTCTGATTCCTGCTGTAGTAGAGCTGTCTGTAACTGCAGTCAGTGATTCGTTTTATCATCATTTTATCATGATACACGTGAGCTCTCTGTAAAAACAGATTGTGGAGATATTTTAATTGTTCACAGTCTAAGACTGCCCACCTCTAGGCTGGCTTCATGTGTCTCAGAGGAAGCAAGTGTTAGCCTTGACCCTCGCTGTTTGCTAGCTGTTGTGTGATAGGAGAGATAGTGGGTGGGAAATGGCAAATGACCAAAAAAGAAAAATGGAGATTAAAAAGTATGTTGTTTATGCTAACGTTGCTGTTTAGCATTCATTGCACATGTTCTAAAATAGCTGAAGTATGTTTTTTGTCTTTTACACACTCAGGGTGAGGTGGTGCACTGGTTGGCCTGCTCTCTGTATGCAGCTTGTAGAAAAACTTCCACTCCCACTATAGGTAGTGGCATGGTGGAAGGCAATTGTGTCTCTCTCACCAGAATACTACGTTCCTCCAAACTCAGGTAAAGGAATATATATTTTTTTGATTTTCACGATAATCATTTCATACATTTAATGCCTGACCAGCATTCACTACTTGTTGCATGATTACAGCAAGATTTTCATTATCGATTTTTAAGCATAACCTTTAGAGTCATGGCACAACAGAAATGGAGAGTAAATTAAAAAGAAAAATGTACAGTGTGTCAGTGATGCATGAAAAACTTTTAAGTAGTAGGATAATTGCTTTTTCTTTATGTCCATTTATGCTGTAACTGTTTTAAACAATTC